>NW_012267228.1:20513356-20703792 GCF_000151885.1 Dipodomys ordii
TTGGAGATAGGAGTCTCACGGTCTTTCCTGCCCGGGCTGGCTTTGAACCATGATCCTCAGATCTCAGCCTCCTGAGTAGCTAGGATTACAGGCGTTAGCCACCAGCGCCCGGCTAAGATTTTTCTTTTCTAACTTTGATAAAAATTAGTTTGGTTATTATGGAGAACTACAGTACACATACCCATCTGATGTTTTTTTCCCCAATTTTTTTTTCATTCAGATTGTTTTAGTATAAACCTAAAACATTTGTAATTTTTACATTACTTCACAAAGAGAATTGAGTTTCTAAAACATGATAGTTTTTAAGGACAAGTACATACTTAAGAAGGGTAAACCATAGAATGAGGTCATATGGAAAGAATTCACAGAGATCAAGATTTTTCTATAATGGCTCCATTTTACAAATGTCAATGAAACAAAATCTTGGAACTCTTTTAAGGGTCTCAGAACTCAACTAAATAAATTTGTTTAGGTTACCATAAAGGGGTGGGGATGGGACAGAGATATCTAACTACGTAGGAGAACAGGTAGCTGAAAGGGAAAAACAAAAATAGAGACGATGAACAGTTTTGAAATACACTGCACTATATATGAATACAGCATGAAGAAACTCAGTGAAACACCTGGCCAGTAGGAATCTGGGAAACAGGTAAAGAAGGTGAGTTCAAGCTGGAAGAAGCAGGGGGAAAAAAAGGAGAGTTGAGTAAGGAGGAATGTGGTCCAAGTAGATTGTATGTATAAAAAATAAAACAATGAAACTTCTTGACATGGTTTTGGAAGAAAGAAAAGGGGTAAGGGAGAGTGATAAACAAGAACGTGTTAATACATATGCGGAAATGTCACAATGAACCCCCACTTGTATACCTAATGTATGCTAATAAAAAAGTACGCATAACAGATTAGAAAAAATGCGGGGGGGGGGGAAACTAGCCCATTTAAAAACTGTGAAAAGTCTCCCCTCCAATCTTACTACACCAAGATATCCTACAAAATATTTATAGATAGAATACAGACAACCCATTTCCAGAATGCCTCTCAGTCCCACTGCCCAGAGTGAATTCTCAAACATCACAGTCCAAGGTTAAGAACAAGTTCCCCAGAGTAACATGCATATATCTGTATCATGAAGCTGTCTGTTGGGAGCCTGGCATGGTAGTATGCATATGTGATCCCAGCTATGCTGGAGACAGTGACAGGAAGATGGAGATCCAGGACCAGACCCCTGAAAGTGCTTTGAGTGAAAAAGAAACCAAAAACCAAGGACTAGTGTGGCTCAAGTGAAAAGAACAAAGGCTTAGGATGCAAGAGGCCTTGAGTTCAATCATTTGCCCCTACACCTCCCATTCCCCCCCCCCACATAAAAACAAGAAAAAAAAAGCAAAAAAAATATTTAAGACACCAGGATTGCAGACAGATAGCTCAGCATGTCATTGCGAAACACATATAAGATCATGGATCTAATCCCTAACAACACACACACACACACACACACACACGAAAAATAGATTAAAAAAATAGATTTTTAAAACAAGAAAAAGAAAATGTGTGCTGCTATATATGTATGAATTCAGACCTATAATTAAAAAAAATAAGTTTGTCTCTTCAGCGCAGAGGTGGGCAGTGACAGCTTAGACACCACATATTAAAGTCTTCAGTGCTTCTTCCCACCCCCTGTTCCAGAGTCTAACTCTGACTCCACTGCCCACATATGAAAACCTTCTGGTCTAACTCCCAGCCAGTTACATAAAGTTGTCTTCTCTCACTGGGGTCACAGGCATGGCTTTCAGAGTCTGTGACAGTAACTCTTCTACTAACAAACAACAAAAAAGTGGTATGGTCAATCTGACAGTGGCATAAACTTGCTTTCTGAGATAGACTGCTACTGAGAATGTGGTAAATAGTCTGAAAGGCTTATGGTGAAACTCACAAAACTCTCTGTATAATGCTACATTTGATATGAGGGAGTCAAGCCTGAAGTAATGACCAGATCTGCAAAATTCAAATTAACTCACTAATAGATCAAACCCAATCTGCATGATGACATGAAAGAGTTACAGAAGAAGGACCTGCATTCAATCATTTTGACTTCGTACCTATATTGGAAATAATGGGTAAAAGTGGGAAATGGCCAAGAAGTTTGGGCCAAACAGACAAACTGGATAATCCACCCACTGCTAAGAAACTTCAATCATCTCCAATTTGCCTCTACTTTCCATTGTATTTCAATTTAAGTAGGTTACTTAAGTGTGATTAAAGAAAAATCAGTATCAGTTACTGACAGTAACAGTTTTGGAGTTGACTATCTTTAAAAAGCATCTGCTTAAGGAAATATAGTTCAGTGACAAAGCACTTCCCAGCATGCACAAGGCCTGAAGCAATATATACACCTACTATTTTTTATGGTACTGGGGGTTGAACTTCAGGCCTGGGACTTGCTAGGCACCCATTTCCTCAATCCTTGTGCTTTTTGGGAGGAGGAGGGGTCGGTTGTGGGCCTTAAATTCAGGGCTTGGGCACTGTCCCTGAGCCACTCTGTTCAAGGCTGATACTCTACCACTTGAGCCACAGTGCCACTTTCAGTTTTTGAGTAGTTAATTGAAGATAAGAGTTTCATGGAAACTTTTCTGCTCAGGCTGGCTTTGAACCAGATCTCAGCCTCCTGAGTAGCTAGGATTATAGGTGTGAGCCACCTGCACCCAGCTCCTTGTGCTTTTAAGATAGCTTTTCATGCTAATTTTGTTTGGCTGGCCTCAAGCCATGGGCTTTCTACCTCTTGAATCGCTGAATTACAAAAAAGAAGCACCAAGCTTGGCCCCTATACTCTTTTCTTTTCTTTCTTTTTTTTGGGGGGGGGGTCCAGTCGTGGGGCCTGAACTCTGGGCCTGGGCACTGTCCCTCAGCTCTTCAGCTCAAGGCTAGCTCTCTACCACTTGAGCCACAGTGCCACTTCCAGCTTTTTGCTTTTTGATTATGTGGTGCTGAGGAATCGAACCCAGGGCCTCATGCATGCAAAGCAAGTGCTCTACCACTGAGCCACCTTCCCAGCCCATCCCTATACTCTTTTCTTCTAAGAAAACCTTATAAAGATAGAGAGAGCAGTGGTTTCATTATTGATACTACCAAAACAATTACATTATGGAAATGAGGGGAGACAGGAGATCTGGTAACCACATATTTATAGAGAAATCTCAAGTTTGTTGGGTAAACCGGAGAACTAAATTTTTACAAAAATGACTTCAAAAAGTAATGACACAGGGTACCTAGAAACAGTTGGTAATGTATATTCTAACTTGACTGATTTGGATGTTATATAGTGAACACATACAAGACATGTAAGAGAATATTCTACCACACATTCTACCGTAATACCTATAGTTCTTGTCATGCAAAAAGGTAACCAAGTTAAACTTCAAAATAATGGTGATGATGATGATGAAGAAGAACTGACAAGAAATGACCAAATATTTTCAAAACAATGTTCATTTGTATTTCCAATGATGGCTGAATCTCTTTTTTTGTTTTTTTCTGAGTAACAAATACTCTAAGACAAGCCTTATGTGGTGAATTGACATATACCCCATCAGTTAATAACAGGTCATTAGAGTTATTAACACTGGTATTGAAGGATTACTGTACAAATCTCATAAGCTTATCAGTATTTTTTCATAACCTTGCTTATACAGGGGCTTTACTAGGCTCCACAACACTGTTACACTAGCACCTTCTTTACAATGTACCAGAACCCTAGGAAGTGGCTTTTTTTTTTTTTTTTTGGTGGCCATGGAGCTTGAACTCTGGTCATGGGTTCCGTCCCTGCACTCTTCAGCTCAAGCAAGTGCTCTACTATTTGAGCCACAATGCCACTCCCAGTTTTCTAGTGGTTTATTGGAGATAAGAGTCCCACCGACTTTCCTGCCAGGGCTGGCTTTGAACCGTGATCCTCAGATCTCAGCCTCCTGAGTAGCCAGGATTATAGATGTGAGCCTCTGAGCCCGGCTTCCTGGGAACTGGCTTTTTAACCTCTTTCTATTTAAGACTTGACATTACCAAGGCTGGCCCTGGAGTTTGACATGGATCAATTTCACTGAGTTTCCTGACGTATAAAAAAAAAGGCTAATATTAGATAACATTCACAAACGTTAGCCATTGGGGAAAGGATGCATAGCAAGGATTTTCTTGTTTTGTTTTCTTTGTAAGTAAACAAAGATAGTAAGTAGAAAAGAATGTAATGTGTATTCAAATATATATTAGAGGAAAATGAACTCTAGGAAATATAAACAAGATGTTGTATCTTTGTTGCTGTTTTTTTTATTCCTTTTGTCTTGTTTGTTGATTTATCTGTCTTTGGGCACAGAAATGGAGTGGACAAAGGGTAAACAAATGCAGCAATGATACTCTCTACACATTGCTGAAAATGAACTACATAACTTGTGGGTGAGGATGAGAGGGAAAAACTGGGAAGGGATGACACTGTCCAACAAGAAATATACTCTTTACCTGACTTATATAACTGTAACCCCCTGTACATCACCTTTATAATAATAAAAATTAAAAAAAAACTTACTTGGAGGAGTCCAGAGAAATAAGTAATAGTCCTACAGAGAAGGACTTAGTAGTTACGTTAGAAAGGAAATGGACTCAGGGATCTCAGCAGGAAGATGCAAACAGAAATGAATGAAAGAGGATCTTTGGCTGAAATTTCCAGGGAGACAGGCCTTTGTGTTACTCATGCAGAAGGACAGTTGTGAAAGGATATCATAACTCCACTTTTGATCCATTCTGATTTCCAGGGCCTCTCATTAGTGCTACAAGGTTGAGAACAACACTGTATGCTTATTATTATTATTATTTATAGCCTCTGAGGTAGATTTCAGATTGTATGTTATGGATAATTTAATCACAAGGTATTGCTCTTACTCTTTTGTTTTATTAGATATTTAGAAGAGGTAATTTATTCCTAACATACATAGTAGGATAGTAAAACTGAGGCCTTTTGAGGTTAAATGTAATTAATCAGTGAAGTGGCTTTTTTGGGTAAATAATTAGCTCATTTTGTTTAAATTTATTTCTTATACTATTTTAATAAATAGGCAATAAAGTTGATGAACATTTTTTAAAAAGCCAAGAAAAATGAAAGGTTTGAAAAAAATGATGTATCACTGAAAAATTAATTAAGTATTTTGTTAAGTAAAATAATAGCTTTTATTTCTGAAGAAATAATAGTTCTACAGAAAAGCCACTTCATGTGTAAAATACCATTAAAATGCAAGTACCACTTGGTTTGTTATCTTAGGCTGTTGCTAGGTGAACTGCCGATCCCCAAAGGCATATCATGCCAGTGCTTAGCAAATCAATTTACTAATCCACCTAACACTCTATCAATCCTGGAGCCAATCTTTCTACCTATCACCAAAAACCATGGCCTGCCCCCATTCATAAATGGAAGGTCCTATTCAAATTCCACTTCCCTGCCAGTTCTGATCTCTGAATCTATCATTCACAACGTAATCAACTTGAATTGAACAAAGCCTGTTAGGGAAGACCTGCTGAACTTTCTACCCTCTCTCAAGTCCTCATACAGGGAACAAGCCTTGTACCTGCCAGTCAGATATGGCAAAATAAAATATCTACTCCTACTGGTACTATTATACCACAACCCTGCACTGCAACCAGTTTTGAATAAAAGGTACTAAGTAAACCCGAGTGAAAGATGCCTCTCATAATCCAAACCTACTAAGAGAAAGAACAGCTGATTCATTCTCTTATCCAACAACAACAACAAAAATATGACACCTATGACAGACTTGGTACTGTACTTGGCACTGGGTTATAGAAATTAATGAGATAGCAATGATCCCTTGTCTACAATATGCTGGTAGAAAAATCACTTATGTCAACCTCTGATGAGATTCTAAGAATGCCAAAAGCCCATGACATCAGTAATGAGGTTTCCTATGCTGTGTACTTTAGGAGGTAAAAAAACAAACAAACAAACAAAAAAAAAAACAATGAGTACTCAGAAAAAAAGAATCTATTCCTCTTTCTCCAGATGCTTTATCTTTGAAGAATTTGCTCAGGAGTTAAGGAATGTAAAAACAATGTTAAAAACTAATTAGAGGACTAGCTATCACCCATCACACTAACCAATAAAAAAAATAAAAATAAAAAAGATATCCATATATGCACAAAGTTTCACACCCAAACTTCAGCTGTTTCTTAGCCCCAGGACTGGCACAAAAAAAAAAAAAATAAAGGAAAGCAAGAAAAAAGAAGAACAGAGGGAAGAGGTTAAATAAACCAAAGCCTGTGCTGTCCACATACTCGAGAAAGTGGAAATGAGCTTATAAACATGTGTAGAGCAAGCTGGTGTTTCTACAGTGTTATATTTTCACAAGAAAGACTTACTTTAACTCACATATTGTTTGAATTATTTTATGATTCACAATAATGCTTTGATATTCAAAAGACTAGAAGTATTTGCACTGTGCAAAAGAAAAACCCATTCATTTATTTACTGAGTTTTCTATTTGTTCCTGCTCAGAAGAATAAGTAGGGTCTTAGCAATGACATTACTGACTGCTCTGTTACTTTCTTTCCTTGACGTTAAAGTAAAATGCTTTGGGAAAATATGTAGAATGCAACAAGATACAAATAATCCCATTTGATTTTAGAAGGGCTGGGAAGTTTACTAAGTATGGAAGACATTTGAAATCACAAGGCAGGCAGTCTCTAAACATATTTATGATGACATTCACTACTGTTCCCTGGCCAAATACTAGAAAAGTATCCAATTATCAATAGAGGACAGCCCAGACCACCAAATCAAACTTCTTAACTAATTCCCATCAACTCCACTTAGTCTCTATAGACAATTTATTCACCATGACCCCTTTACTATCAGTTCTTTTTAATGGAAAAAAAAAGAGATATTAGATCTTAACTGCCATCCTTTAGTGAAAGAACATTTTTAATAAGTGGTTTAACAATAATGTATTCAGAGAGCTCTTACTATACACAGTAAGAGTACCTCTGGAAAAGACAACTAGCATTATACTCACAATAGGTTTTATTTTTATTTTTTTACTTTCAATTTGTGACTACAAATAAAATCACAGATATTTACGGTTTTCTACCATGGCACTCTGGTTATGAATGCAGTGTGGAATGACTATCAAGATAATTAATATGCCCATCACCCCACTCATCTTTTTGTTTTGTGATGGGAAGATTTTTAAAGCTACTTCTTCCAGCATGGGAGAGTATAGCTCAGCATTAAAAAGACTACCCCTGTATGTGTTAGGTCCTGGGTTACATCCCCAGCATCACAAACCAAACCAAAGCAAACCAGAGCTAAAGATCTACTCTTAACAATTTTCTAGGATACAACATACTGTTCTAAACTATGATTACCATGATGTACAATTGATCAGAAATTATTCTTCCTCTAGGCACTGGCTTTTTCATAGATGTATAGGGAGTATCTTGTACTTCTCCAAACAGTGCAACTGAGCCAGTGGCTGGCGCTTGCTATTGGCCCCTGTTGCTGAGCCTGCCTTGGGTTGTACCTAGTTTGTTCTGAAGAGTTCATTTCCACAGATCCCAGTACAATGGTGGGGGGGTGGTGGTGGGGAGGGCATCAAAAACCAAGCTGATTTCTTCTTAAGAGAATCCCTTCAAAAATGTCAAGGGCCATGGTCACAGTCTACCGGTACACACTGTCAGTTTGAATCATGTCCCCTAGAGAAGAAGCAAGCTCACTTCCCACCGACAGCAAAACTACGTGTCCCTAATGGACATAATGCTGCCTGACACTTCCATATCCTTACCCATGATGTATGTGAGCCTTCTTTCCTTCCCAGGGACTGATGCACCCAGGCCTGCCCACATTCTATTCTAACACACTTGATCACCTATGCACCGCAGGCTCTTTGTAATACTACCACTGGCCCATTATCACCAGTTTCACTATTTTTTTTCACGAAAGCCACAATCCTTACAGTGTTTTTCCCTTTCCTTAGACTAGACTTTGAATGAGCAGCAATATCTCAGTTGAAACGGTGGAGTTTTGAGATTGACTTGGAGACCTCAAATTATTCAAAGAGACTGGGGGAACTATTGGATGGAGAGGGGTATCCTCCCTAGAGTCTATGAACCACCAATTATCTGACTCCAATGCCCAGCTTCTATGGCGGAATTCTAGGCAACTCTGGAAATAGTTGACAATCTGAGCAGAATGCAGAGGCATGATTTTCACATGGGAGATATATGACGTTTTAGTTGAACATGGGAAAATGCCGTCCATTGAGTATCTCTATTTTTATTTTCATTTTCCAATACTAGGGAAGGAAAGGGAGATAAATGTGTTGCTTCTTTTCCATATAAATTCTGGTGAAGATTTATTCTGCTGGTCTCTCAGGTTGCATAAGGTCAGGAGCTTGCTTCATCTTGTTCACACTGACGTATCCAACACTGTACAAATCCTGGTTTTTCCTGAGAAAATCCAGAAGAATGTACTGATTGGGGACTGCCTTCACGTAAGGTTGCCAGGTAGAACATCTTCTAGGGAAAGCCTTCTGCCTTCGCTCATAAATGAAACCAATAATCTTAATCTAAAATTCCCAATGGCGTTCTGGCTAACTCTGCAACAGTAATTGCTCATGTACATATTAACAACTCTCAAAACCCTGGACCTCACTGACTAATTAGAACAATCTGTCTTGATATGTAGATGTAATGGTTGTTAATATAAGAGCCACACTCTGGAAGAACTGGCCTTCAAAAGAGCATTTTCAGAGCTGCACAGCTAACTCCCAGTCTTGCATGTGGAGGATAAATGTGGTTATTGGGGAATAACTAATTGATCTGGGCTTGCATCTTTAAAAGAGAGATTTTTAAGGGAAGGATTTGTTTCTTTCAACACTTAATTTTTTTTTTTTTTTGTCAGTCATGGAGCCTGGGTACTGTCCCTAAGATCTTTTGCTCAAGGCTAGTGCTTGAGCCACAGTGCCATTTCAGGGCTTCTGTTGGTTAACTGGAGATAAGAGTCTCAAGGACTTTCCTGCTTGGGTTGGCTTTGAACTTTGATCCCCAGATTTCAGGTTTCTGAGTAGCTAGGGGTGAGTCACCAAAGCTTTCGTTTTAGTGAATGAGTTAAAAAATTTCCATTCTCATGAATTAGCCTCTTTAAAAACAACTAGCCCTTAAGAGACATTCTCAGCAGATATTACTTCTTATCCTGTTATGGGATTGCAGCCATTAACTCTGGAGACTCAGTGACAGACAGATCTCTCTCCTCCAGATGTTTACATTCAGCCAAGCTGAAGAGTCTTGCTGGTGAAAGGGAAGGGAGTTAATAAACAAGTAAACAAATCAACAAGCAACTGCGAAAAGCAGAAATGGGAAAGAAAGTGACTGAGTTGGAGAGGAGAGAACACACAATGTTGTCATTGGTAAGATTAGGATAGGAAGGCGCCAGAAGAAAGAATAACCAGGGAGAGAATAGTCTTGGTGTGTGTGTGGAGGGGGGGGAAGGGGGTGGAGAACCAAACCAGTGAAAACCGGATAGAAAGACCACACCTCTAGTCTGGCTCAAGTGGTAAAGTGACAGAACAAAAAAGCTAAGGGGGAATGGCAGGCCCTGAGGCAAGCCTCAGTACTGGCCCCAAAGAAAAAAAAGGTGTTCACAACTGGGCCTCTTCTAACCACTCATCTCTGCCCAAGAGCCTTTATCTCTCTCCTGAAATACAACCTTCATCTTCTCACTGGGCTCTCAGCAGCCATAGACAGTTGCCACTCTTAAGGTCAATGAAATGCACCCTTCTAAAAGACAAGCCAGCCCACCCTGCTCTCCTACTGAAAACACTTCCTGGAGTCTTACCTTGCCTGACATAAACGCTCAGGACTTCCCTTAGTGCACCAAACCTCACACCTTGATGCTGTCATCCATTGCTGCCCCCATTCACCTTTTGCAACACTAATGGTACAGGCCAAACCCTGCGCAGGACCTCAGCACAGGATGAAGTCAAAGCCACCTGGGAGCAGTCTTCGCTGTGTCCCACATCCCACACAGGGAAGACTGCTGACCTCATGAATGTACAAATACCACTGTGCATGCAGACACCAGAGAAGAGGCGAAGGGCGTAATATAACCTTGCACACAGCATCATGGCCTGGGAATGAGGGCCCTGGGACTCCTTGGGGCAGCCTGTTCCCAGGGTGACCTCATCAGCAGCCACACAGGATATGCAAACCAAGAGTCCCACAGTCAAGCAATGCAGGGGAATTCTCCCTAAAATGAAAATCATGTAGGTTTCTTACCTTGAATATTTCACAGGTCTACTATATTTGCCCATTCCCAAGCCCTAAAGAGAAAGATGGATTAGCACTGTAGTATTTCCTAAATGGATTTGACTGACCATGGATCTCTTTTTATGCAGTGTGTTTAGAAAGACTAATAAAATCCAGAGAATATCCAGGAGGCCGTATTACTCTGCAGGGATGACTGAATATGGTTGATATTCCAGCGTACACTTACCAGCCTGATAAGGAGATGGAGAGTAAAGAAGAGACAGAGTCACAGGTAGATGCAAACTCAAGAGGAAGCATGAGAATGGTAGGAAACCAAGGGAGCACTCACTTCCTGATCATGAAGGCATAAGCTGAGAGCATCCCGCACTGTACAGAACCAGTGCACTAAAGGCTTTCACGGGAAGACTCTTGAGTGAAGGCTGCATTCTGTGTGGAAAGTGCTAGAATTTACTACTAACCATCCCTATCTTATAGGCACAAACCTGAGATTTTGAGTCACATCTTTTAAGGTATCTTCAAACATGCACGAGATGAAATGTCTATTTTTACATAATAAGATAGGGTTTGGGTTGAATTTGTCCAGCTGGTGTCTGCATATCCCAATAAATGTATCCAAACACAATCTGTGCTCCAAACCCTGCCAGGCAGACAATCTGAATCAGGAAGGCTCCGAAATTTCCTTTCTATTCCATTCAGGGTAGCTGCTATGAATTTCTGTGTCAGGGATCTAAAGTGGTGAGATGAAATAAACTTTCTTTCCAACTTAACTTCTTTCTATTCTTTGTAAATCTCTCTGACTGTCCCTTCTGAGTGGCAGGAGCACTAAAGAAGTTAGAAAGGCTTTAGATTTAAGGTGGCTTGAAACCTTTCCGCTCAACTTTTGACAGGACAAAATAAAAAGGTAGGGGTGGGTGGAGGTGTAGAGCCACAGTCCCATAAATCCTCTTAACCTGAATTACAATACATCTGATCTGGCTGCATGAGGTGTCTACTTTCAGTGTACAAAGGTCTCTCCAGCCAGCTTTATTTGAGGTTGGTTTTTTTTTTTTTTTCCAGCTTGGAAATGGATTCTGAGAAGAATAGTGCTCAAAGCTTTGGGAATAAATGGAAAGGAGAAAAATAAAAAAGGGGAAAAGGCAGAAAGCTAATAAAGGAAAAAGACCTATGACACAGGAGATCTTTGCAACAATAAAGTCATATCCCAACACCAAAATGAAGTATTGTAAATATGTATCTTAAATCTCAGTGTATATAATATGATACTTAGAGATAGAGTAAAATGATTATTAGGGTGGAACAAATGAACATATCCAGTATCTTCAATAGGTACTCGCATTTGCTCTGTGTGGCAAGCTATAGAAAATTTATCTAGTGACGATATCCCCCTCCCAACCTCCCTCCCTCCCCCCCTCCCTCACTCCCTGCTTTCCTTCCTTCCTTCCTTCCTTCCTTCCTTCCTTCCTTCCTTCCTTCCTTCCTTCCTTCCTTCCTTCCTCTGGGACTTGAACTTAGAACTTCATACTCAGCTTGCTTGGCTGGTGCTCTACCACTTGAATCACACCTCCAAGCCCAGCTTCATGCTCCTTATTTTGGAGATGGAGTCATAGGGACTTTTTTTTTTTTTAACCCAGCTTGGCTTCAAACTATGATCCTAAAGATCTTGTTTCCTGAGTACCTAGAATTATAGGTATGAGCCATCACTGTCTGGCTCCCTTTCACCTTCTTTCAATGTAGTTTCTTAAAAGGCAGACAATGTATAGATTTCATTATATTTGCTCTCAGACAGCACAGTTCTACATGATTAGACTACAGTGGTCAATTCAGTTAAAAACTACTTTTTTTTTAGTTGGGTTCTACTGTCTCACGCCTGTAATCCTAGCCTCTTTAGGCTGAGATCTGAGAGCCATGGTTCAAAGTTAGTGTAGGCAAGAAAAGTCCTTGAGACTCTTATCGCCTATTAATCACTTTATTTTAAAAAGTGAGGAGTAGAGCTGTGATTCAAGTGGTAGAGTGCTAATCTGAAGATAAAAGTCAGAGATAGCACCCAGACCCTGAGTTCAAGACCCAGGACCAGAGCAACAACAACCATCACAGATATTTCTACACAAATATCTGACAAGACTTCCTGTCCCCTTCATCCCTTCTTTTTATCTCTGGCTCAGCCATCCATGATCATTTGAAGCACCTTTGAAAGCAGCAGTTAAAATTGTAATGACATTTGGACTACATCAGTAGTTTCAAAAGCAATGGAAAGAAAAACAGCAAAATTATTAAAAATACAATTTTTTTTAAAAAAGACAGTTTAGGTGGGGGTTGTGGGAGACCAGTTTCAAGAACAGTAATAGTGAATTTCCCTTGTGTTCTCCTTACAACTATAGGAATACAACCATTCCATCTTTAATGGGTGTGGTAAGAGTCACTCTCTCATAAGGTTGATGTGAAACCTAAGGGAGGAAACATCTGGAAAGTTCCCAACCATGCTTATTATATGTGCATTACAATCGGATGATGGTTTTGACCCCACCAACCTCACCAGTAACCTTTTTTCTTGGTCGCTGGAAGATCTACAATTCCTTAAGTTTCTACTTTGAGAACAACTCCAATTTCACCACATTTGACATTCAGAGAGCATCTTTCTCCTTAGCTGTATGTAACTCTCAGTACGACTCAATCAGCGATCAGCACACCACATGTCGATGACATACCATCAAACGGCCCTGAGCCAAGTTCACATCTAAAGATGACTGTGAGGAGGACTGTCAGACATCACACCAGGGACAAGGCTGCTTTTTAACCCTCACAAAATCTGCTCTCTGGCTTTGTACATCCAGGCATTAACTTCTCCATGGAGCATCCTCTTAAGTACCCAGACCTCCTCAAACGCTCCTCTCAATTAACACAGGATGTACATATGAAAGCTCAGGCAGATGGAAATTAAGTGTTATATTAAGAAAGGATGAAACATCACTGTAAAATGGAATCTTCATTTCAACAGAGTCACTAAATTTCAAGCAATCCTCTTGCCATTGAAAGGAGTCATGTCTGAGGTAAGCCTGACTATACCACAGGATGGCGAACACCAGCGAAGCACAGAAGCTGCTCTCTAACACTTCCAAGCATCTCACGAAGAGACAAGTCAGGTAGCAGGGCCTGTCTGAAGCTCCGAGGGCAAAATCTGTGAAGAAAGCCTGTTTCAGAGGTCCTAAAATCACTTTAGGTGCTGGGTGCTAATGGCTCATACCTGTAATCTACTCAGGAGGTTGAGACCTGAGTATCTTGGTTCGGAGTCAGGAAAGTCCACAAGACTCTTATCTCCAATGAACCTCAGAAAACCAGAAGTAGTGCTGTGGCTCAAAGTGGTAGAGTGCTAGCCTTAAGGAAAGACACTCGGGGACAGCACCTAGGCTCTGAGTTCAAGCCCCACAATGGACCAAAATTTTTTTAATTTTTAAAAATAAAATAATAAAATAAAACCACTTCAGGAATTTACAGAGAGTACAACAGGAGGGAAAAGAAAAAGTATGTGACTGCCAGGTCTTTAGCCCCCCCCCCCCAAGGCAGCTCTCTCTAAAGACAAACCAAGCATATATCAAACTCATAGCTCTGAACAATTATTTATTTTCAACAAACAAAATTTCTTTTCAGTTTTCAAGGTGGTCCCACATCACTCTCCGTGCCTCTATTTGTCCTAAGAATTATGAACTGAAGGAGACTGGGGTTTTTGGAAACCAACATTTTTTTCCCCAAGACTGATGTAAAGTTCCAAGGAAAAAAACGAGAGGGACTGAACCCATGTAGGTCTGGGCTGAGGGGGAACTTTGTTAAATAGCAGGGCAAGTGGTTACTGGAAACTGAATGGAGGAGCTCTTGCTTGCTAGGCAGTGCTCTACCATCTAGGGCATTATTGTTCATTAGCTTCTGAGTTTATTCTTTAGATAAGGTCTCCCGCTTTTGTTCAGCACTGGCCACTGACTGTTCTCTCTCAAGCAGTTAGATGACAGGCATGAACCATCATCTGAGCCTTGTTTTTGGAGATAAGGTCTGGTTACCCCCCCACCCCTCCCCGAGAGCTGACCTAGATACTCAATCTTCCTAATTCTGTCTCTAAAGTACCAGGAATTATAGATGTGAGCCACCACACCCAACAACAGATTCATTTAAAGCCCGACCCTCCAAAGACCTTAATATGCCAATGAATATCATAAATCTTCCAGAAAACATGTCACGTTTAAACTTGTTTCCAACAGAATACAGTGAACCTCACATCAAGTCCATACTTTAGATCCACCCACTATGAAAGCCTGAGATTAGCATGGGCTTTGGTGCACAGATGTGCAGGAGCACATTTGAGTTCTGTAGCAGCCTGGCAAGAATTCAGATCCTAGGAGCTTTAACCACGAGATCACAGCAAGATGCTGTGCAGCCAGAGTGTGACTGAACCAAGATCCATGTCATCAACAGAAAGGCACATTGCCTGTCTCACTCAGCGTAGGAAGGCAGGATCTGAACAGACAAAGGAAGCAGAAGGGTGAAATGGTCACTAAGACAGGGGCTGTGGAGAGTGGAGACAGCTACAGGTCCGGGCAGAACAATGTAGAATAAACAGGGAAGCAGGCACAAAATGAAGGCCGAAACTTTCTCCCCTGTACTGGTTCATCCTTCACCTTCATGAAGAACATTGTATAGGATCACAAGAGAGAAGTCAGGAGGAAGGAGAGAAAAGGACCTGGACATATCTGGAGACCCAGATAGACAAATAATTAAACATACTTCTGTCCTGGCTGATAACTACCCTGTGCTCTTTGAAACACACAGGAATAAAGCCACACCAAACCTGAGATCCATACAGTGGCCTTGGACATCTTTCAAAATACGACTGAAAAGTATCTCTTTAATATAAAGCTTGGACTAAAATCTCATTGGATGGTAGACTGATGTGAAGAGAGATGAAGTAGTTTAGACTTCTGATGTTTCTACTTAGTATTCGCCTGCTTGTTTCAGAAATCATGCTTTGAAAGAGATGTGCAGAAAACTATCCCCTGCAAATTAGATGACAAGAATTATAATGCCTTTATTTTAAAAAATATTAATGTAAAATTGTACAAAGGTGTTACATTTGATATCTGCATAAATGCATATAATGTGCTTTAATCTAATTCACCCAGTCTGTTACTTTCTTAAGACTTCTCCTTCTTGCCCTGTCTTCTGAACAGTTTTTAGTAGGTCTCACTATGCTATTTTCATATATATTCATATATATATATGAAGATAGCATATTATATATTCATATATATGAAAATAGAATATTACACATATATATTATATATGTACGTATATATGTGTGTGCGTGTGTATCATAATCACTCTATCACCCCCTTCTTTTTCCCTGCTATAACACTTTTCTTCAGAAGACTGAAAGCTCAAACATCTGGACTGCAGGGTTGTAGACAAGGGATTATAGACCTCTAGCATATGGTAATGTGTACGTGGTACACATGAAGAAAAATATCTTTCCCGCTATTCACTTTGTAAGATGGTCTAAACAGAGCTGAAATGAACCAGCTGTGAGTTTCCCTGGAAAGGGCACACACAATCAATTTAGATCATTTAAACTTATTGAAGACTTCAACTCATAAAGCACCAATAAGTCTGAATCAACAACTCCTGCAATTTCTTATTGTAATAAATACGATTTTAATTACCTCAGACAACAAGCAAAGCAATGAACCTCTACTTTAATGGAGCTCTCAGAGGTTTCATCGGGAGGTTGCTCTTGAATTAACTCCAATTCAGTTACTAGTGGAAACAAGGCAGGATTCAATTCCTATTAGTGCTTATACAAACTTTTATTTAGCTTACCAACCTGAGAACATGGGGCAACTGTGAAAAAGTGGGATTAGGATAGGGGACAAACTGTCAGATAAAACTGTGATGTAAAAGACTGCCACGTTTAGTGATACGTATCTTTAATACCAGCTACTCAAAGGCAGAGATAGAGAGACTTGTATGTAGTTCAAAAGCTAGGCCCTACAAAAGGTTAGCTATATCCATCTCAACAAATGAGCTCAGCACAGTGGTATATGGCTGTGATTCCAGCTACACAGGATGTGACATCAAAAAACTGGTATCACATCTAGTACTGGCACCCAAAAACAAACAAATCTAGCTAGCTGCACAGATCGTGTATTTCACGGTCAAACTTGGTGTCCAGTCACTCAAGTATGCCACTGCAAACACCTAAGAATACTGGCTATTGAAGAGCTTGGGTTTTGTTTTGACAAGGACTTCACCGTTCACTTCTAGACTGGATGTTTTGAAATGTAGGAAATGCTCAACCAAATCTAGGATTACAGCCAGGCAATTGCGGAGAGATCTAATTTCTGGATGACCTCAAAGAATTCCTGGGAAGCAGTAAATCTTACAAAGGTGTGTTTGTTGCAATTTGTCCACAGGGAGCAGGCCCAGTTTTGTAGGGCACCTGTTTAGAATTCAGCCTGCGGTGCTGCCAGAAATCCCATAGTTGCGACTATTTCTCAAGTAGGGTCTAAAGGAGCAGACCAGCACTGCTATTACACAGAAAGCAAGGTACACTTGCTCACAGAAAGGACAAACCAACAAAGGGCTTAAGAAACAAGTCCTTAGTGTTCAAATATGTTTAGAATGATACTCCAGTGATAAAGCAAGGCTCCATTGCACTCAACACTCTTCTGTGTCTGCTCCAGCATCTTCCAACTGTCCCATGAGTGACATCCTTGGAGCCGGGCTGGTCTATGCAGCGAGTGAACTGATCAGCAGCAGCCTGGGTGGCTAACTCTACTGGAAACTATTATCAAAGTCCTGCCCAAAATGATGATGGCCAAAATATCTCTAGGTATTTCTTCATGTCCTGTGGCCATGGTGGCAGCAAAAAAGGACTTTGTCCCCAATAGAAAAACATTGCCATATTCTACCAGTCCCAGGCTAGCCTTCAATAAAGACTTGCTGGTAATCACATAGAGTAAATACAGAATAAATAGTATCACCAATAGGCCAATTCTTCCATGATACTCTGAAAATTTTCTTAATTTCTTTTTAGTTTTTTAGCATAAAAAGTAGTGATTGATAGCTAGATAGATGAACCGACACTGAGATATTTAAATGGTATAAATACTTGCTGGGTACCAGTGTCCACACCTGAAATCAATACGCAGGAGGCTGAGATCTAAGAACCACATTTTGAAGCTAGCTCCAGGCAGGAACGTCCATGAGAATTTTGCCTCCAATTAAACATTATAAAAGCCAGAAATGGCTCAAATGGTAGAGCATTAGCCTTGAGGCAAAAAAGCACAGGAATAATGCTTAAGGCCATTAATTCAAGCCCCAGAACTGGCGTGTGCCCACGCACGCGCGCGCACACACTCACACACACACACACAAACATACACGTATGCCCTCACACAGAGAGCAAACAAACATTAGGAAGACAACGATTGTTAATAAAGAGCTCAATGAGCAATACAACATTATATAAAATATCACAGGCATGTAAGGAACGAAAGTGAGCAACTTTTGTATGTATATTTTAACATTAAATTGGATGCAGTTACCTTCAATCTCTGTAATTCATGTTCCTCCCAATATAGCACTAAGAACTTTAACATGTTTATCACATTTTCAGGAAGCAAGTTATGAACCAGACAAGCTTCAATGATAAATTCAATTAATATAGGCAGGCTTGCCATCTGACATTACTTAAAAGAAAAAAAAGAAGCAAGTAACTTAGTCAAGCAGTAAGTCTGGGCACAGGAGCTGCCAGAGCTGAATTCCATGGCTCTCATTAAGTAACAGAAACCAAAATATACTTTGTAAGTCATAAGGTCTCAAAACCATGGGGAGTCTATTTTATTTTATTCTTTTCTACATTCAAGCATAAGGAGGAGACATCTTGGCAAGGGATGAAGTGATTACAAATGATGCTGATGTTTTCAGTTCCTTGCTCTAAAGACCTTCTCTTCCAGGGTAACCACAAGACAAAGTTTTCAAACTTTTAAGCACAGACCTTTTGTCCAGAACATTAGCTGAACAAATGGTAACCCAATTCTAGGACAAAGAGGCTTCAGAGTAAAGCTGGCTAGTGTAGACTACCTCTTCCATTCCCCTACCCAGGGAAGCCTGTCCACAGACAAGAAGGGATTTCTATTTAGCAATATGCTGGAATTTTGCTTCTAGGAATCAAGTTTTCCAAGTATGAATAAAGTCAGACTTCCAAGAAATGAGTCATTCCATTCAGAGGGTGAAGGGGATCCCATTAAGCAGAAATCCTACTCCGGAGACATATAATTAGTGTGACGAGAACAGGAAGTTCCAGAGTCCTAGAACAGGGAGGATATGGGCACTAAGAAATTGTTAGCTCAATGAAACAAAAAAAGCAGCATTTTCTTAGAGTAGCTAACCCTGGTTTACCAAGGAACAGTGTATAGGGAAGATATCTATGTCAGTGTAAGCATGTAATACTATGTCAAGTATGGTCTGATTTTCTTTCACACCCCCTAGATCCTGACTCCTTTCTCCAAGGCATACCACAGAAACACTAGAATCCCTCTTGCACAGGTGGGTCATGCTACCGTTCCCCTGCCCTTCTGTCTTTAAACTGCCCGCAGGGAGATGTTTTGGTCCTCCAATGGTAATGACTGTCTCACAAGAACATGGCCCTGGAAAAGAAATGTCCTTCAGCTCTTTCCAGAAGAAAAAAAAAGAGGAACAAGAGAAGCAGCACCTGGTACAGAGCCCCAATTCCTACTTCATGGATGTGAAATGTCCAGGATGCTGTGAAATCATCATTGCCTTTAGCCAAGCACAAATGGTACTTTTGTGTGGTGGCTGCTTCATAGTCAGATGACAGCTGACATCAGGGAAAGCTAGGCTTACAGAGAGACGTTCCTTTAGGAGGAAGCAGCACTAAACGTCTTATGAACTGTGGTGAGTGAGGAAGCCATCCCAATAAAACATATTTTGGGAGGGGAAGAGAAAGAAAGGAAGGAAAGGAAGGAAGGAAGCAAGGAAGGGAGGAAGAGAGAAAGAAAGGGAGGAGAAAACGCGGGGAGGGGGGCTGAAGGGAAGGAGAGAGGGAGGGAGGAAGGGAGGAAAGGAGATAGGAAGGAGGGAGAAAACAAAACAAATGTTTCCCAGATTTCAGTGAGCTGCTCTAACCAATTAATAATAACAAGATGGGATCATGGAAACCCTAACTTGTAGGTGGTTGTTAAGAATGACCAGGGGTATAGAGTGCTGACTGAACCATCACTTTAAACTATAAGGCCTAGACTCTCTCCTCAGCTAGACAGGGTCGGAATGGAACTAACTTGAAGAGATAACCAGCTGGTGAATTTCTAACTGGCTATCTCTGGGATAAAAGCCCCACATATTTGGGATCACAGAATATTTGTTTCCCCACATCCTCAACAGCATCTATAAACAACGAGACACCACTGATTTTCTTATTGTAGAGGTTCTTTAACTAAGCTTCTAGGAGAAGGTTCATACACAGGCTCGGGAAAAAGATGAAATGCTAACAAATCAGAGGCACATCCATGTGTGGACACTTTCAGTCCCTTCTTTCCAGAAGGCCCCTCTCGCACTCACCCGATCACCAAATCATTAATACCTTAAACGAAATTATGAAATAGCATTGGGTTGCAAACATTCCTTGCCTTTTGATTAAAACATGGTAAAACCTTACAGTCACTCGGTGCTTCAGTACAACAGAGAATGGTGCCACCCCCATTTAGTTCTTCAACAAATTTGTAAGCCTGGCACTATTTGTAGGTGCCATGATGATATATGTATGTGCGTGTGCATACATGCATGCACATACATGTGCATACACACGTGTACATGCTTCCAGCTAAAGTTCCTGGCTCCTGACTCCCTCTGTAAGGCAGATCACAGAAACTAGAATCTCTCTTCCAGTGCAAGGCTAGCCACACAGAGAACAAATTCATCAACAAAGATATTCACCATAATTCACACATGGACCATGGCTAGCAGCAGAAGTGATGCTCCACTCTGAGCTAACATTAATGAAGGACTGGAGACCCATTCCCTCCTTTGTCCCTACCCGTCTCTACAGAACCTCTGGCATCCACACCTATCTTCTTCTCAGTGGCGTGGATTTGTGAGAAGATGGGCACAAATGTCTAAGTGCTGAACCAAAATAGATATCCATTAATCCCCGCATACTGAGTGGTGACTCATTCCCCTCTCTCTCTCCCTCCACCCCAATCTCCCTCCCCCCCATGGCCTTCCCCAGTGGTTTTAGCCTTTTCATCCACAGCTGGCTGGAGCACAAATCATTTTTCAAACAAGTTCACAATGAAGAGAAAGATCTGGAGACTCCAATTTTGGATGCCACTTGCTTTCCCATTTCTTAAAAAGGTAACAATAAAGTCACCCAGGTTACACACAAATGTCACCTTCAGAAAGCAGGGTTTCAGAAACAGAGCGGAAAAAGGAAACAAGCCATCCACTTCATCAACCAGGGAGGGCTGAGTGTGTGTGTGTGTGTCTCTGTGACCACTCTTGGGTTCTCCATTTAGAACAAAGATGAGCAACTAGCATGGCCAACTACATAGTAGGACTACATAGAGAGTCGGGGTTCCGAAGGTATGAGAGGAGATTCTGCCCAACTTTCACTTGCAGAACGACTGCAGGAGAAGGACCTGGCAGGAATCATTTGAGCACCCCCACACAGCACAGTTATATTCAGATTCTCTCACCTCCACGGGAAACCTTCTGCCATTGACACTGTGTTCGGAGCCTGCAGAGCCATTGCTGTGGCCCCAGTGGAATTCCACCTTCTCAGCTTTGAATCTGCCAGGCAGGCCAGCGCCACTGACGAAATAGTCATCTTTCAGAAGGATGGCAACTGTGCAAAAGGGAAAGAAGAGAGAAATCAGTGAGCTTCAAACTCAGGCTTAGGATGTCTCCCATTGCTTGTAAGGAAGCTCACAATTACCATGATGCCAATTATTTCCTTACATACCTATTAACAAACAAGTCAAATCCATCAGGCTGCATAAACTAGGACATCTCAGCTACAGATCCAAGAGAGCTGGGATTACCAGTTGGATCTAAACTGTGACAATTCCCAGGGAAATACCTCAGAATTTCTAATTCTGTTGAACAGATGGGGGGGAAAGGGAGATGATGAGCGAAGTAGCCTGGTTTCACTGTCTACAAAATTTAAATGACAAAATTATCTGGAGCCTGAGAAGTTTCTTTTGAAGCACATTCCCGGGGATTTCCCAAGATTCAAGATCTAGAATGAAATAGGAAATACTCAACATATACCAGACTGGAGAGAGGCACATTCCTTCCATAAGAAAACTGAAGCAAGGTATCAGGGGGAAACAAAATTGCAGTTCTTCTACTATTAAAGATATTGTATGGGGAAGATAGGATTTGGGAGTACAGCCTTTAAATATGATAACTATATTCAAGAAAGCATACTGTGAAATCTAATCATAAGGTCACTGAAATATTGCCAGATAATTTGATTTCCCCTGCTGCTTCTATCTCCAAGCAGAAGAACATTTTCCTTCAGCTCAGGAGAAAGAACACATGCACAGCACAGAACTTAAACCAATCCCAACTCCAAATTTCAAAAACATACCTCCTTCCTTGGATCTCGAGAAAAAGGATTCAAGAAAAATTTGCTTTGTTGCTTTGTATGTCCCTCCCCCACGGTATAACCCCTGCTTTCACTGTATTTGATGTTGGTATAATTTGTGGAGGGGAAAGGAAAAGACAAAACATTTAAATAAGGATACAGGTGGATCCATTGCAACAATGAGACGTATAAGTCATTATGTCGAAAACGAAAAAATGGTGGGGGGGGAGATGGTTGGGTAGGGGGGACAGGGGGAGGATGGGATGGGAAGGGGAAACAAAGGAGGCTACAATGCTTGATAAGAAATGTACTCATTATCTTGCCCATGTAATTGTAACCCCTCTGTACAGTATTTTCACAATAAAAAAAATTTCAAAAAAAAGAATAATTTGGATTTGTGTTAACAGAATATAATTCTTTTTGCAAAAGGAAAGTTTATATATATATATATATATATATGTATATATCATCTCTCTTGCTCTCTCTGGGTCTGGGCACTGTCCCTCAGCTCTTCAGCTCAAGGCTAGCACTCTACCACTTGAACCACAGTGCCACTTCCGGCTTTTTCTGTTTATGTGGTACTGCGGAATGGATCCCAGGGCCTCATGCTTGTAAGGCAAGCACTCTATCACTGAGGCACCTTCCCAGCCCAATGATTTGTGTTGTAAGTAACAGTCTCTTTTTTTCCTCTCATAAAGTAGATTGATTCATTCACTCAACAAGTTCTTGGTAGCTGCCAGAAAGTCATGTAACATGTCAACCAACCCACTGAATGGCTGTGACCAAAGTTAAGCTGATGTAAGCCATGGGAAATGAGAGTTCCCCAGATCTTGTCTCTTCATCCCAAAGAGTTCCTACTTAAGAGCCTTAGAGAGAAATTCTGCATAAAAATTAGGTCTCCATAAAAGATAAGGAGTAGACTAATGACCCATTTCTAAAACAGGGCAATTAGTTTCAGTACTTCGCAATATAAAAAAAGCATTAGAAGCAAGTAAAGAAATCCAGCTAATATAAATCCCTTTTTAGTGCATTCAAACGGCACTTTTTCCTCCAACATCTGAAAAATATACAGTGAATGTTCAATTAGGGGGACAGGGAATTAAAGGCTAAAAATGAAGTAAAAGCAAGTGTGTCTTGTGCCAATTAAACACACCCTGGCAGTATTCCAACTTTACTCTGTTTGGGGCATGCTTTAGAACGGAGGTTGGCACACTTTTCCCTTAAAGGGCCATTTGATAAGTACTTTATAGGCTATGCAGAACACTGAGTCTTTGGTGCTCTTTGTAGCACAGAAACAGCAAAAGGTAACCTATGGATGAATGACAAGGTGATGTTCCTATAAAACTTTATTGAAACACATGGCACTCTGAGTGTGATACCGTTTTCACATATCACACAGTATTTTTTTCTTCACTGCTTCCAACCATGAAAAATATAAAAATATCAGGCATCGGTGGCTCATGCCTGCAACTGTAGTACTCAGGAGATTGACCCCTGAGGACTGTAGTTCAAAGCCAGCTTATGCAGGAAAGTCTATGGGACTCTTATCTCCTATTAACTACCTCCCCCCGCAAAAAAAAGCCAGAGGTGGAACTGTGGCTAAGTGGTGAAGCCGAGTCTTAGTGAAAAAGCTCAGAGACAGCACCCAAGCCCTGAGTTCAAGCCCCAGGACCATCACAAAAAACAAACACACATATATATATAATATAATCTTATGCACATTATTGTAACATACACAGAATAGTATATGATACCACCACTAAAACTTTCTAATGTCAAAATACCTAGGCCTTAGCTCAATTCTGCCTGCTATATAATATACAAACTCTATATATAAAATTTTTGCCTCCAAAACATAGAGGCATCTGTTATAATACACCAAGGGACGCAGCAACATCCTATAAATATTTGATTTTACCTAAATCATTTATGTCTCTGTCAGGGGTCATTTTACTTGTTTTATATTAATTATTAAAGGCATAATTAGGGAACCGTACAAAATGAAACATTAATCTCATTTTTCATTTTGTGGAATTTCTCACCACACACACACACACACACACACACACACACACACACACACGCATATACAGCATACTATATCACCTTCCAAAAATTGCCTTTTTTTTTCTTGTTTACATAGAGATCTGGGAGAAGCACTTTCCCTGCTCTCATGTAAGGATTTTCTAATGAACACTGATCACTGCACTGGCTTGACTCACCATGGGGCAAAGTCAGTTACCATAGGACACATGGGATCTTATCAGTATGCATTCATCTCCTCTAGCTTGCAAAAGCATTATGCCCTCAAGTACCTTATCCTACATCTCTCGTGCCTCAGGTTCCCCCTGGTTCACCTGGGGATGAAAATCATAATGCCCTGCCAGGTTTTTTTGTTCCCTGAAGAAAACCATAGTCCAAAATCCTGAGTCCAGTTGTTAGGAAGGCAGCCAGCACAGGCCCAAGGACACCTATTGCTGATTATTTCTAGAATCCAGGGCAGAGTTCCTGTATAGCACAGAAGGCTGGCACTCTCATTCTAATTGGAGCTCCATTCTAAAGCAATATTGTCTTCAAAGACAGAAGTAGCTTGAAGTAGGGACAAAATCACAGCATAAGTCACCATAGCTAAGATATGGAACCAACCCAGATGCCCCTGAGTAGACAAATGCCCCTCAATAGGTAAAAATGTATGTATGTATGTATGTATGTATGTATGTATACACACATGCATATGTATATATGTGAATATATATTCATATATGTATATATATGAATATATATATACATTCTATGCATCCATCAGAAAGAATGACATTGCCCCATTTGTTAGGAAATGGAGACCTGGGGAAAAATCATATTAAGTGAAGTAGGCCAGTCCCAAAGAAATATAGGTCCTATGGTTTCCCTTATTGGAAATAATTAGTATACATATAGGATAATCTTATCAGATGAGCAGAAAATCTCAAAAAGCTAGGTACATATGATCATATAAGATGATGCTAAGTGAAATGAACCCCAAGATAGGGACACAAGAGGTTTTTCTTTGTTGTTGTTTTTCATGTACTGTGATTTGGGGGGGGTTCTTTTGTATATTCTTCCCCCATGTATATTCCCTGTTGTCACTGTACTTGATTTTGGTACCCTGCATCTTGTATATGTGCATTTGTCTAATTTGGGGAGGGGAAGGGGAATAACAAAATGCTGAAACAAGGACACAGGATGACCCATTACAACAATGAGACTCACAAGACACTATGTTGGAAATAAACTTTACAACTTTTCGTTGGCAGGGTGGGGGGCGGGCGGGAGGGGAGGGGTAGTATGAGAAAAACAAAGGAGGGGGTAACAATGTTCAACAAGAAATGGACTCATTACCTTACTCATGTAACTGTAACTCCTCTGCATGGCACCTTTGCAATAAAGAAATAAAAAAAAACAAAAACAAAACAGGGCAGGTGGGATGTGGCCCAAAACTTTTCTATAAGTTTCGTCCAAGGTGCAGTTCTCACTTCATTAAAACACACAGTGAAGGAAAAAGGAGAGGGAAAGAGAGGGAGAAATGGGGAGAAAGACAGGGGAAAGGGGGGAGAGGAAGAGAGTTATGTCCTTCAGATCATATCAAGGAAAAGAAAACCTGAGTTTTTTGATCATGTAAACCTCTACTTTTTCATGACATTCACTCATTTCTCAATTTCCATTCAAGACTTAGAATTTAGTAACAAAGGTAACTGTGACATTTTATCCATTATATATATATGTATATGATATATATAGTTATATATATATAACTATATATATAGTTATATATATATAACTATATATATAGTTATATATATAACTATATAGTTATATATATATATAGTTAACAGTAAGTTCACTTGGTGACCACTAGCACTGTTGTCCCCATTTATGGTGTTGATAAAAAGTTTTCTTTGAGCTGTACACTGGTGGCTCACATCTACAATCCTAGCTACTCAGGAGGCTGAGACCTGAAGACTGGTTCAAACCCAGTCTGGGCAGACAAATCCAAGAGACTGGTATCTTCAATTAACTAGCAAAAAAATGGAACTGGAGATATGGCTCAAGCGGCAGATTACCAGCCTTGGGTGAAAAAGCTCAGGGAGAACATGATCACCCCACTCTCTCCAAAAAAGGTTTTCTTTGAAAATTATTTCATTAAATTGAGCTACAATAAGCAAAAACTAAGAAAACTAGTAAGCACATAATACTATAAGAATAAATAAAAACAAAATTTATAACAATGGCAGGAATAACTGGGTATGAATACCACAAAAAACTAGGAAATGTGACAAACATATAGTTCAGCATTGGGAAGAAGGTGTTATAGAATGAAGCATCTATGATTCCTCCCCTGAATTCATAATAAACCGAAATCCTAATTCCTTATGTAATTATATTAGGAAGTAAGGCCTTTGGCAAAAGACCAGAGTGGAATTCTCATAGACCAAATTAGTGCCCTTCATGCCAATTTTTTCCTTTTTTGCAGGACTTCCAGAAGTAGTTTATAAACTAACATTAACATGTGTATATCATGCAGGGCTGAAGCAAACGCTGTGCATACAACTGCAGGTGCTTGGAGTTGGAGAAAAACTAGTTGCTTACTATCTTATTCCTTCCTATATTTTAACACTGTCAGAAAGGTCTGGCATGATTGCATCTTAACAGAACAACTCCACACCCCTTCCTATCATACTCAGTCTACTAGTACTATCTTGGGTCCTATGGTAAAAGACAAAAGCCCTTGCTTGAACATCACTTTCCTAATTCCCCTGAGACACTGGCTTTGAGAAATCATTCAAAAATATTTACTGAGAATTTACTGGGAAAGAAGAGGTTAAGTATGTCAGATACATCTTCCATCCTCACAGAGCTAATAAGGATCAATGTGAAAGACAGGCCCCAAGTACTAACTAGTGGGAATAAACTGGTCCAAGTTGGACCATTAGTACCAAGTGAGCACCCAATTCCAGATAAGAGAAGGACAGGATAGAACAGGGCTTCTTGGGAGCCATGAGTAAAGGGAGTAGCCAGGGGAAATAACTACAAAAGGGGAACACAATGAGGGAGAAACAGCTTGTGCAAAGGTCCTCTAGACAGAGACACCAGGTACCCAGACAGCAGTGTATGACAAGAGTCTGGAACATAAGGTAGGGACAGGAGCAGTCTATCTTTGTGCTAAGACAAAGAGTCAGTCCTCGATATGCCTGACAGACAAAAGGAAAAAGAGAGTGAGACAGTCAGCTAAGGAGCTAGGTTTAATTTTCTGGGTATTCCACAGAAAAGGCCTAGGAGGAAAGGAGCAGCCAAAGTTAAGAGTTCCCTGAAGTTATGTGTAGAAGAGATTCTAGGCTTGTTGTGTTCAGTCAAGGAAGACATTGGAGAGAGGACACAGCTTGGGATTATCCCGGCTCTAACTTAAGCTGAGAAAGGTGAAAGGGATAGATTTGTCAACACGTTAACTGAGCCAGGTATGACACACTGGAGTTTAGCAGAGGATTCTGTACCACAGGAAAGAAGGGGGATTTAAAAATGACCCTGAAACTCAGGGCATTGTGTAATTAGGATTCTGTCGTAGGAGAAAGACATACTTACTATGTGAACACAGGGCCTGGGCATAAGGATAAAAGAAGGAAATGGAGCTAAGCAGACCGACCGGAAGAGAGTTTAGAATGTTTCTGGCAAACGACAGAAGCACAGAAATGGCTCCTCATTAAATTCCAGAAGTCAGGTGAAACACGTTCAAACTAAGAGGAAAGAATCTAAGAATTTGCACCTCTGGAATAGCATTATGATAAGGCAAACAGCCAAAGTAGAAATAGCATTTCCTAAAAGAATAATAGACTTTTATACACGCACACAGTTTAAAATTTCAGGTATGGGGCATTCCAGGTATGGGGCTGAGTATAAATCAGGTGAACACCCAGATGTTTCCAACATCTGTCTACTTGACAAGAGTTTTGCTATTAACCAGAAAGTCTGACAGTCACTTCATAGGTAAAATGACCAATTCTTCAGTGACATAAACAAAACTCAAAAGATAGCCAGGCACTGGTCGCTCATGCCTATAATCCTAGCTACTCAGAGGCTAAGATCTAAGGATCACAGTTCAGAGCCAGCCTGGGCAGGAAAGTCTGTGAGACTCTTATCTCCAATAATCCACTAGAAAACAGGAAGTGGCACTGTGGCTTAAGTGGTAGAGTGCTCACCTTGAGCTAAACAGCAAAGGGACAGTGCCCAAGCCCAGATTTCAAGCCCCAGGACAACAAAACTCAAAAGATAAAGCATGTCAGTCAGGCATTATGAGTCCACATGTTCCACCTTTATGCCTATTAAAGATCATTGAACATTGAGGGTGTGAAGACAATAATAAAAAGTTAAGGTGGTGATTTGGTATCAAGCAAGATGAAATGCACAACAAAGGAAATTTGGGAATCATTTATCCATTTTCTTTATCTATAGGAGCCTCCCCATCCAAAGCCATTACAGGTAAAATATATTTTACTTAATTGAGAACAAACAAAGGTAACTGCTGTCAACATCAAAATCTCACCTCCATGAATAAAAGAAATAACATTTTTCCCCTGGACAGTACTGAATATCAAACTCAGGGCACCTAGTCTATATGCTTTCAGGTTGTTCTTCAGATACATTCTAGTACTAACATTCTTAGGCTGGTTTCAGACAGAGATCCTCTTACTACGACCTTTTAAGTAGCCAAAATTACAGGCATGCACAACCATACCCATCCCAATAAAATGATTTCATATTCTAGCTGAGTGCCCATGAACCATACCTATAGTACTAGCTACTCAGGAGGTAGGGATTTGAGGAAACTGATTTGAAGCCAGCCTGGGCGGAAAAGTCAGAGGGACTCTTAACTATCAAAAAGCTGGAAGTTAAATTGTAGTTCAAGTGGTAAAGTGTTAATCTTAAGCAAAAAAAACATCTCAAGGACAGCGTCCAGGCCCAGAGTTCAAGCCCCAAGACTGGTGTGTGCATGCATGCATATTTACAGACACACACACACACACACACACACACACACACACACACGCACGCACACACACACACACACACACACACACACACACACATGCACACAGAGTAATTTCAAATACTTTGATTCCTTGGGTGGGCAATGTAGTTCAGTGTAGACTACCTGCTCAGGATTTGTGAAGTTCAGCTATTTAAAATGAAGTCAGGAAGAGTCCATACTGGGGAGGAAAAGGGGCCAAGGGAGGGAGAAGAACATCTTTTCATAGGCTGAGTCACAGGGCCTTGTCCTAAGGCAGGGGTCCAAAGTCAAGGACAAACCAGAGGAGAAAACAAAAGGACATATGGTTCGAAGAGCACAAGGGAAGTCTTCTAAACCACAAAAATAAACACATACATTTACTAGATGTTTCTTTCCAATGAGGTCTCTAAAAGGCTCTTGCATGAACATCACACTGAGGTGAGCAAGCCCCATTGTGAAAGTGCATCTAGCTCTGGCGGATTTGAGAGGAATTCAAGCAGAAGAAAATCACAGGCATAAAAGTTCATCAGCCTAGGCATAAAAGTTTGCTGGACTCCATCTCAACCAATGGCTGTGCATGGAGGCTCATGCCTATCATCCCCAATGACAAGGAAAAGTATAGGCAGTCGAACAGGCCATCCAGGATATAAAATGAGATGCTACTTTGGAAATAACTAATGTAAAAAGCAGGTAGAAGTATAGACAAGTGGTCTAGCACCGGCCTATCAAGCACAGTTTTGAGTTTAATCCTCAGAAGAGGGAATGGGGGAGAGAAGGAGGAAAGGAAAAAGGGAGGAAGAAAGGAGTGAAAAAGGGAAGGAAGGAAGGAAGGAAGGAAGGAAGGAAGGAGAGAGAAGAGGGAAAGGAAAATTAAACCATGAGTTCTATGTCATCTGGATATTTTTTTTCCCTAATAAACTTTTGGGCAGAGCATAATGGCTCAAACCTGTAATCTCAGAAAAACGGGAGGTTGAGATCAGTAGGATCACAATTCAAGACTAATCATCCCCCCACCCCCATCTCTACAAAAAAGCCATGCATGAAAGCTCATGGCTCTAAATCCAGAGACCAGCAAGGTATAGATAATAGAATCATAGTCTGGTTTGGTACCAAAAACCAAACCAAAAGAAAACAAAAAAAAATAAGACTCCATCTGAAAAATAACTACAAACAGGAGAAGCTGGGGATGTCACTCATGTGTGAGAGCCCTTGACTTGCCTCATCTCTCCGAAAATGAGGCTTTAATTTCAAACTCTGGTCCTGCCAATAAATACATAAATTAAAATGAACTTAATTTTGCCAATAATCAAAGATTTGTGTGTCGTTTATGAAATGATGCAGAGACACTCTGACCCCTTTTCAACAGTTACAAAGCTCAGAAGGATATGTATGCCTTATAAACAAACAAACAAACAAAAAGCACCCAAACCTGACTTTCTCCAGGCAGACTAACTAAATTAATCACTGAGGAAGTTAGCAACTAGAAAATTATGGCATATTTTTTATGTCTATTTTTTGTCGGTCATGGGGCTTAAACTCCGGTCCTGGTGCTGTCCCTAACCTCTTCAACTCTACCACTTCAGCCATAGTGCCACTTCTGGTTTTCTGGTGGTTTACTGAAGAAAAGAGTCTGGCTTTCCTGCTCAGGCTGGCTTTGAACTGTGATCCTCAGATCTCAGACTCCTGAGTAGCTAGGATTACAGGCATGAGCCACTGGCACCCAGCAAATTATGGCATTTTTAAGACTGAAAAAAAATTAAGAGGATTCTAGATCTATTTTTTTAATTGAAAACTACTACTAACTGAATTTCTACCCAAGTTTGTGAAATTTTGATACTCTTTCAAGAGATCAAAAATCCATGGTCTTCTTTCAAATTGTATGCAATGGGCTGTCACTTTTTTTTATTAAAAAAAAAAAAACCCTCCTAGAGAAAAACCTTAAGGGACTTCCGAGAGATGCCTCATCAAGTATTACATCAGGAATAACTCAGTGGTAAGTACAGTTGAGAGAGGTAATGGGAATTGATTTCTGCTTTTCTAGACACTGTGCTTTCTGAACAGAGACAGATGTGTTTGAACCTGCCTGGCTGTGCTCTAAAACCAGGAACTTGCACTCCGATCAGCCACAGGTTGTGGATTACTCTAGGAAGCCAGCGGAGTGACAGAGATTGATAATCAGCTTCTGGAAGGCCAAGGTCATGAATCAACTTACACCAAGTGAGCCCTCCAACATGTCTAAAGCCTTTCACTGGTGATAGCAAGCTGAAAGCTGTCACTGAAACGTGTTATCTTTGCAGAAGGCTGACAAGCATTGCCAGCGAAGTAGAAAACCCTATCAAGGCTTTCCCTCCGGGCAGACTTCCAGAAGGAGGCACTGAAGTGGCACTTGCCTTCAAAACGCTGGTCACACCTAGTGTGGCAGGGCTCTCACTGTCCATTACATTCAGATGCTCTCTACAGCAAAGCTCTCCAAAAAGATGCCACCATTTGGTCTAGGGCGCAAAATCACTGACAGACAATGGATTGTGACCAGAGACGTAAAATGTATACTGAGGGATGGGGGAGAGCGGGGATGACAAATGACACAAATAGCCTTGGTGATACACAATTTTGTCAGAATAGCTACTCCACTGGGTAAATCGAGATACAGGAGAGAGAAGCCAGCTATGACACACGGGAGAGCAATTCATGGAACATTGGGAGAAATAGCTCAAAGCTAGCAAGCACAGCACAGGCCAAAGGACAAGCTTGTACAAAGGAGACTGGCTAGCTCGAAGCAATCACCAGGAGCAATCTCAGACAGATGCGCATCTGGACAAAGGAAAAGCATCCCTAGAGCTCCCTGTGTTACCAGTAGGTTTCAAGGAAAGGTAACTCTGGGAGCCACTGCATGTTGCTTTGGCCCCAGGAAACAAGGATCTGGAAGTGACCTTCCAGGCTACAAAAAAGAAGAAAGAAAAGAAAAGAAAGCAAGGAAAAGTCAGGAAGGGAGGGAGAGGAAAAAGAGAAAGGAGGAAGGGGAGGAAGAAAGAGAGAGGGAGGAGAAAGAGAGCTGCTTTTAATGGAATATAGTCATCAGTAGTTAAAGAAGAAGATCAGAAAAATACCCTTTAGGCATCTGTAAGCAAGGATGTAATACACAGCCTGGAGTTTATTGGCTTCCTTCCCATTAACACTGATAGAAAGATATGCTATATATTCACAAATCCCCAAATGAGGAATGAGGGTAAGGAAAGGATTAAGCAGTTGGATTGATATACAAAAGGACAAAAGGGTTAATCTTCACTCTGATAGGATAGGAAATATAGTGAAAGCAACATCTCAAAGAAGCTAAGAATTTTAGTTTAGCCTGCATACAGGGCACAGTGCTAGAGGACAGAACCCTATCCAGGCTAACTGACAAACTAACCACAAGGGATATATCGCTGCAGCGCTTTGGAAATACACCAGGAACAACAGAGGGACAGAAATTCTATTTGTTTGTTTGTTTACTGTTGCCAGTCCTGGGGCTTGAACTCAATCCTGGGTACTGTCTTTGAGCTTTTTCTGCTCAAAGCCAGCCATCTACCACTTGAGCCAAAGTTTCACTTCCAGCTCTTGAGTAGTTTACTGAATGTTAAGTGTCCCACAGGCTTTCCTGCCTGGGTTAGCTTCAGACTACAATTTTCAGATCTTAGCCTTCTGAGTAGCTAGGATTAAAGGTGTAAGTCACAGGCACTCAGCTTTCTTATTTACTTTTTAAATAAAAACTTAAATTTAAATAAAACCACAGGGGATAGTAGTGACCATATTGCTAGATTCCATTCTCTGCACTTTAAAATCGATGAACACATTGCAACCCTACAAGGTAGATACTATTTCATTATCTACATTTTAAATATTTCTCAAAAATAGAGTCACAGAGTAGTTGAGTAATTTGTTCCAAGTCATACAGTTGCTTTATCAAGCCAAAGGCTGAATGAAAACAATATGTTTGTTTCTAAGGAGCAAGACAGGGAAAAGCAAACCATCAAAGGTATTCCAAAATGTTTCACGTTGAGATAAAAATTGGGTCTACCTGTTTTCCCAGTGTTTTTCATCCAGGTTTTGTTAGAAGATTCATTGTCAAAGCCATCAAGCTGCAGTTCCTGGTATTCTTCACCGACACGAGCATGATGATCCACAATGTCTATAGGAGACTGATGACGGCCCCCACAGCTGACACTAGATGTAACCCAGTGCTCAGGACCATATGCGCCTGTTGACAGAAAAGAAGGCAACGTTCAATCCTCAGGGCAAGGGGTGGAAGAACATCTCCCAACATGTCCCATTCCAAAGAGGTAAGCACAGTCCTAGGGGTCAATGTATTTCATAAAGCAGTGTCACTTCTTGATTTGTTATCAAACCATTAGCTAACTTAACTTTTAATCAAATTCAGAGAGCTATGAAGAAGGGCTGGCAAGAGTAGTTCACATTTTTTTGGGGGGTTGGTGGAGGGGGGTTGGTCATGGGGCTTGAACTCTGGGCCTGAGCACTGTCCCTCAGCTCTTCAGCTCAAGGCAAGTGCTCTACCACTTGAGCCACAATGCCACTTCCAGTTTTCTGGTGGTTTATGGGGATAAGAGTCTCATAGCCTTTCCTGCCCAGGCTGGATTTGAACTGCGATCCTCAGATCTCAGCCTCCTAAGTAGCTAGGATTATAGGCGTGAGCCACTGGTGCCCAGCTTAGTTCACATTTAAAAAAAATTATATTTAAATTAAACAAGTTTCCCCAAATAAGCAGAGCATTTATTCATAAGAAAGTGACGGTGGAGGTGGGGGATGGGAAGGGATGGGAAGGGAAAACAAAGGAGGAGGCAGCAATGCTTGATAAGAAATTACTCATTATCTTGCCCATGTAATTGTAACCCCTCTATACCGTATTTTCTCAATTAAAAAAAAAAGAGAAAGTGACTTAAGTGATTTAGTATGTTCCTTATTGGGAATGATATCCTAAATACAACTTTCTTCTTAGCTCACAGGAGTCTGTGAACCGGAAAAGGAAAGAAAAACAACCTGAAAAATATTGTACAAAATGGATGTGATTCATGAAAAACTATGGAGAAAAATGAGGCATATTTTTCTCTGACTAATTTTGGAAGGCTTCTCAGTGTGTCCAGAGTTGGTACTTATGAATGTTAAGGGGGCTCACATCTCTCTTTCCATCCCTCTCTTTCTTAGAGATCGCTTGCAGGGGTTGACTCAGGACTCAAACAAATAAAGACTTGGGGAAGAGGGGAAAGGGGGGGATACATCACAGAAACAACCATGGAATGTTATTCTGATGGTCCCCCATAAGAGATCAGCACAAAAAAAAACCCTACATTTACTTCTCTGACCCACTTGGAAACACAAAACTACAGGGGCAATAGCAGCTCCATAGATAACAACCAAGAACAAAGAACAATTTTTATGAAAAGATTTAGCTCCATTTTCTTTTGAGAATTAGGTATAGAGGAAAAAGAACACAGTTGTGTACTGGCAACCTCAGGGCACAGTTAAGTCCGTTGTGAGTGCCAGAATACTGACTAGAAAAAGGGAATATCACCATTGCCATTATTAGTAGGACTCCAGCTAAATTAGGAAATGTCAACCAACTTAGAAAATGTCAAGGCTTTTTACTCATGGTGTTTTAACTCTTGCTCAAATTCCCAAAGACTAACACGAGTTAGTCTTAAAGGGTCAGAATGTGTGTTTCCATATGTGTTTAGTCAAGCTTTATTTTCATCGTTTGTATCTTTGAGGAAGCAAAGGGAGAAGACGCAGCATTATGATTGGTACAATCACTCACTTTAAATTGACTATCAGATGCCAAAAGAATCCACTGAGAAATGGCAGAGAGAGAGAGAGAGAGAGAGAAAGAGAGAGAAAATATGGATAAACCAGATACAAATTTTGATCAGCTAGAAATGAGTTCAATATGTGAAAACTAATACTTAAATGTTATGTTTATGTGTGTTTGTACCTTCTAGAAACCTACAAGTACCATAAAGTCACACCCAATGGAAATAAATGCAATGGGTAAAATAATACAAACATGCATAACAGAAATACACGCACGTATATAATACTAACGCATATGACTCCAAAGAAATAATAATGGGAAGCCATCATTTGTCAACACACAGATACTTATAGTTAATGGTACTAATAAAAAATTACTCTGCAAAATCATAAAAAGTACTCGGCATTCCTATTTCCCTTCTCACAATCTTCCAGAGGTGGGTGAAACATAATTTAGCACTCTATAATAATATAATCAGAGTCTTTACTAGTGGGATTCATTTATTCGCTGGTAACAATCTGAAGATTTAAGCTAACTACATGCTTGCTTTCACACTTCTACCCAATATACGTTTCAAGTGCAATTTTAATTGAAACTGATCTTCCACTTCAGACTTTAAATTAATTCTTCTTTGGAGTGCTTCATGCTCCAGACACCCTTGCCTTGCAACTCCCCGCCCCCTCTACCCCCTTCATGTCATTAGTGGAGGAAATAGAACACTTTTCCCAGGCTTGCAGATATTGATTACCTATTCTCACATCGAAGCACCATTTCCATCCCACATTGTATAAATCTCTCTGGTGTTAAGACACTTTATAAAAGGACTCAGAATTATATCATTAATCATCTGCAGTTGCACAAAGTCTTGCAGTCTTGAATGCTTTTTCAGAATTTTGCATAAATGTACCCAAGTAAAACACATGGTACTAAATAAAGACTATGGGTAGCTTAAACCTAGCTGCGAGTGAAACAAAAAGAAACCACAAAACCCCAAAATAATCACCAAGAAGCTTCCTCATACACCACTGCCCATCTAAAATAAGAAGGAGAAATCATTTACACTTTCATTTCCTCTTATTGAATCTGTCTTAGAATGAGCAAGATATTTGCATTTTCGTAGCTCCATGAATTAGGAAGAGCTCACTAACTCTGAAATCAACAGCTCACATACAAGGCCAAATTCATTCTCAAAAGGGAAAGGGGAGGGCAGAGGTAGAAACCATAGGGTGGTTGGGTCTGTCTAAAGTACTTTCCCATTCAACTGTTAAAAGTCTTAGAGATAGAATCAGAAGAAGACATCCTACCAACCAGTAGAGACCTGGGGCATCCAACACTACTTCCTCATTCAGCCTGTGCTGAAAAATGTTTTCCTTTTATTAATGTTAGGAACGCAATAGAAATCCCAGGCTTGATCGCGCCAACCCTTTGTCACAAATGTACTATCCTGTCACTGGTTTCTCAGATTCCTCTGGGAATTATTATGACGACTGCGATTTATTGTTTTTCCCTAAATATCTGTCGTTTCCACTATTGGTTAATGCTAAAAGACTTCAGTTTATATCAATACCTAGCACAGGGTTCTCCATCAAACAAGGTCCCTAAAGTGTATTTATGGGAACAAATAAATGACATGGATTTAAGAGATGAAAGAGGGGGAAAATTCATATTTTAACAGAACCATGCATGTTACATTTGTCTGTTGTGCTTGAATTTTAGTTTTACTCATCTGCTAACTCTTTAATAAGTCTTCCTGACTTGCTTCCTCTCTAGAGTGCTGCTGCCAATTTCGGAAGTAAATACTTCTTTTCTTCATTACTACATTCAATTAATCTGAACTGTAACAAGGTAAGCTATGCTGTGAATATGTGATACGCATGAACAATTCTGTGTGCAAGCCGACCAAGGGCCAGTGCAATTTTTTTAAGCAGAGGTGCAACAGAATCTTTGCTCTGATGCCCTTTGTGATGTACTATTTTCGAGCCTCTCTTATTTTTCATATGCTTTAGCAGACTTCTCTGCTGAAAGATTATCAATGGAGAAGAAATTTGGTTTTATTAATCAAGCTACAATATTTTTTGCATTTAAATACTTATTCACAGAGAGTGGGTACTATGGAGCCAGGCTGCTGGGGACAGGCAGTGGAAAGGGGTCATTGGACAGTTGAAGCTGCCTGGGGCTAAGAGATACTCAAAAGGTGGTTAACTGGACTCCTGTCTGTGTAAGTACTTACTAGAGTATCAGACATGTTTGGTATGACTTTGTTCTTGGTAACCAAAATATAGAGCAGGCTTTCAAAGAAACTATACAATGGAGGAAAATGATAGGGAGCCCAAGCAAGGGCTAAGCAAGGTGGATGCAAGTATTTCGTGGTACTCGGGAGCAAAAGACCCTCACCTTCTCTAGAACAAAGAGTACAGAGACGGGACACTAGAGTGGCATAAACTCCTGAACTTCAGAGACATTAACTGAATCTTGGGCATCTCGTGTAGGCTCCTCACTTGTTTTAACACTGAGTGTTAAAGGTTAACCCTTTTCAGAAGTGAGCTTTACCCCTGCTTCACCTGGTTCAGAGACTTTAATTGTCAAAAATTAAGAAGGGGAAGATCAAAACAGTAATTACATAATAGAGATGCCCAGCAAAGCGATTTCTGCCCAGTGAAGAGGTTAACATCACCTGTAATAGTATGGGCTACAAGGTCACCCTGACTGGATATGGTAAGGACATGTCCTCTCTGTGGTCTTGCAAACTTCCATGATCTCCAGTCAAATCACACAAACCCAACTGACACCAATCCCACAAAATATATAACCAAAGGAGACTAAGCTATGACAATCAATGTAATGTGTCAATTATGTTGTATATTATATTAATGTAATATATAACATGTTAACATGTCATATAACATACAACATATCATATTAATATACTTAATATATGATACATAATATACCAATATATAGCATATATAGTAATAAAATGTTACATATTACATTAATATAATATATAATACATATAGGTGAATTACATATATTTTATAATATTACATATAAATATATTTAAACTATATACATAGTTATAAAATATATGTATTATATATAATGTGTTAATTAACAAGATTGTTTGCCAGGACCAAAAATGGGAAATACAAAGAAAACATGCGTTCTGAATACAATTTAGAGTTCAGTGAGTAGTAGGCTTATACCAGTTTTGGATGTTTAGCTGGTGTTGACAAATAGCTCATTCTTTTGACCCCCAAATGAAAAAATATTATACACAACAGTAATAAAATCCAACATAATCACAAATGAAACCCAGTTCTCTTAAAGGGGTTAAAACATAATGTTCAGTGTTGTCTGGATTTTCTGGGGGTCACTTGGGGTCATGTCCCTGGCAACCAAAGGAGGGAGACGCACACTGATGTATACTGTTGGGCGGGCAGTGAGATGGTTCTCACCATCTTTAAAGGAAGTTGACCTGAGCAAAGTGGAAATGGGTGAGGAAGAACCATACTTGGATAAAGAAGCCCAGCAAGCTTAAATAGGGGATGTTTCATTATTTCTACTTATATATTAAAAAAAAACTTTTATAAAGTTGGAGAAAACTGCAGTTAATAAATAACATCATTAGCTTAATTTATGGCTCATTTGTGTCTTAAAATAAGTTTTTCTCCTCAGTGTGCCATGAACAAGTCCCTGTATTTTTGTCATTTTGAGACGTTAAACAAGTCAGGAGACCAGCATAAGGAAGATACATTTCTTCAATATGAAGAATAAATCACACAAGTGGAGATTAAATCCAAGTGGCCCATTTAAGGCAGACACAATTCTCCACATGAAAATAGTGGCAAATACTGTAAATCCAGGCTCTTGTCTGAGAGCCTATTTGATACTCAATGTTTCTTTCTTAGACAGATTTAGCCCAAAAGAACTCAGTCTACATGTACCAATCTTAAACTGATATTAGCTGGTCTATTTCAACAAATTTAAATAAAAACCTGAAAGAATATTAATTTTTATCCACTTCCACTCCTACCCATACTCAAAAACACCACAAATATATGGTCAGCCATAAGACTTTTCCACAATATAAGCAAACTCTCTCATTTCAAACATGCATATTGGTTAATCAATGATCTGAGAAAAACAATTGTATTTTTAAAGTATGTAAATCATACTTTTGTCTAAAAGCAAGGAATTTTAAACACGCCACTGTGATTTGCATTCCAAACAATGGTTTCTTTAAATACATAAGAGGTGTTTTACTGGAAATAAGCACGCACCTTGAATTTATTTTACCACAATAGATCCAAATAATGGTTTCTATTCACTAATGAAAAGCCATTAAAATAATGAATTCTGTCTAAATCTAATTAAAAACAAAAATAATATACATGTTATGTGTAGTTTCTAGTCAAATATGCTTATCAATGCCCCCCTCTTCAAGGAACTTTTATTAAAAGTATTATGTGAATATTAGCTCAGTGCTCTGCATATTTATATCTTACTTTTACCAACAGCAACAATCCAAAAATATGTAGATTCATTTTTGCCTAGTATTATAATTAATGCCTTTTCACCCAATCTAATTCACATCTGTATTCCATTTTCTAATTAAAAATTTTATGTGGGATTCAACTTACGATTCCTTTGCACCCACCAGTACTGATGGTATAATTACCATTTATGTATTACGTGTTTTATATATATGTGTGTGTGTGTGTGTGTGCGCGCACGTGTACACACACACACACACATATAAAAATGGAGAAAGTGCTGAAAAGAATTCATATTGCTCTCCACTCTATTTACTTTATTAATGTGTAATTAGGAAGTTGTTCAACTTTGTTGGCAGAAATATTCTAATTTTTAAGCCAGTTAAGAAAATGTACAATTTGTAAATTCCTGGTTTTCCATTTTGGGTATAAAAACTTTATTCTTCCATTTTCTATCAATGATGGGTTCTAAGAGAACTCACAGTAAGTAACCATAACACCAGAGGTAATACCAGACAATGGCACCAAAGTGAGCCTTAATCTGTTCTAACTTTCAAGTAGTATTTGTCTAATTTCCCAGGGTGGCAAGTTTCAGTTAAAATTTAATGTAGGACTATCAAACTTGATGACTGCCACATTCATCTCCACTCCCCAGAGTTTAAGCAGAAACAGAAAGAGGAAAGATGTGTCCGAACTGCACCCCTGATAAGACATTGCTAATGGATGTGTTGATTCATGGATCATACACCCAGTGAGTTATTTGGAGCTTGCATGAAAAACAAAGCTCACTCTTATCATTCTTTCTTCTTTCTTAGCACAGAGTCCTAAAAGTTGGGAGTCCTAGAATCTAATTCTAAAAGTACAATGCTATCTGAAAATTGCAAATATTACAAAAATTGAAGATAGGCACTAAAGCTGAGTAAAGCTTCAGAGTATTTAGCTGATTAGTGATGTCTGCAAAGGATATATAATATGGGAGTAGCAAATGCAATATGAACCCAAGTACATTTCACACATTCCAGGGGACTCTGAAAGTTCTTCAAAGACATCAAATCCATCATGGTTCAAGTTTACATATATCTGAGATGAAAAGTTGAATTTACCCCAAATCCAAATCATTCAACAAATTTTTCCATCTCTAATAACTGGGATCACTCACTCACTCAATATCTAAATAGGATGATTTGAAAGGAGGCTATTTTCACGTCTTGGGATGCAACATGGAATGGGTAAAAGCAGTCATCTGAGCAATTAACAAAGTCATCACAATTTTTGTCATCAATATAAACATCTTACATGTTTATACAAATGGATACAAGGAGGCTCTTGACCTGATGTTTTCAACACTCAAGTGAAGTAGATTTCAAGTATTCAATACTAGTCACGTGACGAGGATCTGTTCTTTTATAATAATGACTGCCCACAAAGGCATAACAGGCAAACAATCACCCACAGAAGAAAGAATTTATACAGCACAGTGGAAAGAGTGCTAGGTGAGGAGGCTAATTACTTGAGGTCTAGTTTAAGAATAGCAACAAAGCTTTGTCACAAGTGAGCACCAAATGTCTCAGGGACTATATCATTACTTTCCCAAGAAGACTAGATCCATTAGCAATATCTGTCAAGAGTTCAAGGGGGCAAGTGGTAATAGCCCAGTCAAATATTAGTTCTTTATGCTGTTTCTGCTCTGAAACCTAAAGATGAATGTGGCACTAGTTGATAAAGACTCAATTTCCTTGTGAGAAATTTCAGGATTACAACAGATGACCTCTAAAGCTCCTCAGATCTCCAAATTCTCTAAGAGTACTTCCAGTCATACCTGAAATAACTAAATTGGCCAAAGCTATTTGACAGTCCCTAGCCAATCTCCAAAATCCAAGAGACACACTCTTAAAAAGTAACCACAGGGAGTGGTAGGGATAAGAGACATTATTAAATGAACAGTTCAATAGTAATTAGCATATAGGAAGTGCTCAATAATATAATCACTTGAATTTTCCCCGAAGAACTGGATATAAACCCTCAAGCTTGGATGGTAGGGACCGAATCAAGCTTCAGAAATGGTACCCAATTGGAATTTGGCAATTAGTAAAACTCCATACTTTCTGGACAAGAGACTGATTCCTCTGCTCAGAGGGACTATCTTAGGACCTTTTACAAAGGAGAGCCCGCCTGGTTCAGAGCTCAGAGAAGAACCTGCCTCCTCCTAGGAATAAGACTGAAGAAGGAAGGAAAAGGACTAACATGCAAGCAAAGACACACTTGCAAAGGCAGAAACAAAAGGAAGCAAAAAGAATTCCTAAAGGGACCTGATCAAAGATCAAGTTTATTTCTAAACTTTATCACTTTAAATGTCTTTGTATTTATACCCACTCTGCTATTTGTAACTAAAAATATAAGCTATAAGCCAAATGCTGCTATAAGAAAGAAGACCAACGGTTAAAGTATTCGGTGCTTTCTACATTCATCACAAAGACAAATATGTCAAATTATAAAGATAAAAATCAGGACTGCATGCTGGATGGAATATATAAGGATATTATCTCCCGACTTGCCTATTTCTCCATCCTTTCTTTTCTACTTTCTTTCCCTAGAAGAGGATGAACTTAGGTAAGGGCTTAAAGATCTCATTTAGACAAAGGAAGAGGAAACAAGCTCGCAGGTCCCTTGCTTCACATTTTTGCTTCGCTCACGCAAGGGTCATGGGATAAGAATCCGTGAGAGACTTAATGGGAACAGTTGCCTCTCCCTGATGCCTTCCATTGTAGAGACCCGCCACAGCTCAAGCCATTCTGTGGGGAACACTGGCTGAGGTGACCATAAATTATTCTGAAAGGTCATGGATGCATCTCAGAGAGCAAGTCACAATCAATGGGGAAGGCCTGCTTGAAACATGACTGAGATTTCCTGACTTTTTAGGAATGGATGCTTTCACCCCACTTCTTGACTATCACTGTCCTCGTTCACAGTGTTTTTAAGTTGTTCCAGCTCAGAAGATATTCTGAGAAGGCAAAGGCATCAGCCAGGTGCTGGTAGCTCATGTCCATAATCCTAGCTACTCGGAAGGCTTAGATCTGAGGGTCATGGTTCAAAAAAAACCCCAGAAATTGGCAAAAATGTACATGAGGCTCTTATCTCCAAATAAACACCAAAAAAAGGTCAGAAGTAAAGATGAGGCACAAGTGGTAGAATCTTAGCCTGAGCATAAAAGCTCAGGGACGATGTCCAAGTCATAAGTTCAACACTAGGATGGCACCCAAAAAAAAAAAAAAAAAGGAAAGGGAAAGGGTTAGGAGAAGGGGAAGGGGAAGGGGAAGGGAAAGGGAAAGGGAGGAGAAAAAAAAGGAAATTCCCAGGGGCAAATAATGTGGAGCTGGTACCAGTGGCTCACTTGAGGCTGAGATCTGAGGATCTCTGAGACCAAAGTCTGTGAGACTCTTATCTCCAATTAGCCAGGAAAACAAAAAGGAAGTAGAGGTGTGTTCAAAGTCACCGGCCTCAAGAGAAACACCTGGGTGAAAGTTCCAGGCCCTATGTTCAACCCAAGTGTTTTGCAGTCTAGGCAAGCCCACTGACATCAGAGCTGAAAGGAAGAGAACAAGAAATTACAATCAGTTTTATGAGACACTCCTTTGGTAACTGAAGGGCGGGCCTAGGGGACAGGGGACACGGGATAAGAAAGCACTTTAGAGAGGGATGACAGGGTGTTTTACACCCTTCTTGTGGCAACCAGAGAAAAAGGAATGTATGCTTCAAGATACAGTAACTATTAAACATTACTTGTGGAAATGTCTGGACATGTAAGGGCACAATGTCAGGTAAAGCCAACACAACATGAGGGATCCTGATCACTCTGTCACACAGGGAGCAACTGACTTTAAACTTGTAATTTCCTCTTTTGATAAACTTATATTAGGATAAATGGTAACTAAAAGGGAAATGAGAGGAATTTAGCATACACAGTGACAACAAACTCCGGCTACTCATAGTGGCCCTTCTTGACCTTGATCTAAAATGGCATTCTATTCTATCCACTCCTTAATCTTGACAATGTCCTTCCCAGTAGTAGTTCCAACAGGAAATAAGCTCCATGTTGGCCAACAATTATTTATTTTTAATATATGGCTATTTAACTTGAGGCTTTGGGGTAAGTTGAATAAGCCATTCATCAAACGTCAGTTTTCCAATCAGGTAATAGTTGAGAAATTAAACTAAATGTAAAAAACACCTACCATGAGCAAAGTATTATTTTAATCTACATAAAATACTAAGGAGTAAAGTGAAAGCAAAAAAAATACTATTAATGATACAGCATTAAAATATGCTCTTATCAAAATGTGGAATGTTCTGGAACTATGCACTTCAGTCCTGTTACTGAAGGCCTGACATTTAGGAGATTATCAGTTGAAGTGTTTCATCCATTTGGAGAATATTCGCTACACTTACTGTGATGAAAACTTTCTTTCCTCTTTCTACTTTGATACTTTCAAAAACATATGTCCTGTGTGAATTAGTTTATGTTACAGATAAGCAAACTGAAGTTCAAAAGCAAGGAAAGTTGCCATCACACAAAAAGTTACTTCCAGATGTAGGGGTCAAAACAATGCTGCAAATGAGGGGGGTTTCAAATTGCTATGTAGCAAATCTCTATTGTCTTATTGTAAATTTGGACCACCATATGTACTTGTCTCTATATAAATGTATATACATTTATATGAAAACAGTATGGTTGAGTAGTAGTTTAAAACACAAAAATACAAAGGCAGAAAAGCCAAAATATTTGCCCTATTTCCTCTCTCTGTCTCTATGATATTATTGAATGCAGTTTCTCTAGCAGAAATTTAATGTGGGTATATAAACATGTGAATGTTCTGTGCCTTAGCAATGCTAACATATGTGCACAAGATGAGAACTGAATGTTAGTAATTTTTATGCTACGAAAGAGGTGGAGTGGAAATATTGTTCATCAAAAGAGATTTGCTAATCCAACTTTGCTAAGTTCATATCATGATGCAATGGTATAAAAATGGGATAAATGCCAAATAAATCTATACTAACATATTGAAAATTAATTCTAAAACAACCAAAATGAAATACAGCTAGGGAGATAGCTCAGTGGTAGGTAGTGGCCTAAGTATGTACAAGGATCTGGGTTCCATTGCCAGGGAGTCAAGAAAAAGCAAACATGGGCGCTCCTCCATATAGGAAAAGTTGTTCTACCTCATGAATAATGAGAAACACAAATAAATTAGTAGGAAAGACTTTCACCTACTTGAGCACACAAGCTTTCACTGAGGCATTCAAGCATGTACATTCAGCTACCACTACGTGGAGGTAGACAGAATCCTTATGGGAAGAAAAATTGATAGTAACTATTGACATCAGAGAAGTCCTTTCCCCTTGGTATTATTTCTATAAATACACTTGGATTTGCACACAATTAAAATTGTTCACAGTATCATTAGTAATTCTCAAAATTAGAAAGCAAATAAATATGCATTACCAAATGAACTGGTTATGAAAATCATGGCAAAGCAATGCACTCAAATAATCTTGAAGAAAGGGAACTAGTTCTTTCACCTATAATGATACGGTCTCAAGTTATATTTTTTTAATGAAAACCCCACAAGCCTTATAACGTGTTACAACTAACTTTAAAAACAGGGAAAAGAAGCATCAGGGTACATATCTCAATGGAAGAGTGCTTAATATTTATTTTGTGTAAGATATTTATTTTGAGAATTTGATTTAATTGAAAATAGACATACTACTTTGATCATCAACAAAAGAAAAGTGAAAATTTAGAGGAAATATGCCCTGGAATATTGACCACAGAACATTCTTGACAGAACTTGAATCTCATGTGGTCTTGCTATACTGGGACATACAGACTGTTGTGTTAAAATTATTTCTAGTGAGATCAGAGCTTATTTGGGGGGATTAACTGTCTTACTATATTTACCTTACAGACCATATATACATAGAATACATAAGATACACATCCATCTTGTGTATTGAAGCTTTGGGGGGAAAACTCTGAAAAGGCTTTGGGCCTTTAAATAAAAACAATATTGAGGGTTGAAGGTATGGGTAAAGTGGTAGAACACTCGTCTAGCAAGTCAAAGGTCCCATGTTCAAATCCTAGTACAAACAAAAAACTGAAAAGGAAACCAAAATCAAGGTTGAGAAATAATACCTTATGAAAAAAAAATTTTGAGGGGAACAACACTTCTGTCTTCTACATATAAAAATTAAATCAGATGCAAATTATAGCAAATACTCCTTATTAACTGAAACTCATTAACTGAAAAATGAGAAAATTTTTTTAAAGTCCCTACTTCTTAGAAGTCATTAGGATTCTCATGGTTATTTTATACTGTAATGCCATCTGAAAAACCTGTAAGTACTAAGTACTGCAGTACACATGGGCACAGATGCACTGACTCAAACACATGTCTGAGATACTTTTCTATTACTGCACAATTCTATCTATTGGCTCTACTCTTCACTCATCATTCTGACCTCTTGGGAAGTGAAGAGATGCTGATGGTTTTCATCCCATTTCCCACTTCTGACCTGTGCCTCTGGCTGCATGACATTCACAAATTTAATAAATCCATCTCCTTTGTCAAGTTGTTTGATAAAACATCCTCAAAAGGCGAAAGATAAAACGCTCCATCATTATGATGCTATAGTATCCAGAGTTCCCTGGGAAGGACTTTTCAATCTGTTATAAGGCCCCATGTCTCCATCTCAACTCTGAAAATAACACAAGATATTCTGTCAAGGCTCTTGCTAAAATCCAGCTACTCAGGTCATATACCTTTGGTAATTTACTAATGTTTTCAACACACTGCAGGGAACTAACAGAGGCTAACAAGGGAATTCCCTTGTGAAAAACAAGTACAGAGTTCTCCCAGGGTACAATCTCTTCACTTTTGAACACCAACACCTGGCAGAGAAGCCATTTCATAAAGTTTTTGTTATATAAATGGACCATGTCAAGAGAATACAAGAAAGAGCAAATCAGCAAAACCAAAAATGTCCAACTTTCTTGTTGATGTAAATGTGCACAAAGCAAAGTACTAACCAAAATATTAACATTTTCAACAAGACTATGTCTGTGGTAAACTGCAACAAGAAAAGCAAATTAATAATTGCTTTGGTTGTCTAGAAACAACTTGTCACAAAAAAGACATTTCAAGACTAAAATGCTAAATAAAAGACTAATGACATGCAAGACACTGGTGGCTAACTCTGTAATCCAAGCTATTTTGGGAGTTTAAGAATAGGAAGGTCACCAGCCATACATATTAGACTCTTTCTTAACATAATAGCTGGGAGTGGTAGGAAACATATATCACCACAGCAACATGGGAAACTGAGATTAGGTGGACTGCAGTTGCTACCCCAGACAAAAGGTTCACAAGACCTTACCTCAACCAAGAAAAAGTTGGGTACAAACACAAGACCCCTCATCCTAAAAATGTCTAGAAGTCTCAAAACCTAGGAATGGGGCTCCGGTAGAAGAACCTCAGCCTAAGGTTCTGAGTTCAAATCCCAGAAACAGTGGATGGATGAATGGATGGATGGATGGATGGATGGATGGATGGATAAGAGACAAGAAGAGGAAATGAAAATGAACAATTTCTCAAGACACTATACTATTTGTGGTAGGAAAGTGAAGACAAGATTCTAGCTTGTAACTAGAAACAGAACAGCCCATATAGTTTTCCTTTCAGATTCTAGAACTGTGCATGGAAAGATGCAAGTGTATGTTAATTCCTGTCCAACATACGGGAGTGCTGAGCTGGAATTCTACAGTTCAGGATCTTACATCCCAGGAAAATGCTCAATGATTTCCAAAGCAGTTGGATCCTGGAAAACAAGTGCTTTAATTAGTAAATTTAGAAGTCCTTTCCTTGCAAATGCAGACAAAGCCTCAATGTAAAATAACCATTTTCAGAAGAGGCTAGATAAAGAGGAAGAAGCACTAGGGCAATCAGTTTCCATTCTTTTCTGCAGTCATGATACTCAACCTCAGGACTACTTTTGAAGAGGAAACGTAGACCTTTGGAGTGTCTAAGCTGGATAGGTCATTTTCACTTGTTAGCATTACATTTTCTCCCTAACATGCTTAAAATCTCAGGACATAGAAAATCAGAAGGGAAAAAATAAGAATCACTAAGGAACAGATTTTAAGTACCAAACTCTACCATGCTTGCAGAGCAAGGTCACAAAAACAGACCTTCAAATCAAGGTGAGTTTGAGAAATATTTTAAAATATACATTTTATCTAGCATTTGTTTTAGGATAGATCAGGGCTTTTAAAAATAGACCCAAGGCTTTTTTCCCTTTCTCTTTGAATAAAATCCCAAACTAAGTTATAAGACATGAGGAGAAATCAACCTAGCTAGTCCACTGTAAATCTGAGTCACACTGAACATTCCCTAGAATCCTTTCTCCAGCCTCAGACTTGGGAGGTGCATGCTTATGCTAGAAGACAGATGGATCTCTTATAAGTATGACAACTTGCTCTTTCATGCACAGAGTAATAATGGTACAAATATTCTATTTGACACTAAATTAGCTTCCAAAAGCAGCAAACACAACACTGAATTTGAAAAGGTGACTGCTTTCTATAGCCCTCCAGAGAAGTTTTCCACTGTTCTCTGTTTTTCTTTGGTGGCAAATGATCAACTTAAGAAAGACAGGAAAACTCCTTCAGCATAGGTCTTCTTTCTAATACTAAAACACAGACAAAAGCCACATGACAACAAAGGAGTTAAAAGCATTCTTTTGTGTGTGTATCTGTGACATAAAGTTTCTCAATACCATCTATAAAGTAATCTAGATGAATTAAGATGGTGAATTAAATTAACTTCAGTTGACATTATAAACACAATCCATCAGAACATATATCTTAGATGGTTCAAAGCAGTGGCATTTCATTGCCTTGCATGAGAGTATTTATGACTGATGACCCAGCATGGTGACATACACTTGTAATAGAAGCTGCATGGAAACATAGGCCTGAGGCAAAAATGTGAGACTCTACCTAAAAAAACAACTAAGGTAAAAAAAAAGCTTAAGAGTACGGCTCAAGCAACAAAGCACTTGTCTAGCAACTGGTGAAGTTCAAACTTTAGTTCAATTGAAAACTGAATTTACTTTATATATAAATACAAATAATCGATATATATATATATATATATATATATATATATCTTCTCCTTCTAACAATGAAGAACTTACATATAAAATCAGCCATCTATCATTTTAACATATACTGTTATTTAGTATGCTTTTTTAACATGTTCATCTGAGAAAAACCTGTAAGCTTATATACATACACAAATGTGTATTTCTTGACAAAACCACAATCTTTGGTTTATATATGCATCTATTTATCCATTCAAGTTTAAGAGTATCCATTCTCTTTGTCTCAGAAAATCCACTTTAAAAGATACTTATTCTCTATAACAGACAGAAATGATCATTTTATCCAACAAGGAAAGTACATGTTTTAAGTAGTCAAACTTATCACCAGTGTTCAGTGACCATTACATGCACTAAACCTTAAGAGATGCCATTTATTTCTGATCAGAAGCCGATGACTATAAATTACCATACCATCAGTTCCTTTTCAATATTAACTATATACATTTTCTTCCCACAAAGCAAAGGATTTATACATCTAAAAGGCAGCTAAGCTTTTGATGCATTGCTACCACGTCAAATGGAGGATTGAGACTATTCCTATAGAAGGTTAACAGTTCCTACAATCTCTGTCAACTAGAAAGGTTAGGAAATGAAGGACTAAGATGAACTGAAGGTCTTCCCAATAAAATAAGTCACAATAAAATTTTTCGAATGGGATATTTTTAACACTTAACTCTTCCTAGGAAAGGTGAACAAATACAGGCATGGTAAATACTATGTGGAAAATGAACTATGCAACTCGTAGGCAGAGATGGTTGGGAGAAACTAGAGGAAAATGAAGGTAGGGGTGCTATTGTCCAAAAAGAAATGTACTCATGATCAGACATATGAAATGGTAAACCTTCTTCACAATACCTTAATAATAACAATAAAATTATATTTAAAAGCAAAAATAGAGGGGAGGGAGAAAAAAAAGAAGCCTTTACAGTTATAATTTACTCAAAGAGAAGAAAATCGCAATCAAATCCATCACCCTGTAGGAATATGAAGACCAGCCCTGCGTCTCTGTGGGATCTTAGAAAGGTTCAGGCCAGGCCAGTACTCCACGGTAGGTGCTTACAACGAAGCAAGCTTTCATTTCTTCAAAGAAGCCTTCCTTGAGCTTTCACTCCAGATCAGGTTATTCTCTCATGAGTTTCCTGAAAAAGTCTAACTTTTCTTTGGGCTCAGACATTGCACTGATTCCATAAAAGAGTTTGAGTCTCTGTTGTTTGCGACATTCCACCAGCCCAACCCTAAGTTTTATATCAGTCTCCAGAAACAGAGAGAGGAAACTATGACTATGGAGATTCCAAAGTGGCCTTTATGAAACATGAATAAAATAAAAGCCAAGTTTGCCTCTGTTGAACTGACAAGTCATACAATTTATACACTGCAATGGGAGAATCCTTTGCAGAATTCTAAAATCACCTATTCATTACTTTCTCACTTGTTTCCCTAGAGGGCAGCAAAATTGTCCAGCATATAATAGAGTAATACCCTAAAATCATGCTTCAACTTATAAATTGAGGAAGAAGAAGAAAAAAAAATGTAATCAATGAGTGCTAAGTCACTGGTTCTAATCTTGACAAGTGTTGTTCACCTAAAATCCAAACACTGAATTCCTGTCCACCAATTCTGTTGATTCCACCAGGAGATGCCCTTGCAGCAGCACATCTCACTTACAACAAAGTGCGGATCATCTGAACACCATTACAACGAAGAGGTTCTTTGACTTCTTGACACTCATCCACATGACTTAGTAACAACCCTATCTTCAGTCTCTTAAGTCACCTCTCCTATCTGAATTGCTGATGGCTGCCTGTTTCCAGCACAGCCTGCTGTGCATACAAGTAATTAACTTGTGATGCTTCAATAACCTGGAAATATTCATGCATTAAAAAAAACACACACAAAAATCTTGCCAGGAGGTACACAAAACATGTAAGGGACTGCCCAGGGGAAAGTTGATAAGCAAATATCACATATGACATGTCAGTGAATATGAAAGGCCTGGTTGATATACAAGTCATGTTAAAAGATAAAGCATGGTAACTATGCTTAGGTCTCCTTCCTTCCAACTTGGATTTAATTTGGATCCTGGGGTAATGCATAAAGACATAGAATAAAGACTTGCTTCTGTTATAAAGGACAGGTTTCCCATGTGGAGTTGTGAAAACAACGGTGTATAGAATAGCTTCAACTAGCTCAGTTCAGGGAAGAAAGACATCTTCTACAGAATAATCCAACAGGTCATGAATATTGGACCAGATGACTGATTCTTAAATTTGTAACTTGGTGTATGAGTGGCCCTTGGAAAAGTGATCTAAATTTTCTGCTCCACACTTTTATAATTTGCGAAGTAGGGTACATAGCTAGGTAGTACCAAACTCATGGTATTGTATGAGGTTTATATGACCTATAAACAGTACCTTGAAATAGCATAGTGCATACTATGCTATTTGCAGTTGGGGCATTATTATTACTAAAGTGCTAGCATGTTAGGTCTATGATAAATACAAAACCACTGAATGGAAGAGCACATCTGAAAAGAATTTTGTGGGTATTTCAGAAGAACATACTTAAATAACTCATACATTCTGTGTTCCTTAATATCAGTCTGACCCAAAGGCTTGAACTTAACATTGTCACTATTCTGTTTTCTTTCTTTCTTTTTTTTCTTTGTTGCTCATTGGGTCTGAACTCTAGGCCTGGGTGCTGTCCCTCAGTTCTTCAGCTCAGGCTAGTGCTCTACCACTTGAGCTACGGTACCACTTCTCACCTTTTCTGCTTATGTGGTGCTGAGGAATCAAACCCAGTGCCTCATGCATGCAAGGAAAGCACTGTACCACTGAGCCACCTTGCCAGCCCCTATTCTGTTTCCTTTACAAAATACACAAGTATTTCCAAACAAAAAATCAGAAGTGAATGATTCATGTAAACACTAATCTATACTGCATTACTTCAAAAATTCTAGACCAATGAGATGATAAATGATCAGATGACAATAATGTGAGTTGGAACTACTTAGGAACTTACCACAAAAAGCTTTTAGAAAGCCAAGAGGACAAAGCCTGAAGCTCAGGTTGAACCATGTAATGTCAGGACACAACAAGGACAAACAAAGGATTCATATAATAAGAGCAGGAGAAGAGGAAGGGCAGAGGCAATAAAGACAAGGGGAGATTCACATGAATACAGAATTATTGGCTTTACAGGTGGCCTGCAGAGACAGAACAGGTTCTCTCACATTCACGTCTGGGAAAGGGAAATTCTGAGATTTGGAAATCAAGCGTCTAAGATATACCATTTGGTGCATCACAGACAAATATTTTACTCTGATGTTGGACATAAAGATGACTCATTAACTCATAACCCCACAGTACAGTGGATGTGACGTTGCTACCCCTGAGTGGATATGAAGAGAGGCAGCCAAGAAAGTCTCCCAGGAAGGAAGAAAGGATCAACCTTTTCCATAATGCCTCTTCCCTCACTCAGCGCTTTCTACTTCAGTGAGGATTACTGACTAATTCTATCATCTCTAAGTCATGGTTTATGTGATAAAGCCATACTGCCAATATCCTTGGGAAGGAGTCCAAACCACATCGTGATCACAGAATGAAAATGCTCTCTCTGCCTCATCACCAAGTTCTATATTCTTGAAAAGCTAACACTGGAGCCATCATGGTCTAGGCATCCTGAAGCAAATCCCACAGGACATTTGCAAATCTATTTATACTGATGAAGTTTGTTTTCTGGCTGGATCCATGATCCCTGGATAGATTACATGAACACCTGTTGCTAAGGTATTACACAGAACACCATCTGAAAGAGCCCATGGCATCATAATATTCAATTACTCATCCACTTGATTATGTCTCTTCTCCCCACCTCTGAACTGGATTAGGAACAACAGAAGAAAAGCAAGGATCTTGTCTAAACAGGAGACAGAGATGTCCCACCTTCTAGCACAGTGCCTGACACACACAAAGCATCAAAATGTGCTCACTGAAGAAGATACTCTATATACAATTTATAATAAACAATGATTACACATAACTGTGTGACTAAATACATGCTCTCTTGATGATACAATAAATTCCTCATTTTAACTACACTTCCTGAACTGTTCATCAGTTTTACACAACATTTTTCTTGATAAATTTGATTATCAATATGAATATGAACCTAATAACTAAGAATCTGCTTATGCCCATACCACTCATCTCTTCTGAGTCTGTTTGTTTGTTTTTTGAGGTGGGTTATATTATACGTCTGCCATGGAAGAAATTTCCAAGAGGTGAAAAGATGCTCCTTAAACCACATATGATCAGGGGCAAAACAAATATTTTACAATTGGTTCTAAATCCCAGTTTTCGACTGTACTTTGGAAGAACCAATTTCCTTAGATGTTATGGGATAATATTAATACATTCTTTTTGAGACAGTCTGCTATCCTGGGCTTGCCTTGAGAGTCAACCCAGCTGTCAGAAGTCTTCTGCAAGTTAAACACATTCTTACAGACGTGTCCCTCTCACCTTGGATTTCTACTCAGGCTTACAGGGGCTTAAGAGACTTAAAGAAGCTTAACATGTCACATCTACTGAGGCAGAACACAAATCAACACATACACACAATCCAGCCCTAAAATTCTTAAGTCCCCAGACGTAAACGTCTTGAGCCACCAGGGAGGTGGAGTTAACTCAGTAAGAAGAACTACATGTAAGGTATGAAGTTCTCCAATCTTGGAGAACGTCACGCCAAGAATTTAACGGGAAACAGCTAGTCAATTCTATTTAATTCAATCTAGTAAGGGCTCTTATACCTACTCCATGATGTCCCATGTAAAAGCCCTGAGATGAAGTGGAAAGAAAGCAGACATGTGCACTTCTTCAACTATTGCTATTATAACCTTTAAGTCATCGTACAAAGAATTTGCCACAACAAGGCAACTAATGAATACCATGCATTTCCCAAAGGGATGATCCTGGTGGCCAAGGGACCCCACTTTGAGAACAACTGAGCAGCTGCTTCTACTTAGTTACAGGCAACTGCTGACACCCAGAGAACTGTTCAAAGCTTTCAAGTGATGATGGAATTTCCCAGGTTATTATTAAAAACAAACAAAAAAACCCATTTTACCGATTCAACAGAACAATAGTTCAAGACAAGAGTATCCATCCTTGAGGAACGATGTAGCTAACCTTTCTTGTTCGCAGGACTAAAGAATGTAGTAGGCCACATTTACCCCCAAACATAGACAACAATCTCATCTGAACAGAAAGACAAGAGTGAAATGGCCTTCTTTTCCCTCTATTTACCCTGAATCTTAAGGTGCCAGTTTATTTCATAACTACAAGGCGATCTTTCCAGCTCTTAACTCCTAATAGCAGTGATCAGCAACAAGTAAAAGGTAAATTTGAAGCAAAGAATAAAACATGAAACCAGGCTTAGGAAAGTATATCTTGCCTAGCAGAATATTTCTGCCTGTGACTACCCTGACGACCTTCCTGCTCTCCTTTCCAGTGATCTGATGGCCATTTCTTCAGGGCCTCCTGGACAGAATTGGTCATACTGATGTGAGATATCAGATTCTACACATTTCACTGCCTGCTTAGCTTATTATTAAAAATACATGGTATTATAATAAATGCATAGCATCATAATCCTCACTAGATCCTAACTCAGACAATCTATTCTTAGCCTACTTTATAAATGAAGAATGGAATGGGTGATGCTAGTCTTCCCAGAGAACACAGCCCACCAGCAAAGGGACTGACATTAGGGTGATTAATGTACAAGCTTCTAACTCACCCAATGTTCTTCACTGTAGAAGTTTTAGAAGCTGGGTCACCTGAGCAGAGGGGTCATTGGCTACAGCACAAGGATAGGTGATATTTTCTAAGATGCAAGAATGCAGTAATTCTTTACACAGAAAGCAGTAAGGCTAAAATCAGCTTATATCTCTGGTTCAGAAGCAAAGGCAAAACTGCCTAAGTTGCTCGTTGAAAAAACCAAGTCATATGTGGGCGATTAGTCCTCCATTTGGGAAGCAAAAACAATGAGTTTAGTCAGCTGTCAAGTAGAGTACATTAAATTTCTTGTTCCCAAGACAGATCCCATTGATCAGTTTGACTTAGACTCGGTCTCCAGAGTCAACTTCATAACTTAGGTTTACGACTTGACCAAATGATGCAGAAAAACAACCCTAAAAGCTAAATGATTATTTTATGCATATAACGCAGGGCCACACTGGTGGTAGGGCAGCTGACTACACAAACAGGGAATTTATCACCTAGATACAGATGCCTAACAAAGGATTCATGATTATTTGTTCAAGAAGCTGTGTGGTACCTCTGAGAAATGCACGATAGCCAGACAACTCCCTGTGAAAGAGACATTTATGGGGATCCTACTGTATAGGAGGTAATGAGATCTGAGGGGAAGAGGTCAGAGAAGAATTGGGGGAAGGGTTGCATTCTGGTGTGTGAAGAAAGCATCGAGTAAACAAACTACACAAACTTGTCTTACTTCAACTTCTGAACAGGAAGGAATAGGAAGGGACTGAAGTCAAGGAGAAACAGCTGGGAGAACCATGAGAGGTGTCAATAAAACTGAAGCCTGATGGCTATGTAAAGTGGTGGTGGAAGGGCATTGTGGGAATCTGACTACAACTGGCAACATGAAAATCAAGGACAAGAGCACCAATGTGAAAGGAATAGAATGGACCTTTCTCTAAAAAGTTCAAAGAAGAATAAGAGCTCTGGGCTCTGGTGTCCCCAGAAAGCTTTCTGTATAGTAAGGTTCTGGCTGGGAAGGTGGCTCAGTGGTAGAGTGCTTGCCTTGCATGCATGAGGCCCTAGGTTTGATTTCTCATCACCACATAAGCAGAAAAGGCTGGAAGTGGTGCTGTGGCTCAAGTGGTAGAGGGCTAGCCTTAAGCAGAAGAGCTGAGATACAGTGCCCAGGCCCAGAGTTCAGGCCCCATGACCAACAACAACAACAAAAACAAAAAAAGGTTCACTGACTCAAACATGGAAGGTGTAGCTTCTATACATAAGAGAGGAAGACATGGTTCCAAAGGAAAAGGGAGATTCAGGATCCAAAACAAACATACCATGTAATTTTATTTTCTCCAGTCCAAATATGGTCACTGTTAAATCCCTTCAAAGGCACACACTATACTTCCCACTTCCTTTTATCCACCAATCATTTCTGTCCATCCAAACCCATCTTAAAGAGATGTAGCTCTTCAATCCAGAATATCTTAGATATCATCCTTTTCCCAAAGACTGATCTGTATTGACATAGACAGGATCTGGGCAGCAAGAAAACCTATAATATTACCTAAATAGGGAATGTGAAATTGAGATACAAAATTAGTTACGTTGAAACCTTGGACTTGTAGGGCTGAAAGAAACACAGCAGGATTCTTAGTCAGAATGGAAAGGAAGAAATAGCTCAATAGGAAAGACAGATGCTGTCTCTACAGATAGATACTCAGACCATGAAACAGTAGTACTATTAGTCTAAGTGGCAGTCAGTCGGTGGGACCACTAATGGAGAATCTCATGGCTTTCCCCTAAATGAACTCTTCCCTTTTGGTAAGAGATTCTGTCAGCCTTCTGTCTGAGAGACATTTTTGTATTCTCTAAAGGAACTCTCGACTTTGTTGAAAGAAACTTTGTGTGAGTTTCTAGTCTTGCTACTAAATGATCTTTGACTGATACAATGAGGATTCAGAGGGTATTTATGTGAGAAAACTTTGACTACCTCCAATTTACAAGTTATTATCAACTGTACATTCTGTGATCTGCAAAGCAAAGATGAGAAAGGCTGCATTGTGTCTCTGTAGACTTTGCCATCCACCAAGGAAGACACCATAAAGGCAAATTATGTAAGTCAGACTAATAAAAAAGAGCAACCAAAGAACAATGGAGTAACTAAGAAAGCATACAAAGAAGGGTGATTAGTGGAAACTTAAAAGAATCAAGGATGGTTTTCTAGAAAAGACAAGACAACCTTCATCTGTCCTCAAATACAGGTATTATCACTCCATCACTATACTTTTAACTTTTCCAAGGAAATTTCTTGAATATTTATAACAAATCCAACAAGCACAATGAAGTCTACAGTGGCTTGCTTGGAGGAAGAGGAAGTTACCCAACAAATGAGCAAAGAATGTCAACATCACTGAGGTAAATTCCACAAGCCAAATAACAAAAAGTAAGCTCAAGAGTTATAGCTCATTAATCAGCTACAAACATCTGCTTTCAGATTAAGAAAGAAGGAACAAATCATGTAAGGGTGGTTGTCTTATCCCAAAGATCCTACCAGAGGCATTTAGGTATTGGAACTCAGGAGAGAGAAAAGGGTCATTGAAAAGGAATCAAAATTTAATTATACAAACAAGGCATTTCACACCTCCTATTTTCAGCTCTAAGAGAAACTTCATTGGGTACTAGGGCTTCATGCTTATAATGCTAGCTACTCTGAAGGCTGAAATCTAAGGATTGCGGTTCAAATCCAGCTCATACAGACAAATGCAAGACACTCTTATCTCCAACTGATCATCCTAAAAGCCAGAAGTAGAGGTGTGGTTCTAGTGGCAGAGCTCTAGCCTTAAGTGCAAAACCTAAGGGACAGCAGCAGGCCCTGAGTGCAAGCCCTAATATTCACACACACACACACACACACATCACACACAGATCACACACACACACACACACACACACACACACACACAAATTGTCTGCAAGATACCATATGGAATTTTTTTGACCAGCCATTACAGGACTAGGTGGAGTAAATTTCCCTACGTTCCCAGAGAGAAGGTACAGAAAGATATCAGCACTGAGGAAGGAGGTATCCTATCATGTAATGGTTCTAGTGGATGGGAAACACTGGCAATTACAGACACCAGAAAGACCTGTGTTGAGTGATTCCATGTTTGCTTGCTCTCTGTGCAAATGCTTCAATTAAGTCCATAAATTTGGGGAGAACGTTTATACAGCAGAGTGCATCAGTTACCTACACCCGCACAGCCAAAGAAACCGAGCAGATGGCAAGTGAGAAATATTGATCACCATGAATAATTTTTACTAAAAAGCATATAAAAAACTGGATTTTAAAATATTTCAAAAATAATTTATTCACTGTAGTCTCACTGTTTTACATTTCTGTTTATAAATATTTACAATGCACTACCTTCATAAAATAATTATTATTCAGTGTTCACAGTAAAAAGAAAGGCATCAGAGACTGACTGTTTTGTGTGTGTATGCCTCCACTAATCTGTGTGACAATATTTTAATTTAGCATTAATTCTCAACTGTTCCCAGTTAAACATACACGGCTTTATTTGCTCTCTCTTTTTTCTTCAGTTGATATTTATACACAAGTAACACACATCACAGAACCAGTTTTTGTTAGTAGTGATTTAGTGATATGAGAGATATGAAGTTAATACTAATGTAGAAAATTAATGAGTCTTCAACTCAACTTTCTAGGTAGATGAACACTAAAAGAGAAATAGGCTATAGATAGTATACCCCAAAGCAATCATATTAATGAATGTTTTGAACAGTGAAGAGACATGCTGTTGTACTTATTTCCAGGATAAAAAAGATACCTTTAGGATGTTACTTCATCTGTCCAATTAGAAATGGTATTAACATTCTGAGTGTCTATGAAAATGTAGTAGCCAGTATGCAACTGACTAGTACCATTCAACATATTCCTGTAAAAACAACTTACTGTATTCTTTTCTCATTTCAACAGAACAGTTTGGTACTGAACCCAGAAAGTCAGGCATCTAATATTGAACATGTTATACCACTGAACCAAATTACAGCCCTACCATACTTTTTTTTTAATAAAAAAGAGAGAGAGAGACAGAGACAGAGAGAGAGAGAGTGTGTGAGAGTCTCACTGTGTTACTCAGGCTGGCTTAAAATTCCCATGAGCCTCCTGTTTTACCCTCCAGAGTTGCATATGACCATACCCAACACAATTATTTTTGTATTGCTTTAGCCTCTCCGTTTTCTCTGTGATTTCCCTTCATTCAGCCATCAGATTTAGACTAAGATATAGTACCAAGTTAAATGTTGACCTGGCATGTTTGAATAGGAATTAGAAAATACAGTCAATCTTTTTTTTTTGGGGGGGGGGAGCTCTCTCTAACCAGACTGTGAGCTACTACATCAATATTTCCATGCGTAGTGAGATTGAGGGGTGCTAGTACAATACTGGAGCCAAAGCTTTGGTAAGAAGACTTCAACATGTATCTTCAACATTGCTGGGTTGTCAATTTGGATAACCAACTCCTTCATGGCTTCCTGCCTATAGAATGAATGGGTGAGTATGCTGTCAGGTCTTTGTGGAGGTGTTGTGTTTGACAGCTGTGTGTTACACTGATATGTACTAGAGAAATAATTAAAGAAACATAAAACAGTTTCTCATGGTCCTGTTCCAAGGTAGCAATTCAAATAACTATTGGAAAAAAGAAATACAACATGACTCTAAGAACACTGTGTCTTTTAATAAATATATTTCATTTGATCCATATGCTCTTTTCTTTTTCAAACGAAAAGTAAGAGGATAGTACATTTGTTATTGGCTTTTCTTTTCCTTCAGAAATAATGAACTTGGCAATTCTACCTCTAAAATTGAAATTCTTTTCTTTAATGAGCATGACACATTTGTTGTATTATCTATTTTGGAGGGGAAGGAAAAAGTAAGGATGCTATGGCAGTCATAAAACAAAGATTTTTTTTAATCGTTGTTCAGACAATATTAAAATCACCTACTGTGAAAGCAAAACTTTCTCAAGTAAGTACATTTATGTACACATATAGATGTGTGTGCCTATAAATGCTATTATTTCAGTAGAACTGAAACATAATACAAATCCCTAACTCCCCAGAGATCCACAGAATGATAATCACCAAGCACATTACACTGCCAAAGTAAATTTAAGATGAGGATATATTTAATAATGGGTAACTGTAGGAGAATTTGACATTTAGTTATAATTGAGCAGGCAGGTTTCTTGCTAGATAGCAATATTGCTTGGAATGCAAACATACATATAAATAGACTTCAGGCATACTTTTATGTCATTTTTCCTCCTGGTACCAAATTCATGTGCATTTATGTAGATGTTCATAAAATTTTCTTAAATGGGAAGCAATACAGTGCAGCAATGCACATTATAAATATTATTTTACAATTAAAAACAAGTTGAACATCACCATGGTCATTAGCTAATGGCTTCTTTTTTTGTAATCATCCTCTGGGACCAAATAAGCATTAAGATTCACTTTATATAACACTTAATTCCCATATAAGAAAAAATGACCATTAACATATTCTGGTTAAAAACAGCTAACATCCTACTGGGTCACAAATAATAAAGACTGAACATAGGTCTAGTTGGCAGTGATTCTAATGCATTATATATTTCAGCCTAACTATACTTTTACATCCAAGATTAAGGTGGGGGTTAATGCCAGATTACTGGCTAAGAGATGTCATTATGTAAGGCTTTTAAACGGAAACAACAATGTGACTATTACAATTTATCAAAAATTGATTCCATCAGATGATTATAGAGAAGTCTTTGCCCTCCCCCCAGAACATGTTAGCATTGTTCAATCGAAATGAGATGCATGCAATTCCTTCTACCTAAACTGAGTTCTGTTTAAGCTGCTCCTTTCCCTGATTTGTTAAGTCCTCCTCCATGGCACAGCTCATGGAGATGTCTTTGTCTAGATAGTCTGATCTTTTTTTTAATACCACCAAATTCCCAATATTTTCCCACAAAATATTTCCAATGGACCACTACTGTAGCTTAGCCCAAGAAAGAATGATGGATGTAGTTTAAGTTTTTGTAAGAAATAAAGCAAAGTATCTTACCCATGTCAGTATCTGAAAAATTTTCATCCTTGCTTCCCTTAAGTTCAGTCTCCCCTCTCTAATCTTGTCTGCCCAACCCACGCCATTTTTCAGACCTGTAACAAATGTCTCTAGCATGAATCTCTGCAGGTCCTTGTTGCTTACTTCATTAAACAGAAAAGCTCTACAAGCCAACCCTGAATTTACCTATCATTTAATCTTACACAGACAATCAAGGTGATAGGAGCAGATGGTATTTATAGCTTTTCCCAAGTGTCCAGGAACCTGTTTTGTTTTCTTTTTACCACCCTTGCCAGCCCGGCTTCCCTGAACACTGCACCCACCTGTGAATAAACAGCAACATTCCCCACTGCTACCCTTCAAAGCATATTCACATCCAGGGCTATAGGAAATGACCCTCACACAGAAAGGCAAAGAGGAGCCTCTGATCATAATCACTCCTCAATAAAGGACCAAGATATTCGGTGGGAGTAAGAAATATATGGGATTCAGGTGTGAAAGTCAAGACAAACTGTGAAACCCAGGCAGGATATGCTCTAAATTCACCTCCAAAGATTTCTTTAGGAAGACAAATTGGACCATCAAGGTGTCAGCCCCTTTCCCAGATTTCCAACTAGATTTTCTCTGTGAAAGGAGGCTCCCCACACAGGAGCTGACTTGCAATGGGGCCTAATATAGAAAATAGATCCACCCTGAAATTCAGAATCATGTCAGCATATCCCTATATGACCAAGTTGCAATGTGTGCTATGGTAGCAGATTCTAACAACCCCTCATATTTTCTCTGGGACATACATCTTCCAGAGTGGAGTGTCCTACAGCAAACACCATGTGTACAATATCCACAAAAGGGTTTTGTTTCCTACCCCTCACCTCATTGACCACAGATGGCCATGGTAAGTTGAAAGGACATATGGTGCTCCTACATCATCTGTCTACATTGTAAGAGAAACTGAAGCAGTGAGCCCAGGGCTAGAAATTATGTTAATTAGATGAGCAGCAGGGAAGGCATCCAGGCTGTGGAAAGAATTTCTTCTGCCCTAAGGAACTACCCAATAATGGTTAACCAAATCCGAGACAGAGGCCCAAATCTGAGTGATCTCAACAAATTATGTTTAAATCAACCACCTCAGATATCAAAGAAAAAAATAATGGTAAGAGGAAGTCCAATCAGTATAGCTACTCTGGCTAGAGACATTCTGAGCACTGTCATCAAGGACTGAGAACATAAACTCCCAGTCATTATTCCTTTCCTAAGAGAAGGACCAGGAGTGGAGGACAAGAAGCATGCATGGTTAATTTATAGCAATCTGGTTCATCTTTATCTCAAGATTCTCAGGCAGTCCCTTGTCAAGATAAGACAAGCCAAGCTGCCTGGTGCTCAGGGGACAGATTTGACTCTTGTCATAAGACATTTGTCCATCATACCTATTGTTTCCAAAATCGGAGGTGACTACAGAAGAAGATTAATCAAAGCAAAGGAGACAGCTGCATAAAGGAGGCAGCCAACTATCTATCCTGCATCTAAATATGTGCTGGACAGTTGGAGGGCCAAGTGAGGGGTATGTACTTTTAGCGAAAGCATCTTGTGTCCTTGTTTACCCAGTACATTATGCTGCTGAACTACCACGTGATATCAAGTACTGATTCACTAGGGTCCCTTAGCTGAACCACAAGAAGTACTGCTTGGGATACAAAGGCAATCTCACTCCTGTAGAGCCCCTGACACTCAGAGCTCTTACTCAGGTTTGCAAAGTCCAGGGGATAAAAGTAATAGCATAGCTGGCCCTCAGTTCCTGTCAGAGGATTCCTGTTACCTAAATGACTCAGCCTCTTTTCTGTTTTTCTCCCTGAGCCGCCTAATTCTAATTACCTTTAGTTGCTAGTATAGAGAAAGTGGGGAGAACAGGCAGACTGTGATTTCACTGGAAGCAGCAAAAGTCTCCTTAAAAAGAGGTTTAAACAAATTTCTAAAGCCTACCATTGAATCTAACCAAAGGAAGGTAGAATAGCAAAGCAGGGAAGAGAGCAGAGGAGGAGGCTCCCAGAAGAGATTGTGGTAGGTGGAAGGCTAGCAAAGGAAATTCTAGGGGAGGGAAAGTGACACAGTCATGCATCCATTTTTAAAAGGTCCTCCAGATTTCTGTGTAGACATTAGTAAAGTGACAAAACAGTCAACTTGGAAAGATGCTCAGAATGCTCTGTAGATGTCGAAGCAAGAGATTATAACTGAATGGTGGTAGCAAGCCAGGAAACAAAGAATGGATTTAAGAGGTCAATTCAGAAGGAGACAAGATCAATACCAAAGGAGAATAAAACCCTAGATTGGAGAATACTGCAAATGGAATTTGGGAACTGCCATTAACACAGGAAAGAAAAGCAACAGGTTCAAAATAAAGACAGAAAATGGGGAGGAACAATTTCAGAGGTTGGTTTTGCGATGTTCTGAGAACCCCAATGTCAGGAACCAGACAAAAAGAACTGCTCCAATCAGAAATAACTTGAGTGTGCTCTTAGAACAGAAAGCAATTTTGGCTATCATCGTAAGAGGATATTCCTTTGAGGAATTCCAAAGTTAACAAACTGGATGAGTGACAACAATGAAGACTCTTTTATTATTCACAGCTCTGACGTGGTTAAATTGATAGCTTGTCATCCCCAGATCACAAACCTACAAAGAGTTCTCAGTGTGTAAAGGAAAAACATTACTCACAAAAACTTGAGACTCCTGGCTCAGAAGGCAGGCACCTACCTTGTCCTATGGCTGGGCCTCAGCAGGCTTCCCGAGGCCCAGAGGTCCCGTGTGTCATAGGCCTGCTTCCACATTGCTTCTCCATGTCAGGTTTGAGCAATAGTAAGATTCTCACTCAGTCTTATTTGGGTTTGAGCTGTATGTTGATACAAGTTAGGAAAAGCAAATCTCATGGAACCAAATAAAAGCTATGTAAGCAGCAGAGCACATCTTGAATGGACTGGGTATACCATCCGCACTTAGTCAATTGCTGTCAAGAAGTCCTTGCACATTACTAATTACATACTTCTCATACACTGCAGCCCAAGTAGATAGATGCTGACATAGGCATCTGTAGGTACAAGTAGGGCAACAGGGAAAGCAGACTGGAAGATGTCCTCATGCCAAGAAACCTAGAACTAACATGCAAATTCCTTTTTTTTTTTTGGGTCCGGTCGTGGGGCCTGAACTCGGGGCCTGGGTGCTGCCCCTCAGCGCTTCAGCTCAAAGCTAGCGCTCTACCACTGGAGCCACAGTGCCACTTCCGGCTTTTTTCTTTATGCTTATATGGTACTGAGGAATCGAACCCAGGGCCTCAGGCATGCAAGGCAAGCACTCTACCACTGAGCCACCCTCCTAGCCCTGTAACATGCAAATTCCTTGAACCACACAACAATAAAGAATGTTTCTTTAACAGACTGTCTGAAGTCAGCTCAAAGCTTAATGTTATATTACTGTACTTAATTAGAGAACATCTAAGCTAGCACAAAGGTGATGAATGGTCTGCCAAAGACAGACATAAACTTGAAGCAAATTTTGAAAATAAATGGATTTGAAAATAAATGGATTATGAAAAGAATACTAGAAGAAAGAGTTGAAACAATTACTCATCTCCAATTAGAAAAGACACCATACTTCCTAAATAGTTTCAATAGAGGCATTCTAGAACACATTGGGCAGGCTGGATCAGAAATGTTGAGCTGGGGATATTGCTAAGTAGTAGAGGGCTTGCTAGAATACATGAGCCTTCACAGAAATCCCAAGGGCATCCAAAAGAAAATTGTCACTTCTAATTGTAACTACTGAGAGAAAAAAATTCAAGTGGGAGAAGAGAAGATTTTTTTTCCAATAAAAGAGATATACTTGGCAAGAAGTAGCAGACAGTGAACATACATAAAGTTTGCCCAGACACATGGGTGAATATTGTCAGATCAGACACTCTGTAATCTTTAACAGCTAGCCGATAACCCTTAGCCTCTTATATTACAGAGGAAATTGATATTTTCAACCAGTTCCAATTCAGCGAAGACAGTGAGATAGAAGTGGAAGATGACATGGTTTGGAGATGCCCATAGGAGGGGACTGTGGTAAAGTATCAATAATATATTCTAGTTCTAGTCTTCCAGAGGTGAATGTTTAGGAAGGTAGCATGTCATGCAGCATATGAGCTCTCTTCCTTTTTACTTCTTATATTAATAATTTTAAACCACAGATCGGAAGGATCTACTTTTGCATTTCCTGTGACAAGCATAAATACAGTAAAAATTAAGGGGCTTAATTCCGCCAGCTCAGCTACAAAGCAAAGCTTCCCAAAGGGATGAAGACTTTCTCTTTCAATTACCAGAAACACAAGCAAAAAAAAACAACATTCCCATAATACAGCTATTCACAAAGAACCTATACCGAAGGACGTTTTAAAAATATTAATAGAGTCTATGCAAAGCATGGGTGTAGCTCTTAGTATTTGTAAGGCTTCAGCCTAAAAGGAGATTCCAATTGCTACCAGCCCTTTCCCACATATTATTTATACATTTTCTTTCAGCATTCACTTCACCGTACTGTGGCTAAAAATTTAGAGCTGAAAATCACGGGATACAATTGCTATAAAACTAAAACTCACAGAAGCTCCCATAGACAAGCATGCAGGGGAAAAAAAGACAATTTGGAGGTGGAATTGTTATCACGGAGGTATTAGCAGAACTGCTTGCACATGACAGGAGGGAAGGAAGGAGGGAGGGAAGGAAAGAGTGAGAGAGAGAGAGAGGGAGGGAAACTAAAAAAGGGCAAGGAGAGGTCAGGAAAAACAGCAGAGTTCAACACAGGCACGGCAGTCATCTGTATGAGCAGGCTTAGAAAGGAGCTCTTAACCCTTGCAAAGTAAGAATGTATTTTATAGCAAAAGAAGGCCACTCAGGGATCTCCATCTGGAGAAAGGATGCTGATTACCTTCATTACATTTATCAAATTATTTGTTAAAAAAAAACCCAACATGCTGTATTTAATTTCCAGGTATTGATATAATACTGGATCAAAATAAGTTTTGAAAAACTGCATTTGCATTGAACAGGCATCGTTTCTTGTCAGTATCCCCTAAGCAACATAGCATGACAACTATTTACATAGCATCTACATCACTGGGTGTCATAAGCTGTCCAGAAAGAAGCTTGAACACACAAGAAGATGTGTGTGTAGGTTATATGCAAATGCTGTGCCATTTTAGACAAAAGCTGACCATCCTCTGATTTTGGTATCTGTGAGAGGTCCTTCAGAGCATTTCCATTGGAAATCATGAAACAACTGAAGTGAACACAGTGGTTGAAACCCAAAGGCTGGCTAAATAAATAAATAAATGCCAAACCAACCAACCATCCAGCCAACCAACAAACAAATCAGCAGTCATTAACCCAACTCTCAAAATGAATCTACAGGTTTAGGTCCTGGAATTTGCCACCTAGGCTAACATTGGGCAATAAGTGGCTTAATTTCTCTGTCACAAATTCCTCATATGTGGCATTGTACAAAAGATGAGTTATACAAAAGATAAGACATACTAGACCATGAGTTTTGGATGAAGTACATGATAAATGACCCCAACTTTTCTCTAAATACTTAATTCCTGATACTAAGTCCCTCAAACAGTCCATATTGTGCCCTCACATTTACATTTTCCTCCCCCCCATAAATCTTTGTTCTGCCATTGTCAACACTATATTTTATTTTTATTTTTCCATCTGTTCATTTAAATCCATTCTCCCTCAGTTATAAATACCCTGTCACACCTGCTTTTGTCTCTTTTTGCTTCTCTTTTTTGTTTGTTTGCTTGTTGTTTTACAAGCTACTGCGCCGTGCTCTAAAGAAATTATTAGACTTTACAGGACAAAAAGCTCAGGAAATTGGTGATACCATTCGAGTATTCCCACTAAAAGTCTTCATGTATGAAAATTTTAACATTTTTGAGGGGGGAGGGGGAAGAGTCTATGTTTTTAAGCTAAGTGCCTTCCCCTCTTGACAGAGTGTTGGAAAGTTAAGCTGTGTTAGTGATAGTGAAGGAGAAATGTCTTTCTCTTTCCCTGACAGCTATATTCCCACTGTGACAAAGATAATCATAGACATTAACAGTGGTAACAAGCTATTAGATCACCAACTCCAGGCTTCTTCCAGGGCTCGCAAAGCATCTAAAATAACAAGGTATCATGACTGCATTCTCAGAAGTAAATACTTTAACTCTCCCACTCCCAATTAACAGAAAGGCTTTCACACATCTAGACTAAACCCTCTGTGCCTGATAAAAATATTCCAGGTACTCAGCATGGGTTTCCTATTCAGATGTATGTAAGCCTCTCTCCCTCCTTTCCTTCTTTTCTTGATATACTTCATCTCCTGTACTCTTGATTACATTTCCCAGAATCAGTCAACCCTCCTGCCCTTTACTGTAGCTATAGCAACCAACCATATTCTCCATATCTAGAGAACATTCCTTACTTTCGACCCCCAACAATCGTGTGAACATATTATAACCTCCATGACGAATAAAACTGCAGGCATTTTGTGCTCTGTTGAATTCCTACCTAGAAAAATGTAGGTTGCAAGTTATTTGTTGAAAGAGGAGTGAATGAGTGACTAGATTGTTTTTGGGTTTCCTATGTTATAGGTGGGCTTCTTGCGTGGTCTATATTACTTCCCCACCTTTTCTAAACACAGATTTCCCATTTCACAGTTATTTCCTCAAATCCAATTCTGTCTTTTAGGAAAGCAAAAGCAAAGTGTCAGGAGCATCTCTGAAAAAGGAAGCAGGCAGAAATCCAGACCTCACAATTAGGCATGCACAGCTCTCTGGTAGCAAAGAGTGAATGGTCCCATGATAAAAGACCTTGGAAGGAAGTTTTAGGACAAGAAACTCTTGTTCGATTGGCTCCACACAAGCTCTAAGGAATTAAGAGCTGGATGAGTAGGCAAGGAACTGAGGCAAGCTAAGGACCAGGAACAGCTCCTGACTACTCAGTAACATCACTCAATAAATTCTACATTTCGCTTCATCTCAGTGGCTCTGGATTCTTGTGCTGCACGATCCAGACCTGCTCCTAATGAACAGACACACATCCCACCTAGAATCCTCATCTAGGGAACCTCAAGTGCTTCACATTTCCTGTACGTCCTGGCATTTTGTCCCAATAGGCCCTTTTTCCTTTTATCTCAACCCATTATTTCCATAGTGTTGGGGTACTGGACAGAACCATTGCTGCTGAAATTAATGCGTCCCCGTATTGTGATGTATTTTCTTTGTACAATTCCTCAAGTCTAAACCATGCACTGTCCGTTCCATTGTAAGATGGCTTCATAAACGTACTCACTTTTAAACGATGGTTTTCTATACTTAGAACAGATGCTCATTACATAGGCCAACCACAACACTGACCTTTAGTCCACCTTACTTTATCTCCTTCTGCAGGCCCACAAATTAGCACAAGATCAAAAGCCCAAATGCAGACATGCTTAAGCTGAACTAATTATCATTTCTAATAAAAGCACTGTCACCCCAGTCGGTCCACTTTGGTGATTTTTCAAAGAAAGTAGGGACTTTATTTCTATAAAGGACTAATAAACCTCAGCTAGAAAGCTCCAAAAAGCCTCCCTTACTTAACCCCAAGCACAACGCCTCTGCGAAGGGATTTTAGCAGAACACTCTTTCCTTTATTAGAAGCTGTCATTTCTCATCATACTATGTCTAAATTTGTTCAAATGTTTGCACTAATTTTCGACAATTTGGTGAAAATGTTCCAGAAGAGAGAAGATACTGCAAAGAAGTCTAATGTAAGAACAAACTCATGTCCTACAAATTCAGTGTGCCTGAAAAGGTCTTTGAGAGTTGAAAGTAAACAGATGTCTTCAAATTTCTGCAACAGAGAGAGGAGTGCCAAAATAGCATACCAATGCAGTAAGTGACACTAATTACCAAGCACAGGTATTTTAGGCCTCTCATTTACAAAATCAAGACAGCTACATCCACAGCAATGGAACATCATACCTGTGCTTGGCTTACCTATGGATAAGCAACCCATCTGGATTCAAGCAGGTCCACTGCAATTACACAGAACATAGAAGACATCTTTGGAATATGGAGGCTGGTAAATACCCCACCAAAAGGCTCTCCATCTTCTTCATTATAACTGAGGTCTTAAGTCATTTCCAAAATAATTCCTTCCCTTTCCCCAAATTAAATCTCTCTCTGTTCTGTCCCCGATTCCAAACTTTCCAGTAATAGTTAAGAATTCACATTAAAAAAATTATTATATTGAGGAAGTGGCGCTGTAGCTCAAGTGGTAGAGCGCTCGCCTTGAGCTGAAGAGCTGAGGGACAGCGTCCAGGCCCAGAGTTCAAGCCCCACGACCGACAAAAAAAAAAAAATATTATATTGAAAACCATCTATGTAGTTCTTCAGCTTTGGACAACTGTGGAATAGCTTGATTATACACAGCCTTGATCATGTATCTGATGATGGAAATTTTTGAAACTGATTTTCCAGTGAGCTTTTATTTACTTCTATCAAATATGGAGTTGACATCAGGATTCAATGAGGAAGACAAAAAGGACTAATCACCAGCTATGTGTAAATAACCTTCCAGTAAAGGTATTAATTTTGTACCACCTGTTTAGTAACTGACTCAATAAGCTTAGTATTATAAATAATAATGACAGTATCATACAAAGGGAGAAACAATGCGAAGTCACATCAGAATGACTAATTGAAGGAATCAATATACACCAATCAAGGAATTTTTGGGCAGGGGAAGGGGTAGTCAGTTGTGGGGCTTGAACTCTGGGCCTGGGTCCTGTCCCTCAGCTCTTCAGCTCATGGTGAGCGCTCTACCACTTGAGCCCAGCACCACTTCTGGCTTTCTAGTGGTTAACTGGAGATCAGGGTCTCATAGAGTTTCCTGCCTGGGCTGGCTTTGAACTGTGATCCTCAGATCTCAGCCTCCTGAGTAGCTAGGATTACAGGCATGAGCCACCAGGTCCCATTCAAGGAATTTTAGTACATTTTAGCAGTGAAGTTTAATAATTTCATGACCAGGACAAGCCACTACATATATACTTGCTCAACTCCTATGGGAAAAGCACCATCATCCTGTCTACTGCTGTGCCCAAACTCATGGGCAATGCTCTCTATTTTAATTTTCCATTCACAGTTCCTTGGACAGCATCTAGGTATATATTAACTGCTCAATACAAGATAGCTTTAGTTATTCTTCTTCAATAAAAGTACTTGGATAGAGGTAACAATTTGTTCTTTGCTGTTTGTCAATATCATATATTAAAAAAATTCCATGTGTTCATTTCGATCCATTTTTTTATGATTTGTGGATGGACCATTTCTGTCTCAGCACAAGAGATTGTATAACATCTTCCAGCAGTGTCTTAACTATGATTTTTTTTTTTTAAACGTGGCTTTCAGGGTCAGCTGGACCAAAGGCTGGTTGATCAAAATCATACCCCATGTCCTGACTGGATTAGGAAGTTCATCCCGCTGAGCTAACAATTTGTTGTCTAAGACTGTCACTTTTACAACAAACCCTGTCTCATAATTAGCTCTGCCCTATCCTAAGCAGATAAGGTATACTTCACCTGGAGTGGGCTCATGTCTAATTCCCTTTTATTCCCAGCAGAACCACTGAAGTCTATAGCACAGACTTTAGGGAGTATCTCTCAAAGCATTACTAATACCATGGTAATTTCAGCCTGAGGGGAATAGGGCAATCAAGCAGCAAAGATATCCTATTTGGGTATGGAAAGAATTTGATTGGTGGTTAAAATAATACAGATAAATGGTAGACCATGAAGCTAATTTTTTTTTAAGAGGCAGTCTATGGCTAATCATATTACATTCCAGAAGGAAAGACTACAGATGAAATTGCTAACATTTCCTTCAAGATCATGCTCCAGCAGGGCAGAGGCTGATGACAGGTCCTAGCCATTCTCTGGAGGATCAACCAGGATGGAACTCACATTTGATTATCACATAGCATGCGATTCTCTGGGCCTGTGGAAAAGGAAGTTTCAGACTGTGACAAAGTCATTAGGATCTACAAATTGAGAAGGACTTAAAAGTCTCCTTCATCTACATGCAATCCCCACACTACTACTAGCACTGTCAGGCAACCGTGCACAAGAGGACTGGACTTAGGGAATTTAGATGCAGGCTGAAGCAGTACTGCTGTCTACTGCAGGATGCTACATCCCACAGACTCATTGCTGCAGATTCCACTTACAGAAGTAACATATTGTAAGTCCTGCCACACTTACAGGAACAGTAGTATGTGAACATGGGGCATCCATAGGGCTTGAGACATCATGGGAGACTGGTACTAAGAAAATGCAGGAAGAGGAAGAAGAAATGGCCAGGATACCAGACCATCCCAAGCATGACCCAGAAGATCTCTGACACTCTAACCTTTGCCTTTTAGTGCACCCCCCCACCTCTGGGTGACATGAAGAACACTCCAAAGTATGAACTCTTCCTGTCACATAATTTTTTAAGAGTGTGTGTTTGTATGCAGGGTCCCACACTTCAATGTTTGTAATTATTCTGTCCCACCTGATCTCAGGAAGGATCTTCAGGGTCCAGGATAGTATGACTTTGTGAAGATGGGAACATCCTATGATTCATGGCTTGCCTTGAATTAGCCTTCGGCCTGCCCCTTTAATTGGCTGTTGTGTGTTGTGACCGTCTTGAAGCATTACCCAGTAAATAATATATACAATTTTTTACATCTCACCACAGGTCTGCCTTGGTAAGAGATGTTAAGATCCCTTAAAGGGATCAGGTTTTAGATCCTAATAAGAAAGCAGGTGGAACATTATGACCTCTACACTCTACCTGTGTGCAAAGGTCTCACAACCAGCAAAACAGGACCCAGGGCAGGTTACCAAGTGATGCTGACAAGCAAGGTGGGAGACATACTTGTTCTACTTTATATTTACAAGTGTCCTATTTTCTCTATTGTTATTAAACTTAAAAAAAAAACCTTTGTACAGTGTCTGCACAGATTTGATGCCACAACTGGCAGGTGATACTAGTGGGATCTAGCAGACAGAAACCGTGAATACTGCTAAACCTTCTGCCATCCACAGTGTAATCCCAGCTCTGCCCACTCAATACACAATTACCAGGCCCCAAATGCTATTAGTACTGAGGTTGAGAAAGCCTGGTAAAATTGAGGTAATACTGTACTTTATTTGGAGCTGCAGCACAGGCACAATTACTTTTAGCATAAGTGAACTAAGAAAAATAAAAGGAGAAGCTGGATGCCAGTGGCTCACACCTACAAGCCCAGCTACTTAGAAGGGTGAGGCCTAAAGGATGACAGTGTGAAGCCAGCCCACGTAAAAAAGTCTGTGGGAGTCCATCCGTGAAAGAGTCAGTAAAAAGCAGGGCTGAAATACAGGTAGCTCAAATGATAGGGCTCTAGCTAGAAAGCTCCATCAAGAAAGAAAGCTGGATGAGAGAATGCCCTATCTGAAACTGCTACCTAAAGTCTTGTATTTTAGGCTCTTCTGTTTTCCTGAGATAGAAGTGCTGAAAACCTTAACCCTATCCATTGAATAGCAGCTACTTTGTCCTCTGGGCACAAAATCCTGTCCTATCATCATTAGGAGAATGATAAGATTTTAGGGTGCGATGATGATGATGATGATGATGATGATGATGATGATGATGATGATGATGATGGCTGATCAATGATATACGAAAGCTCTATAGTATTTATAGCTTTTTATTTGCTGCATGTTCTCCTATACTGCACAAGTTATACAGTCATACAAGATAACAATTAGTATATGTACCTTTAGAAGCATTTACATACTAGCTTTTATAGAAAAAAAAGCTTACAACAAAATGCTGAGTCTAAAAGCCCCAGGCTAGGATTCAGTGAGAACTGCAAAACTCTAATTCAATCCCTTTCATATGACTAATAATCATTTTACTACATCTGTTTCTAACACTGTAATTTTTCTACATCTGATGCCTGTGCATAAAGAAAAGTATTTCCAATAAAAAGCAGAATAATACACAACTCACTTTAATTTTTGAATAACCCATTAGCGAAGCCAGAGCATTCAATGCTGCAAAGGAAAGACAGAATTCTGCCTTAGTAAGTAAATCCACAACCAGACTCAAGACAAAAAACAAAAAAAAAACAAACTGAATATAAAGACTTCTATTATCTAATTAAAGATATTACCTTTCTTCATAACAGAAAACAGTATCTAAAAATGTGAGATGGCTAAAGATTATGCTACTTAATTCCTATTTCAATTTGTGTTTGAAAAAGAAGTTTGCTCTGAGTCTTATTGTTTTCTAAAGGAAAAAAAAAATCACAATTTGTATTCTCCAAACAGTCAAAAGCAGATTCAATGAAGAAGTTTCTATTTTTGCTTCAAAATCTGGAGTAGAGTTTTTATGTCAAAGTAAAGATAAAAATAACACAACTATCCAGGATGGTGTATAAAGACTGGTTCTTCTAGATAATAGCTGTATAATTTAAGGCTAATTCACAAACTTCCATGAGCTTTTGGGTTGTTTTTTTTCCCACTTCTCAAAACCTTTAAATAAATATCATCATTGGCATTTATCCCAGAGACTTGGAGGGAAAATTAAGTGAGATGATCAGATGTAACTAGCATAGGTTTTGCTGTGATGTGAACAACAGATACTGCATTTGGTAAGGAATGATAAGGTCAAAATGACCAATGAGGTGATTGCAAATATCCTTTCATGTGTGAGGAGGGCCTAAGGAAATTTGAAGTGTTGGTGATCTAGACTAGGACTTTTTTTTCCTAATTAAATAACAGTAATATGAAGAAACTATTTAAAAAAAATTTCTTCTTAACTTTGCTATTTGGAAAACAATACCAAATGTGTGGTGATAAATAGCAATTGACATGTGCCACTGAAATTAGAATTGGGATGGGAGGTAGGTACCAAAGCATATAAACCAAATCTACAAAGAGGTAAAGCAAAGAGGTTCAATGTGATTGGTTAATCTTGGTCATGATGCAAAGTGCTCCAACTGTTAAGACAAAAATACTTTATATGGCACTTATCATGTTAAACATTTCCTTATAAGCAAATGATAAGCCAAGACAGTGTGAGTCAAGCTACTTAAGAACCATATACATGCAAGATGGTCAACTTTAAAACTCTTCTAAAATGTTCTCTAAAATGGTGGTGGTAACTGGCCAAATTTATCTTCTTAGTATAGTCATATTTGATGTGGCCTCAAAATCACTTTTTTTTTTAACCTGGCCATCTGGCCCCTTGTAGAGAATCCTAAGTCCAGTTGTCATATATTCTAGTCACCAAGTTAATTCTCTTTGAGAAGGAGGCAGCTTAGTAATTACAGGATAGTGACTTCTACAGAGTCATATTTAGAATTTCCCTTACCCATATTAACAAGTGAAGAAAAGAATGAACAAAGCTGTCATTTTTTTTCCAAGACCAATGTTAGAATCAAAATGTCAATCTGCCCACCACCTAGTACCCAACCTCTTTCATCAAATCAGTCAGTTCTAAACAATAAGTACCTATTAAACATACCAGGAATTCATGAAAATGAGAACAAAGCGCAGTCCCCTTTATTAGAAAAAAATGTATAATTCCAGAGAGAATAAATCTGTAAAACATCCAAAGGCATAAAATAGCACATGCTATGGGAGGTCCAGGGGGAAAAAAAAGGCAGACATCAGCAATTAGTATAGGTGAAGGGAAAACAAATAATGGAATTTTTTTGATTATGTGATTAGAGGTCCAAAGCCCAGAATTTCATAAATTTCATTCACTCAAGCAAGACCTTTGTATCTGGAAGACAAAACCTGTCTATTGAGTGATTATTTACTAGGTGTTTTTCTAGAAAGTGACTTTTCTTCTAACATTAAAGGAGATATGAAAAAATAACAAATATAACTGCATTAAAGTCAAGTTCGTGATGAAATCAAGACGTAAACCCAGTCCATTTCATTTCATTCCAATGGACTCAAAAGGTCTCTATCTCTCTTTCTTTTTTTAAACTCTCACTGCATCTAACATGGGTAGACACCCATCAAATGCATTATGGGCAGGTGGGCTATATAGAATTAGACATGCAAGGCTAGATACAGAAGATCAGTTTAATGAAAGGAAAGATCAGAATTCTCAGCTTTTCAGTGTAGGTTTATTATTAACTAAATAATAATATCTAGTTTGCTATTGGATCCTTTGGATTAAAGTAGAAAAAAATAAAGTTAAACATACTTTCATATCATTTCATGTACTATATCTGGCCACGCCTTCTCCAAAAATATAGTGCTGCACTTTCATATTGGGAAACCTCCAGTAACTTTATCAAACTACGTTACTCTTTATTTGCCAGGTACTTTTCTATGACGATCAACTTAGTCATGTAGCTTCACAACGAGAGCTCATTATACACTGGCTTTTCCTTTGGGTTTCATCACTTATGACTTTTTTTTTAAAATAAGCCCTGTATATATTTATTTAATTTTGATCTGTTAGCATGCTTTCTAAACTGTGAGCATTAAAAGGGCTTATCTGAGGTCTGCTCTCAGGACCCTGCTCTTGAGTTACTCCACTGAGCTTTGAGTAAACACAGAAGTACTTTGTATCAGAAACAGCAATGCTCCATGTTAGTTTCCTTACTGTGTGTAAAACAGTTCCAACAAACACCAGTGTGACTCCCATTTTCATCTTGTACACAGCACCCAAATCACTTCCAGAATGCTATATGGACAGTGCGGCTGTATCAAGCTCTCTGTTTTTCTGGTGATTCAGTAATTTCCAGGATTACTTTAGGTCCGAATGTATCGTTCCATTCATAGACAAAGAACCATTTTATATTTATTACAATAGAATTAAGGGCCATTTATAAAAGTTTTCACCTACAAAGCCTAAACATAAAACTCAACTACACCTGGATAATAAATGATGAAGACATTAAACAATGCTAGTATTACTTCTCATCCCAGAACATTCCGGTAAAATAGAAAATTATATGAAAAGTTTTAACTTCCACTTGAGACTCACTTTTAAATTTTTTTCAATTGTTTTTGTTACCTTTATGTAGTTGTACAAATGGGTTTCAATTTAACACATCAGTTGATGAGTTCTATTCATATTGATCAATGTCACCCGTCATCATTCTCATTCTGTATGAAGTCTAGAGGAAGAGAAAGTATTTCCAGTCTAAATGGGAGGGGGGGAGGGAGGATTAGCGACAGTTTTCATTAAAAGACTTGTCTGAAAGGTTATTAGGAAAAATAACTAATATAAGAGGAACATTTACAGACTTGGAACACGATGATCTTCATTGTGGAGTGCTGCATGCTAAACCAATTTCCTTCTGGACGACTATTTACACACACCTCAAGAACACCTAAAATAGAATTTGATTCATAATAAGTCTCAATTTATACCAAACACTAGGGAAATCTATGAGGCATACAAAACAAAGTCCTTTTCCAGATCAGAAAGTTTCTAATTTGTAGGTTAAGTCAATAAAAAGGCTTTCTTAAAACCCATTTTTAAAGTTTACGATCATAGAAAAAACTATTCCTACACCCATATCATATAGTAAACCAACCAAATCTGGAAAGTTTATTTTAAAAAAAAAAAGGAAGATAGAGTAGGGGGAAGGCCAGAAATAAAAAGCTGTCTGTATTGGGAAAGATACATATTAAAGCTTTGATAAAAATCAATCATTTAAAGTTGGTTAACTACAGAGAAAAGAAATTTAAATGAAAAGGAAGAATATTTTTAAAGCCTTTACTAAGATAAGATAGGTTACTTCAAATGCAGTCTTAGAACAGTGGGAAGTCCAGACGGAAGGAAAAGGTAGCATTATAGTTTTAAATTCCAATAAAAGCACTCACAGCACAATTCTATTCTAAGATAATTCACTGAAGAAGGGGAAGGGGGAAAAAAAACACCAAGATCAAATGCAAGATTGTTTTTCCTTTTCATTTACAGCTTAAAAGCTTCTTGGCAGTACCAGTAATATGTCAGAAAGGCTGAAAAATTGTGCTTAATAGATAATTTTAAGACTTTACTCAAAAGATGTTAATAAATATACTGAAGCTGGGGCTTAGAAGTCACATTTGCAGTTCGATGAGCAAAATGTTCTCCTTTTGCCGTCACCTGGTATAAATCTAAAAATGTCATCACTCTGACTACATGTTTCTTGCCTCTAAAATAAGCAAGAAGCTGTGAAAATGTTTCCAAGTTTCCAGGCCTCAAAGAAGAGAACAGAGAGCTCATAAAGTGTGATTACTTCAGCTGCTTCCATCAAAGGCAAGTTGGATCTACATTTTGAAGTGTCTGTGCTGGATAACAGAAATCCAATCAGCTCTAAATCCTCCATAAGGGTGTTTCTCACAGCTTGTAGGACTCTGGATCTAGTAACCAGTATCTAGAGACAGTCAGGCACAGAATATAGGCTTTTCTTTGCAAGAGGACTTCAAGTCATAACATCCCGATATGAAAAAGCATACCAAACCTCAGAGGAGCGACTCTGATTCAGAAGGATGGACTTCATTTCATTCAAATGAAATTTTTAGAGCATCTCAAATGAAAAGGCACATGTAGGGCTGGATATAATAGTCTGTTCTAAAACCTGCCATTTCTGCTTATCTCAGGCATAAACAGGAAGATTTCACCCTAAGGCCAACACCACACCACAAAGAAGGTGACATCCCCTTGGAAAAATACATAAAGCAGAGGGGAAAAATGTCAGGTGCTAGTGGCTCATGCCTGTGACCTTAGCTACTGAGGAGGATGAGATCTGGGGACCATGGTTCAGATACAGCCTGAACAGGATACCCAATTAAACATCAGAAAACTGTATAAGGCTGAGACACATGTAGTAAAGTGCTGGCCTTGAACCAAAAGAAAGCTATGGTACAGTGCCTAGGTTCTGAGTTTAAGCCCCAGTATTGGTACACACACACACACACACACTCACACACACACACACACACACACACACACACACACACAGAGCTAGGAATATAGCACAAGTGATAGCACACCTTCCTAGGTTCAAACCCCAGCACAGCCAAAAGAATACTACGAAAATGGAGCAGGAAGGAAACACTTATCTGTGCTCTAAATTGCCTCTCCATCATGCAGTCCCTCCCCAAAGCTTAAGACCAGCTCAGGAGACCATCTTTCTATTAAAATATAGCCACTGAAATAGCTCGATCACTTACAGTTGAGTCTACATCTCATATGAATAGGAGGGTGACAACACAGAGAACAATTCCTATTTTAGATCACAGTACTTACAGAGATGTCTCAAAAGAAAGCCAACAGCCTGATGGTTGGAATGGTAAGTCACTGGTGAGCCCTAGAAGCGTTTTATTAATTTTTACGTTTTTATTAACTGTCTGTCACTTTCCTCACCTTCACGGATCACATCTATTTCTAACAGAAATAATCTGTTCCCTTGTATGGCTGTTTTAAGGAGATGTTTTCACAGTGGTTGTTTTTGAGGAAGTAAAACCACAGGAGGTATTCCTTCCTTGTTCTTGTCCTTGATAATAATAGGCTTCATATTTTACCTATATATACCATACCATCATATACTTTTCATGCCCAGAAGGTAAGGCTGAGTTTTCACCCATAATCTCCACAACTGTTGAAAGTAATTGAAGTACAATTGATTCCTACTTCACAGCAGACATAAGAAAAGCAAAAGAGGCCTGGTTAAAGGTCATAGCTATAACAGACCAACACACAGCACTTGTGCTGGCTCTATTTTATAGGGGCTATTGTACACAGCTCTGTTTTGATAGAAATTTATATGAGCCACGGCATATCCCCATCAAGTGAATTGGGAGGGACTTGTTGTCCATATTTTCTGGCTTGCATTCATTTAATGCACTGTAAACTATGGTAACAGACAGGGCTACTCAAAGACAAATTTCAAGGTCAAGTGAATATACTGGTGGATAATGACTGCTCAAAAAGATCAATTCTGGAATCAGAAAACCTAAGACGGCATCACATCTTTGGAAAGAAATCTTGAATATATTAACCTACTTCTCACAGTTACCTTACCTTTAAAGAGGATGGAAATCTTATCTACTCCATGGGGCTACAATTAAATATTCTACACGAAGTACTCAGTACTGTAGTGCTCAGGACAAATCAATGGTTAGTTTAACATGGCTAATATTAAAATAATTCTAAGTTATACATACATTAATCTGTAAAAGATCATCTTATATTTCAGACATCTTACAAATACTTTTTTTTAAAGTAATGTACAAATGAGAATAAGAAAATTGAGACTATAGGCAAAATCAGGAGTGGAAAATAAATTCGGCATAGTTGCCAGGATGCTATTCAAAATGAACTAGGGACCAAATAGCTATCATGCCTAGCTTATATTTCTCCTAACTTCTAGAGAAGGGCTAGTGAAGTTCATTCCTTCCACTTGCAGTGACGTTTGCTGATGGTGTGTTTTGGTGGGGCAAGGTGTAAAAGTGGGTAAATATGTACCTGCATATCTCTACCACTGTCTGGGACATACAGAAGAAAAAAGCTGCAGTTAACATCTTGGATAAGACAGGGTGTCCATCAAAAGAACACGAGCAGACTGCTCTCTGTCCATCTGTTACTTGAGAAACTGAGAAGCAGTGCTTCATTCTGCACATCACACTTTTAAATGAGAAATGAGCAAACTGGAAACGTGTTTTGAGGTAAGAGACAAGGATGAGGGAAAGACTTCAGTTTACGAAAGTATACAACAGTTACATGGAAAGTGGGTGCTAGAAGGAGAGGAGGGGAGAAGTAGAAGCGGTCTTCAAACCAAGGAAAGCACAGACATGGGAAGAGGAGAGGTGCGACTTCCTTACACCCACTGACAGAAACCGGAGCAACAAAATGAGGTAGAATCAGAATTCCACACTTTACAGTTTCAGAGACGACAAGGTCACCATTTTATTCATTTCCTTAATCACTGATGATATGACAATAAAGGATTTGAACTCAAGAGATATGACTCTCAATAGGATGACAGATATGCTGGGATGAAAGATGATAGAATATGACAACAGTACTTCAAATCAGAATGAGTACCGGTAGAACATTTCAATTTTATTGGGGCTAATGACCACCCAAACCCAATACTACATTTCCTAGCTTCCTTGGCAGCTGTGTATATACATATGACTGAATATTAACCAATAGGAAACTAGGGGAAGCAGCACTTTCTCTTAAAGAGATTGGGAATTATATGCATTTTGGGCTTGCTTCCTAAATGGTTAGAGAGAAGATATGGTGGTTAGCACCAGGAATCCTACCTGAAAAAGTAGCATGAAGAACCCTGAACTGCTTTGGAAGAGACTATTATAATAGCAAAATAAACTCCATCATATTGGTTAAGCCATTGTTCTCTGGATTCTTTTACTGAATGAACAGGATTCCAAATATATACCCAGCAAAGATACTTTTATTTTGTTAACAGCAGAATCAATATTAAGATAATCCAACTAGACCAAATGTAAAAGCATAATCTACCCTATGAATTATACATCTATCTCTTAGGGCATTCTACCAATTCATCAGAATATGCATGGTCAGCAATTGCAATTCATATAAGAAAATGTATGCATGCACATATCTCTCTACATATCTACACATAGGGTGATTAAGAGCCATCCTTAAGACAGATATTCTTCATTCTTTTTAGGATATATAACTGAGACTCATACCTCCTTCCACTGAGAATCTAAATCCTTGGTATAAGAGACTGAAGGTTATCAGAAAGCAAGGTGATTATATCTGCATCCTGGAGCCCAAAAAATATTCCTGCACAAAAACACAGCTATAGGAGTGAAAGACTAGGCCTGGCCCAACCCGCATGTGACTGTCTCGTAGACAGAAAATTTGCTTCCCTTAGCCCTGATGGCATAGATAACAAATGAGGTGAAATTTTGCAGTGCAGATTATTTTCAAACTAGCTGATCTACTGATTATATGTTTGATATAAATGCCAAAGAAAGAAAAGACTGGCATCAATGAAGAGACAAGGGGGAAATCAATTCGATTATCTTGTCATTTCCTATGGCCACTACTGAGATACAGAGTCTAAAAAAGCAAACTAGAAAATATAGAGAAAGGATAGGAATAGGAAGAATAGCCATGAGCAGGGTGTATGTGCACAGTGCTTGGTTGTGATGTGCAGCACTATCTTTAAAAATAAGGGAGCAGCTGGCTGCTGGTGGCTCAGATCTCAGGAGGCTGAGATCTGAGGATTGGGGTTCAAAGCCAGCCTGGGCAGAAAAAGTCTGTGAGACTCTTATCTCCAATTAACAGAAAACTACAAGTGGCACTGTGGCTCAAGTGGTAGAGTGCTAGCGTTGAGCTGAAGAGCTGAGGGACAGAGCCCAGGCCCAGAGATCAAGCCCCACAACCAACAATAATAATAAGAAGAAGAAGGAAGAGGAGGAGGAGGAGGAGGAGCGGAAGGGGGAGGAGGAGTGGCAGGGGGAGAAGGGGGAAGAGGAGGAGAAGGAGGGAGCAGCTGAAGATGGGAAAATGCACCCAGTGTGTAGATGGAAACCACACTTGGATTATCTTTTCCAAATGCTTATTACCCTCCCACTCCAGTAAAGGAACTACAAAAATGGTAACAATCGGTCGTCAGAGATTATTATTAACATTCAGCATTTGTTATGACTTGCCTCACCACAGTCTAGAAGCAAAGTGCACTTTTGTTAAGATCTTATTTATCCCTTGAGCTTCAGGTTTGCTTATAGTGGCTGGGATCAATTGATTCATTCATTCGCAACATATTTGATGAACATCTAACAAGACCCAAGTAAAATTACAAAAGATCTGCCTTCTAAGGCTTACATTTGAAGTGCAGAAGGAACAAATTTATATCCTAGCCATGTTGCCGTTATTTTTTGAACCTGATGCTGAAGAAAGTACACACCCTCCCATGGAGTCTGGGGTGCCATCATCTCCGACTGTCTTATACCTTCCCCAGTGGCTTACATATTTACAATGCTTTGGGGATCCCAATTATAGGATCGAGGCGCAGTGGCTGTGCTCAACGGTTTTGCTTGTCTGACCACAAATTCTTAGCCATATGGGTTTCTTAATTGGCAATTCCTCTCCAGACAGCCAACACAGCCATTCTGGACCTTATCCTCTTTAGCTACAAATAAATTAGCAAGTGAAGTTAGTGGTTTTCTTCTTGTCTAGGACAAGACTCCTCATGTGTCTGGGTCACTGCCTGTCTCTCCAAAGATACTGCAATAAGGAGATGAGCAGACTACCTATTCTTTTTTCTACCTGAAAATTTTAATCTAGATCAATGAAGACAGTAAGCCATGTAGGTCTTTCCTGAGTATATGGCCAAGATTTCTGTGTAGAAACAAGAGATATGGGTTCGAAATCCATTCCTTTTCCTTACTGGACATTCTTGTTAGGTCTCATGACTTCTCTAGACATCCATTCCCTGACCTGTAAATGAAGATATAACATACTCTAATGACGGTTTGAAGACTGGCTAGGCTGTCATTCATACAATTCAAGAAATCATTGCCTTGCACATGACAAAACTCAGTAAATGGCAGTATTAGATGTTTTGATGATTTCCAATGCTTATAAAGGTTAGTACAAAAGGCACTTGGTCAGCTCACACAGGGAAGCCCTACAATATATTTAAGTATTCATATTCTCCTACATCTTCCCACTTAGCTAAGATGCCTGAGGGTGCCAGAAATAATCACACTATTTGTGATCCTATGTTTATGCAACAAAAATGAAATGGAATTTTATGGTCTGCTGTGTTCAACACTGATGCCCACAGCAGGATAATTCCATGCAGTACTGCAGAACTAGAATGTATGCAATATCCAGTCCAAAATGCACTGCTCAGGCCAACAAAGCTTTACCATACCATCAGATTAAGCAAGTCAGTCTTAGATCTATAGACAGATGCCGTCTTTTGCATACTTATCAGTGGATAGTCAATTGAAATATATAGAATAAACTGATTTCAATTCACTCTTTTTAAAAAACACACAAATATCAACAGGGAAAAAAATAAAATCTCAACAACAAGAATAACGGCAAAAAAATAAGCCAGAAATGAAAATACAAATGTCAAATATATTTGGAGGATATAACAGATATTTGCCAGTTGACAAAAAGGAAGCAAATGTAGCTATGTTTAACAAAAAAAGCTTCACAAAAGTTAAGCTTTAAATTCTGTTGGAACTACAACTCGGAAACTATTCTGTTATCAAAGCTGAGAATTTGTTATACAATATCTCACAGGGATTATTCATGGTAAAAAGGAAAGGATGACTAATATTTTCAACCAACTAGTCTTTGGGAGGTTTGGAAGAACTCATTTGCTTTTCACGGACCCCAGAAAATAACAGCATGCACTCCAATCATTGTTAGTTTGATCTTACACACACAAAGTAAATAAATGAAAACAATTTTAATATAAAATGATGATAAGGGCAGATCATAAAGGAAATTATCACACTCTCTGAATGCTGGGAAATGAACCATTATGGCTGGAGGTGAGTGAGAAATTGCAATAGGCAGGGTTGGCTTATGCTTCAGCAAAGACCCATTAAGGTTTTCTAGAAGACCCAGTGAGGTTATCTTAATTGTAGAGGTACTATGGAGGGCAACGAGGCCACAATTTAGCAAGACAACAGTCAGAAAACTCTGTACACAGGCCAACAACTCACAGCCTAAAAGGAAATGGAATAGCAATTATCGACAATTGTCTGTGCTGAATAAAATTGCTGTTTATCAATATTATCAAAAGCATTTATTCCAGCCAAATGAACACCTAATCCTCTGAGTGCTAAACTTACAATTATTTAAATGTATTAATTCATTTAATGAATTTTTAGAATGTTGTACCTGATGGCAGGAAGAGGGTCACCATGAACAGGAGGGCAGTAGACAGTACAATGATGCCAACAAGATTTCTTCCCCCAAAGAATTCATAGCCAAAAGAGAAAGTACAAAACTGGATTCAAACACAAAAAGGAATAAACCTGCTAGCAGAAATGTTGCATATAACAATGAACCCAATGTCTCAAGAGCCTTCCAAAGCTCTCCAACAGAGAGACCCCAGTAGAGAAGTTAGAGAACAGAACAATGCAGGCAACAGTTGAGTGATGCTAAGACACAAAGAGCAGAAACAAGTGAGCAGAAAACCATCATGCTGTGAAGCAGGGGAAGGTCAAATGATGTGACCCACTGCATAACAAGGCCCTGGGCCCTTTAGAAGGATGAATCACAGGCTGCACTGCTTGGTCTTCCTGTTCCCTTCCAGGCTCTTTATAATAAAATCACTATTGTTTCTGTAACTATAATTTTGCTTAGATGGTATGCATGGTGATGTCTGCCAGGCACTTAAAAGCTTCAAGGTTCTGCAGATTTTACATATCTTTACAGTATTCAAACTTATTTCTACTTTGTCTCTAACTAGCTGATGAAACAAAAATAATTACTCATAACAGAATGGGAGGAACAAGATCTTATCCTCCCCCTCAGAATGAACCAATGTATCCATCCACACACATTTAATAAGTCCTAAAGAGAAAGCACAACTCTGATCCATAGAAAATGAGTGACATTCACCCAAATAGAGTCAATTAAGACTGACTTTCAAATGTCCCTGGGTCAAAGTCACCCTTGAAAGTAAAAAACTAAATACAAAATATAAAAAAAAAAAAAACAACTCAGTTGACCAAATATCATCTTCTATTTTCAACTGTTCGGAAAAACTTCCACATCTGATACAGGCAAGATGGCTGTCATTGTCAAATTTCTATGTACAGCTGTATTTATAGATACCGTGTAGGTAGCTCCATCTTTATCTTCCTCTATAAATACTTATACTTGCGATTGTCAACTAATTCACAGGGAACTTAAAAAAAGCAACCTATAGAAGTAAAAAAAAAATACATTCTGTTACTCTTTAATGAATTATATCAATAGCCAAGGACCTTGGGGGAAAAAAGGGCATTATTAATAACTTTAATTAAAACTTAATAATTCAGAGTTGCAATTATAAAAATGTAGCAGTGAAACCTGTTGAAGTTATTTGGGGGCATAGGGAAGGAGAGTGACAGAGAGGCTGAGATTCACTGGAATACGGTGTAAATACATGCAAAAAATCTAACAATAAAATTACCCTCCCTTGTAGAATGTAGGCTAATAAAAAAAGAAAAAACCCAGAATACTGTTATTTATAAAGTTAGTATTTCATGCCTGACAACTAAATGCCTTTTATCTAGTCTAAGCTAGTATACATGACATTATATTCCCATGACACAAAAAAGAAATAAAGAAAGTAAACATAAGATAAAACAATACAATAAAGAAACATAAAAATCAAGACCATAAAGCCATCCACATTCAAACTTTACATGGTAAGGTTAAAACTATATATCACCATACGAAGACTTGGGCCTTCTCTCCTGCCAGTAAGTCATTTGGTCCTCTGGGCCAGGGCTGTAGTGGTGTCTATGCAAACTCTGAAGGGGAAGCTCACCCGGCATGGCCTAAACAATCTGCTTTGTATTTTCCAAATACATTTCTGTTCATCTCAGGTCACCACAAGAATGAGCTTAACAATTTAATTCATCACCTTTTGGGCACTGATCCACAAAAAACTAATATCCAGAGGACAATTTGGCTCATTTAATGGGCTTTTCTCAAAGGAAGCACACAATGAAAAACATATGGACCTAGAACAGGCTATTCATTTTACAATTAAATGTTGAGTTAGGTGAAGACTAGGCAGGGAATTTTAGGACAAAACAAGCACATTCAAAAATCATTGGATTAAAAGAGAAAGTCACTAGAGAAATATTCAATCTCATAAACATGGTCTACTTTTTTAAAATTTACACATACAAGAATTTCAGGATAGCTTAGGAGAAAAGCACCAGAATGTAATACCCAAACACATCCTCATATGTATTTAAAATAATATACAAACTGAAAAGAACTCCAAAGACAAGGACACAAAGCCTCTTCTTCATTTGTCTTATACTTTTTAGACAACGCTGTATTCTTTATCTCATAAGTGGTGTATACACGTGCACCTCTGAGGACAGTGGGAGAAAGGCATGGAATCCGTGGAAAGTGGGTGAAAAAATACAGCAGAGGGTCCCTTCAGCTGCGCTGGACATTGATGAAAGTGACCTAAGCCATTCAAGGGTGGTGATGGGAGGAAGGGATGAGACAGAAGGAGGGAACAGCTGATACTAAGCAAAAGGGATGTAATGTACTTATCACCCACTACATGTAAAGTTAACCTTGCTGCATATTACCTCTAAAACAAGATATAGATATATAAAGAACTTTAGAATATGAAATAGCACCTTAGTCTTCATTCCCAATGAGAGAATATTCTTGAAGTGGTTTGACTGGGGAGGTTCACATTTGCTATTGAAAAGAGGATTTTTGTTGTTGTTTTTGTGACTTTTGGTCTGTTGTGGGCCTTGAACTCTGTCATTTTAAAGCTCAGGACACACTACTGCATTTAGAGTATGCCACACCAGAGTTTTTCCTTTTGGACTAAAGACTTCATTGCCAAGGGAGCTGTCCTGCACACTGTGGGATGGTTTGCAGCAGCCTTGGCCTCCACCCAGGGAGGCCACAACATTCCTCCAGTTGTTACCATCACAAATGTCTCTAGCTATTTCCAAATGCCCCCAGAGATGAAGGAAAGAATAAGAACCACTGTACTTCTACCAACAATGGCTTTATACTGAATGGCATATTGTTCTATCTACAAACTGTCATCACACATTCAATACCCATATATAAATATCCACATAGAAACATTTATCTCTCAAATAGAAACATTTAAGGGATAAAAAGAGATAAAACTATTTTCAAACATTTTATTCCCAATATCACTGGAATTAAATTTAAAACTATGGTTTAAATTTACTTGAGGAAATTAAAAACTAGCAAATTACTAGTTTAGTAAAGGAAAATCTTTAGTGAAAAGAACAACAACAAAACACCTTGTCACATTATCACAGTAGTACTAAAGTTTTCATTTGAGGAAGATGACCAAATACCAATTCTGTGATAGCGTAATGTAAAAGGCTCACCAACTTCAGCAACTTGTTCTAGGAAAGTGCTAACTCAAACCATGTAAGAGGAATAAATCGTCTGCTCATACAGTTTAACAATGGAGGTGATTTTTCTCTCAGTATTCGTGTAATTTGATCCTCCATGAAGAAAGTAGGGGACAAAAATAATACTAAGGAGCAAAATCAGCAACTGCAAGCTTGATTTAGAGAATAGGATTGGGTTTGCTTCTGAATTCACTTGAGATAGGCAACTGATACATTTCTGATACTTTCTAAAGTCTAGATGGTTCACAAATGCATTGGAGTGGTTCTACATAGCAGGAGCTTTCTGGGTGGAGTAGAGCAACACATTATAGAAAGGAGTATACAGACAAGGGGTTTCAGCATGGTTTGTTTTGCATGTTATAGGAGTAGGAAAATCAACAGCATTGTCTTCTAGCAACTGTGTAGCATTGTGTAGACACTCAGAGGGCACTGTAAGGTCATCCAACCCTGTCACTCAGCCTCTTTTTTTTTTTTGGTAGATCATGGGGGCTGAACTCTGGGCCTCGGTGCTATCCCTCAGCTCTTCAGCTCAAGGCTAAGCACCCTACCACTTGAGCTAGAGAGCCACTTCTGGCCTTTTTTCTGCTTATGTGGTGCTGAGGGCCTCATGCATGAGAGACAAGCACTCTACCACCGGGCCAACTTCCCAGCCTCTCTTTTCAGACTCCTTAAGATAAGATGGGGCATAAGTCATCATCATTTGGCTAATGGATCTTCCCCACAACTTCTTCATGCAGAGGGATAGCTGATACAAGGAAACACCTGGGCTACAGAGAACTTCTGGACCACTGTCAACCATTTCCTGTATCCCCTCTGCATCTCCCCATCTTGACTTTTGTATGCACACTTCCCACAGAGAGGAAACACCCCAATTTTACCAAACTCGCAATTATGACATCTTTACAGAATTTTTATCTCCCATTTCTGTTAAACATTCAACAACCGCCCTGACAAGGAGAGGATAATCCGATTTACGAACCATAGAAATGACACAACTTTCAAGGAGGTTCCAGTTTTCTAAAGCGAGAAAATCCTATAGTGAGCCTTTAAACCTTCCAGACAAACCAAACCAAATACAGCCCCGGGGTTATTTTGTCCCGGTCATGCTTAAAAGGCATCATTTTGCAGACTCAGATGGTTAGCAGTAAACCACAGAAAGTTCCCAAATGAAATCATGCACTTCTCAGTACCCCACCAGCAAGGCTGCATAAATGGGACAGAGGGCTGCTAGCTGGTGCCAGTGGCCAAGTTCATCCTGTTTCCACAGTACAGGATATAACTATTCTCACACCAGCCAAGTGGGAGCCCATCCCAGCTGGCAGGGAAAAATCTTCAATAGGACTCCCCAGATTTAGCTCTTAACAGCATACCACACCAGTTAATGGCCTTCCAAGGGGGAACTTTGCAGCTTAATCTTCAAATATCTCACAACGTTGACCACAGCCATAGAACTGTTGGATAGGACCTGAACATATATCATGAGACCAATTGCATTTCCAGTTAGCTTGGGAGAGGGGGGTGGGAGGAGAGACAAGGACAGACCAGTTTCTTCACACTTTGAAAGCTAATGGGGGACCGATGGCAAAGATCAAATGAACAGAAGAAAAACAAAGAAGCAGAATTGTGAAATGGAATTTGGCTACTGAAAGGTAGAGGGAGTTTCAGGTAAATGAATATAGAATCCAGACACTCAACAACCTAATAATGTACTTATGTGATTGTCCATACTGAATGACAACAAATTATTTTCAAAAATAAAAAAAAGAAATACCATGTCGACCTCATGCAAAGAAAGAACAAATAATGCTTTCAGGCTTCCCCTACTCCCCCCCCCCCCCGGCTCTGGTTGGATATGTAATTTTTGTTGTTATTGTTTTGTTCCTTTATAAAAAGTATTTTCAACAATCTATCACAGTGCACAAAAGTAGGACTGGAAACAAAAAGGACTAAAAGGGGTCTTAAAAAAATCTCTGATGTACTTTGAACATTCAACTCCAGTAAACAGGCTATCATTTAGGTTAAGTCTGAAATATCATTGCAAACTGACTTGTAATGAGATGAATGGGAGTTATGGCAGCACTACCATCCACTCAATGGACTCTTTTTCAAAAATCTCAATTTCACCATGAATTCACAGAAAAAAAAAAAAAAACATGTTTCTTGATGCCATCTAGACGAGTACTTCACAAACTTTAATGTGTTTGTAAGTCATAGAGGAGGGCTGAAAGGCACTGCATCTCACCAGCTGGCAGGACATGCTGATGCTGACGGTCAGAGGCCAATTGCTGAGTGGGAGGACCTCAGTTTCTATGGAAACCTCACCCATCACAGGCTCACCAGCAGCATTTCTTGCTTTGATTTTAGTAAGAACCTAGAGTTAAGAGTTGGGATTTTTGTGTTTTTGTTTTTTTTTTTTTTAAAGAAAGTTTTGTGGTTGTTTCAAATTTTGGGCATGGTAGGATAGCCAACTTAAGAGATGATTTGTGACTATACCAGCATCCCAGTCCCTCTGGGACAGTGGTGGGAAGAGGATCCGAATTTGATCAATGATAGGAGGAAAAAGTGGCTGAGCTTCCTGTAATTACAATATGAACTTCTCAACTGGCTTAACCCCTGTTTGGGACAAGGCCATGGGGAGTAGAGCTCCATCAATCTAATGTCGCCATCTTAGAACTACAAGGTAGCAAGACTGAAGACCACACACAGAGGACCAAAGTGAAAATAGAAAAAGAAGTAGATCAAAGATCAGCAAACAGTATATAGGTCAAATGCAGACTTCCAACTGTTTTTGTAAATAATGTTTCAACAGAGTGAGAGAGTCACAACTATTTGCTTACTCTCAGTCTAAGGTTGCTGTTTTAGTCAGCTCGGGGCTACTGTAACAAAATACCACAGCAGGTGACTAAAACAACAGAAATTATTCCTCAGCCCTCACCATTCTAGAGGCCATAAAGTCTGCGATCAGGGTTTGAATGGGTTCTGATGAGCTCTTGGTTCCTGGCTAGCAGGTAAGTCATCCTCTCGCTGGACCATTACATGACAGAAAGAAAGAGGTTATCATCTCTTGTGGTCGTCCTTCTCTCAACCTATTCATGAGAGCTCTGCACTTGTGACCTAATTACATCCCAAAGGCCTCCACTGCCAACATCATCTATCATCTTGGGCTTCAACACAGGAATCTCAGGACCACCAATATTGTACCACAACTGCACAGATGGATATTGGTAACAGAAAGTCTATGGCTCTCAAAGTCTGCAGTATTTACTACCTGCCCCTTTTCAGAAAAATTCTCCTGACCCCTGGCCTAGAACATTAAATCACTTGCCCATATTGCTCAGTCCATCTTCCATTTCACCTTTGCAGCAATGATTTTTTCCATCCTGTCTTCCTCGTCATGACAGTAAATACCTCTCGATCTTGGTCATTAGTATATGCCAGCATTCAGCACAATAGGAGGTGTGCACGAAGTTGTGCAGACTGAAATTGCGCTCAGACTTTTTATCAAGAGATGCCTCAAAGTTGCTGTTCCTTGCTTGGGCTACTCAATACAAGACACTTTTTTAAAAATGACCATTCTTTTTTTTTTTTTTTTTTCAGTTAAGGGGGGGGTTTATTCATCGTTCTGGCTGGCACCAGGCCATCTTGGTCCTCCACGCGGTGGGGAAAGGCCTGGGAAAGAGAGCTGGGAGAACTGGGAAAAAGAGAGAGCTGGGAAAGAGAAAGAGCTGGGAAAGAGAGAGAAAATAGCTAGAAAAGAGAGAAAAGAGCTAGAAAAGAGAGTGTCTGGAAAAGGTGGGAAAGAGAGAGCTAGGAAAGAGAAAGGACCTGGGAAAGAGAAGAGAAGGAAAGAGCTGAGAAAGAGCTAGAAAAGAGCAGAGAGCAAAATGACAGTTCTTAATGTAACCTCCTGATAATAATAGTAGCCTGCTTTTCATCCTCCATGAACTCCATTTCCTTCTGTTATGGCTACTTGCAGACAGGACAGAATGGCTTTTCCAAATGTGGATTTGCTAAATCCAGAAGCTGTTGACCCTGGGGACCTGGAAGTGTGGGTCACCATCTCCATGACCACCAGATCTCTCTGGTGAACTACAGGATGGGCAGCTCCCTGTCTAGCCAACATGAGCCGCCAGGCAAGCCTAAGTATCCAATAATAGGCATCTTTCTGGGAGCCCAAGAGGAAACACAAATTTTGAACAAAGGAAGGAAAGGAAAATGAGTAGGAGGATGATGCATGACTGGTAAAAGACCCAACATCCTGAAGCTCTAATAAATTAGTTCATAACACTATTTGGTAGGGAAATAGTATGAATGGCAATAAATATATACTAGATATTTTTAAAGACATACAGTTCTATTGATAAAAGTGGCACTGAAGGTATTACTTATGAAAAATTGTATAGTAAAAATATTATATATAATAAATAAAAATATAAATAAATATATAAATGATATATAAAGACAGGCAATGGATGCAGAAGAACAGGTTGGAGGTCTGGCTTGGGTACCTGGATAATTCATTTAGCCCTCGAGAAGCTCAGCTTTCCAATCCATACAATAGGCATCAGAGTAATAAAATATTATCTGACCCATTTTTATTGCTACAACAGAATACCAGAAGCAGGAACATTTATAAAGGAAGAGGTTTGTTTTGGCTTGTGGGTTTTGAGGCTAGGAAGTGTAGGATCCAGCTGTTGTATCTGTTGAGAACCGTGGTCTATTTCCAACTCTTGATAAAAAGCAGAAGCGCAAGCAAGTGCAAAACAAGACAGGAGGGTGATGGTACAAACACTCTGATGTTGTGGTAAGTAACCTAGTCCCTAGAGAACAAGAGCACACATCTGGGAGAAGATAATAATCCATTTAGGAGGGCATCTATCCTCACAATCCGAGAACTGTTCACGAGGCTCCACCTGCCATCACATGGGCATTGAAAAGTTAAACCTCATATGAGCATATTGAAAGCATAGCACTTCCAGTCTACATTTGTGAGATCAGTACTTAGGAGACAGAAGCAAGAGAATGATTTCTCTCTCTCTCCCACACTTTCCTTCTGTTTCTCATCTCTTCCCCTTCCTTTCCCTGCTTCCTTCTGAATCCTCCAGTAGTATTAATCTATCCCCGAAAAGACATTACAAGCAATATATAAGTTGACCAATTAACAATCTGTCCCAGGCTGTGTTTGGATAGTCCATAAGAAAACATGAATAAGAAACAGCATTCCAAAATACACCTCCACTTTTGGGAAAATCATCGTAATTTCATTCAGCAAGCAAAGAAATGTCACTGTAACATCACATAAGTTTAAGTCCATTCTTTTTTGGTTTGATTCTTTTTTTAAATTGGTCATGGGGCTTGAACTCAGGACCTGGGCACTGTCCCTGAGCTCTTTTGCTCCTGGCTAGCACTCTACTACTTTAAGCCATAGCTCCACTTCAGGTTTTCTGGTGGCTACTTGGAGATAAGAGTCTCACCGACATTTCTGCCCAGACTGGCTTCAAAGCATGATCCTCAGATCTCAGCCTCCTGAGTAGCTAGGATGACAGGTGTGAGCCACCAGCACCCAAGCTAAGTACATACTTTGTTTGCACTACTCTACAGTTTCAACTTATACACCTGCAAAATTCAGATTAGTTTTAAGATGTTTTGGGAAAACTCTTAAAGGGCTCAAATTATGGTAAAGACTTAGCTGATATGTCAGAATTAATTAGCTTAATAAATTGTAATTAGTACCTACATCAAGCTTTAGAAAGTAATTCCACTCTAATTTAGGAGGGAAGAAACAGATACAATTGCCAATTTTGAGGCCAGTAGATAAATTTTTTTTTTGGGTCCGGTCATGGGGCCTGAACTCTGGGCCTGGGCACTGTCCCTCAGCTCTTCAGCTCAAGGCTAGCCCTCTACCACTTGAGCCATAGCGCCACTTCTGGCTTTTTCCTTATTGCTTATGTGGTGCTGGGGAATCGAACCCAGGGCCTCAGGCATGCAAGGCAAGCACTCTACCACTGAGCCACCTTCCCAGCCCCGACAGTAGATAATTTTTTAAAGTTTTTTTTTTTATTGTGAAAATACCATATAGAGGGGTTACAATTACTTGGACAAGATAATGAGTACATTTCTTATCAAGCATTGTTGCCTCCTCCTTTGTTTCCCCTCCCCATCCCTCTCCATACCCCCCGCCCCCCCACCTGATCCTCCCCCCCACCAAAGTTGTAAAGTTCGTTTTTTGACATAATGACTTGTATATCTCATTGTTGCAATGGGTCTACTGTATCTTTATTTAAATGATTTATTTTTTTCCCTTCCCCTCCACAAATTATACCAACATTAAATACAGTGAAAGCAGGGGTTATACCGTGGGGGAGGGACATACAAAGCAACAAAGAAATCATCTTATAAATATGTTAGAAACAATTGTGTGAAAGAAAAAACATTTGAATCCTTATCTTGGGGTACATTTCACCTAACATCAATTTATCTGACCTTTTCGGCTTGTCTCAGACATATACTAGTTATTGCAAATAAGGGAAGCCATGGGACCTATGTTTCTTTGGGCCTGGCCAGTAGATAATTTTGATGATAGAAATTAAAGTAAATTTGGGAGGGGAGAGGATAAAAAAGATTACAAAAACGTGTTTTTAAACAGTCTGATTGGTAGGCACCTCTAGGAAGACAGAGTTTGAATAACGAGTTAAACTAGTTGAAGTAACAAAGTAAATAAATATACACAAAAGAGGGAAACAATATGCTTCAGACATGAAATAGTGCTTGTACCAAGGTTGGCTTCTCTTTGAGTCACATACGACACATATCAACATACAAACCAACATACACACACACATGTCTATGTGCCCATTTCTGTGCTTCTATGGCTCTTGGTACATCCCTCTATTGCTGCCAGCTTGCTGGTCAATTTGCCTAAATCAGGTACCCTCTGGAGGCACAAGGCCTTATGCCAGGATGTAGCATCAATGTGTCAGATGAAACATTGAATTTCCTAGATGACTATGTATAAAAGCGATTCTGGAAAAAAAATGTTTTCCAGATTTATTCGTAGGTTGTATTTTACTCACAAATCAAGTGAAATAGGGTTATTTTGGTAACTCTGGAGCGAAGAGAATTAACATACAGCTGGGAAACAAGACTCCCAATGGTAGATCAAGTTCACCAGACACATAGAGCGAAGCAATAGACCAGGCCTATGGAAGCATGGCAAGCTGTAATGGTTCCCAAACTGAGCATAGTATACACTTGCAAGCTTCCTTTGCACTGGATACAATTAGACACTCAATTCAATTAGAAGTAGATCTTGATGCTTAATTTGTTATGGATTTGGGGCAGGGGAGTGTAGCTGGTTTTGAGATAAGGTTGTACTATGTAATTCATAAAGCTCAAACTCTCAATTCTCCTGCCTCAGTGAGCCTTACAAATTATACCATGACTGGTATAATTTTATAGGTTATAGCATCTCAAGTAAAGAAACTTGTATGCCTATTAAGTCACAGATGTATTAAACTCAATATGTATGAACAAACTTTTTTGCTTTCTATGATGATGATATAAAAGGAAACCAATGTGCAATGGTCTGTAAGTACAGAACCCAATAATACCCCTCAGCAAGGGCTGTCATCCATCTCACGACCCACCACATTCTTGCATGCTGTTCTCCATCGCAGCTTTCTGCCATTCTAAAACACAGTATGAACTTTCTCACTCCTCCAGTGTCCTGTTTCAGCAGTTAGCTCTCTACGTGGCCATCTCTCTTTACTCGTCTCCGAATGACTAAAGCAAAAGCAAAGTACACAGAGCTTTCCTGAAGCCAAATATGTAAGCTGTTCTTAATAAGACAAACAAAGGAGGAAGACAGGGAAGAAGAGAGGCAAGATAGAAGAGAAAGGAGAGAGAAAAAAGAGAAATCGACTGATAGAGAATGATATTTTAACAAGGATGGAGATACAGCTCACTGGCAGAGCACTTGCTTAGTATGTATGAGACCCCGGGTTCTACTCCCACCACTGGAAAAAACATAAAACATATGTAATATATAATAAAATGGCTCTCAGATTGCTGCAACATTATCATGAGACAAGATTTTTAATGTCAAATGAAAGAAAATAAGGGTTTTTGTTTTGTTTTTGTCAGTTGTGGGTCCTGAACTCTGGGCCTGGGTGCTGTTCCTGAGCTCTTCAGCTAAAGGCAAATACTTTACCACTTGAGCCACAATGCCACTTCTAGTTTTCTGGTGGTTAATTGGAGTCTCATGGACTTTCCTGCCTGGGCTGGCTTTGAACCCCAATCCTCAGACCTCAGCCTCCTAGTAATTAGGATTACAGGCATGAGCCACCAGCGCCAGGTAAGGGTTGTTTTTTGTTGTTGATTTGGGAAAGTTAACAACTGAACTGAACAGGAGCCAAAGAAACACATCCTATTTTACCAAGTATAATCTATTAATTTGAAATACACTTTAATTAAATGTACATTCATTGTTTTAAATATTAACAACTCTCTAATGAACAGCACACCAATATTTAAAAATGCACACATTTGAAAGCTGATAAAATAGGAAAATATGTCAGTTCAGAAAGCACAGGAAATATCTCTATACCTTTCTCTCAAGTTTGTGGATGCAAAATTGTCCTCAAAAATATATTTAAGTATGTCTATTTTAAAATGGAGAATTGCCAACTGTCAAAACACTCAGCAGAAGCTCATCTGTGCATAGACAGCAATACTGACACATTTGCAATTGAAGGAAGACCCAGAATACTTCTCAACCTGGCTCCACAGAGGCAGATTTGGAAATAAACTGGGAAGCACACAGGACAAGTAGCAGGGTCTGTTCTACAATGGAAACATTTTCTTCCCTGTGGAAGAAAACACCTTCCCATTCTACAAGCAGCTCCCTTTTCTAAAAAGGTGTCACACCTTCAGAGCACATGTCTGCAGCAAAAACAGAGTCCAGCTTCATTCATACCTGAAATACTTGCTTATCATGGAGGAGAATCAAGAGAAATAAATAGCCCATGCCTGAAATCCTGGACCACATATACTGCTTTTTTTTTTTTTTTTCTGATCCTCATGGAGGAGTGAATCAGATCAAGAGCAGTCCCTGGTGAAGGCATGGCAAGGACAATGTGCTTTGAGGACAGACTATAATCCTCTCTGATGCACAGGTCACATGGCTGGAAGGGAAAGACTGAAGGGAAGCAGGACATTTTACCAAAGGAAACACTTGTGAGGCAAGTGAGAAGTGCATCCATCGAGAAATGAGAATGAGTAGAGCTATTGAGCAGAGACACATGAAACGTGAACATCTTCCCCATGACTGGATGGCAATAGCTTCAAAATATTCCCATTTGCCCTGCTCCACTTCATTGGAGGATCCAAGTTTCCCTTGTGGTCCTACACAGGCCTTATGTAAAACCTTCCTTTCTGCGTCCACCCACAGGCAGTAGGCTCTATCTTGAATGGAGAGACTGAGCTCTTCAGACACAACAATTCTAGTCCATGGTAGAAAGATGTACACATTGCAGGTGACCGAGTGAATGTTGTATGGCTATCTAATTTTTCCTATTTATTACAAAATAAACAGGAAGCAATTTTTGACTACTCTGTAAACTGCAATTTCCATCACAACCATTCTTTTTCAAAGGTCCTCCATAATATTTCCAGAAAACACGGCGTAGCAAGAGATGAACCACCAGCTAGTAACCACTAAGTAGAAGTTCTGCCAGCCTTCCCCAAAAGACATCACAATGGAAAAGATCTCTGATACCACCTGCAGAAGTCACCAGAACAATCAATCACCAGTCAAGCAGCAATGCCTTGACTCCTGGGGAACAATAGTAAAAATTCATCGCTGGCTCCAGTGGCTCATACCTGTAATCCTGCCTACTCAGAAGGCTGAACCCCTGAAACTCTTACCAACAATTAACTAGCAAAAATCCAGAAGTATAACTGTAGCTTACCTGAAGGTGGGTCAGCCTTGAGGACAAAATATAAAAGAGAGAGTCCAGGCCCTGAGTTCAAGCACCAACACCAGCACCTGCACGCACACACGTGCGCATGCACATGCACAAACACACAAAACAACAACTCATCTACAGTAAGATAGCATACTACACAGAATCCCCAGCCCTGTTGTCAAAACCAAAATATTCTTAAGAAGACATCAGCATTCAAAGAGAATAAAAGGCTCTCTCTCTCGCTCTCTCTCTCAGAGCCACCCATGCTTTTCTTTTTTTTTTTATTGTGAAAATACTGTACAGAGGGTTACAACTACATGGCCAAGATAATGAGTACATTTCTTATCAAGCATTGTAGCCTCCTCCTTTGTTTCCCTTTCCCATCCTCCCCTCCCCCCAACAAAGTTGTAAAGTTCATTTTTGACATAACGACTTATACATGTCATTGGTGCAATGGGTCCACCTGTATTTCTATTTAAAAGATTTGTTTTTTCCCTTCCCCTCCACAAATTATACCAACATCAAATACAGTGAAAGCAGGGGTTATACCGTGGGGGAGGGACATACAAAGCAAAAAAGAAATCATCTTATAAATACATATCTTATGAATACATATCTTAGGGTTCATTTCCCTAATATCAACTTATCTGACTTTTTCTGCTTGATTCAGACATATACTAGTTATTGCAAATAAGGGAAACAATGGGACCTATGTTTCTTTGGGCTTGGCTTACTTCACTTAATATAATTTTTTTCAAGTCTTTGCATTTCCTAACAAATGGGGTGATGTCATTCTTTCTGATGGAGGCATAGAATTCCATTGTGTACATATACCACATTGTCTTGATCCATTCATCTACTGAGGGACATCTGGGTTGGTTCCATATCTTAGCTATGGTAAATAATGCTGTAATAAAAATAGTCATGCTGGTAGCTTTAGTGTGGTCTTGTTTGTGATCATTTGGGTAAATGCCCAAGCCGGGTCATAGGGGAGCCTTTAGGCCATAGGTAGAGTCTTTTGAGGAACCTCCACACTGCTTTCCAAAGTGGTTGACCAAGTTTACACTCCCACCAACAATGCAGTAAGGTTCCCTTCTGTCCACATCCCCTCCAGCATCTGTTGTTATTAGAGTTCTTGATTATAGCCATTCTAACTGGGGTGAGGTGGTATCTCAGTGTTGTTTTGATTTGAATTTCTTTTATGGCTAGAGAGGTTGAGCGTTTCTTCATCTGTCTATTGGCCAATCTTTCTTTCCTCTTCAGATTAGTTTCTCTTTAAGTCTTTAGCCCACTTATTTATTGGGCAGTTGTTTCTTTGAAGATTTGTTGTTGGGGGATTTAATTTTTTGAATTCCAGGTATATTTAGGTGTGAGACCCTTGTCTGTTGTATGGCTAGTGAAGATCTTCTCCCAATCCGTGGGCTTTCTATTGATCTTGCTAGCTATGTCCTTTGCCATGCAGAAGCTCTGCAATTTCATGCAATCCCATTTGTCCAATCTTTCTTTGATTTGTTGTGTTTCTGGGTCTCTATTAAGAAAATTTTGGCCTGTGCCAAGGAGACCTAGGGTTTCTCCTATTCCATCCTGTAATGTTTTCAGAGTGTCTGCTTTGATTCCCAGGTCTTTGATTCATTTGGAGTTGATTCTGGTGCAGAGACCCATGCTTTTCTTAGGAAATTACAAAGCTTCCTGATTCAATGTGTAAAATAGACGAATGAAGATCCACTGGCTAGCCACAAAAATTGCATATTAGACAAAAAGGAAGAAGAGGCAGGGAAAATTCAAGGGAAGGCAGAAGTATTCTCCAACCCTGCTCTCAATCCATTCATAGTATCCAACATAAAGTCTGTTCTTTCTAAATCGCAAAGGGGTAAGGAAGTCATCCCAGGCACTCTCCTTGCCCATGTGCCTTTGAAGCTTCCAGTTGAAACAAAGAGACAAAATTTATGGATTTACTAAATCTAAGTAGCATTTCTATATTACTTCTTGCTCCCCGGAGTATTTTTACACTAATTTTCAGGTAAGCCTTGACATACTAATTGGTATTCCTCAAGGTCATAAATTCAGGTCTGTTGATTCTGATACCATGATTCAGAGTACCACGATGCCTAAGATAATTGCCAATTTGCCTATGTGTATGTCTTACATACACACACATACTTCGGAACATTTGCACATATTCCATTAATAATGGATTTTTTTCTCATCTATAAGCCTGAGGAAAGTAACTGCATCTGTGTCCTTATGATGTCAGTTCAGAACTACTTATACTTTATTAACAGTTAGTCTTCCAGGATAGCCTGACTTTGACAATGGCATCAAATTTCCATCATTCTATCTTGGATTCTATCCAAGGATTTTTTTTTTCTTTGTTGTTAAACATCTCCCTTGGATCATCTCTGCATTCATTACACATGCTTTATCCCATTTTCTTCATCCTTCTTATTTAAAACTGAGCAAAGCTTAAGGAAAAAATATAAAAGCTCTACAAATTGTACTTCATCCTACTTATATTTTATCCACTTTTAAGCTAGACAGTCTATTTCTTGCAGGATACTGTTAGAGCCTACTCAATACCTGTTTGGAATCTGGACTTCAACCTGAGGGCAACCTTAATTAAATGTCCTTTGTTAGCAAGACATCAAAGCACGATTGTAAAAGGTATCCCTTGAGCTCTAATAAGCCTTCCGATACTGATGTATCAAAGAATGCTTGTGTGAGAAAAGGTGTGTCACCAAACTTCATGCATGGTTCACACCAAGGCAGGGCGACATTTTAGCAAGAAGCAAAGAACCTGCAAGACAAGGATGAGACAGACACGAAGCAACTGCCAGGCAACGTGGTATGTTCATCGTTTAAACACTCCATTTCATTCCAAGGTACCAAAACGATAATAGACTTTATTCTAATTGGATTGTCTGCAATGAGCCAATTTAAGTGCTAAATGCTGCGAATTATTCAGCCTGACATAGCAATGCACTGATGTGAGCCACTGCAGGGCAGGAGGTTCGTGGAAAGTGTGAGTTCCCGAAGCATAATGAGATGCCGTGAGTCTAACTTGGCAGGCCTACATTGCACAGATTCATATTGTCTCAACAGCTGCGGGAGACCCAAAAAGCACTGGCTGCCACCTTGACCCAAAATGCATCTGCTACCAGCCAGTGCAGCTGATTCTGTAGAATACTAGACCCAACATTACTGGGGAAAAGACAGGTCAAAGGCTTCTTAAGAGAATGGTTGAGAATACAAGCTAGAACTATCTGCAAGTTTGGGCACCACCTGCTCCCCTCAAGTTCCATTACTTTTTACAGATTCAGAATAGTCTGATGTTTAAATTTATAAAGAAGCTAGCAAGCATTTATAAACAGTGATTGAGATCTGGGATGCAAGTGGTTCTACCACAAACCAACTAGCTGTCCTATTAAATATTTTTATACTTCAGGTACATCATTTTGGAAATGGGCATATGGCTGCTGTTTTTATTTTGTTTTTTTGGTCAGTGGTGGGCTTGAACTCTGGGCCTAGGTGGTGTCCCTGAGCTCTTCAGCTTAAGGACAGTGTTCTATCATTTGAGCCACAGTGCCACTTTTGGTTTTCTAGTGGTTATTTGGAGATAAAAGTCTCATGGACTTTCCCATGTGGGCTGGCTTTGAACTGCAATCCTCAGATCTCAGCCTCCTGAGTAGCTAGGATTACAGACATGAGCTACTGGCACCTGGCTGTGGCTGCTGTTTTGAGAATTAAGTACATACAGTAGCCTCCCTCCCAGTTCTGCTTTCTAATATTTCAATCCCTTGGACAACATTATTTGAAAAATATAAACTAGTAAGCTCTAAAAATAAAAAAAAAATTCATGGGCTGGGAAGGTAGCTTAGTGGTAGAGTGCTTGTCTTGCATGCATGAGGCCCTGGGTTCGATTCCTCAGCACCACATAAGCTGAAAAGGCCAAAAATGGTGCTATGGCCCAAATGGCAGAATGCTAGCCTTGAGCTAAAGAGCTGAAGGACTGTGCCCAGGCCCAGAGTTCAGGCCCTAGGACCAAGAATAAACAAACAAACAAGCAAACAATTCACTAAGTTTATATGATATGGTATTCTAAGCATCATGATGTAACTTCACATCATCCTACCCTGTACTGTACCCACTGCCTTCCAGTTACTCTTTCAGTCGCTACCTTGGTTATTCTGCCGTCACAGTACGAGAGCACTTGTGTTCCTTCCATTGCTTAGTAATGGACCCAACGCTCAAGAAAAGTAATGCTAGCAACTTATAAGCCTATTCTAATTGCTGGTTACTTGTGCTTGTTAATTTTTACTGTAGGTAATCTCTAAATTGAACTTGATCACAGTGTAATAGGAAAAGCATGACATATATACACTGTTCATAACTATCCATAATTTCAACCATCTCCTGGGGGTCTGGGACATATCCCTGGTGGATATGTGCATATAGACACTTTGTACACATTGAAGCACAACACATTCCCAATAGGAAAATGTAATAATAAAGTACAGAACGTGCTAGGTGCCAACGGTTCATCTCTGTAATGCTAGCTACTCGGGAGGCTGAGATCTGAGAATTGTGTTTTGAAACCAGAGAAGGCAAGAAAGTCTGTGAAATTCTTATCTCCAATAAACTACTCAGAAAAAGCCAGAAGCCGTACTGTGGGTCAATGGTAGAGTGCTAGCCTTGAGGAAAAGAAGCTCAAGGACAGTGCCCAGACCCAGAGTTGAAGCGGCAGGACCAGCACAAAATAAATAAATGAATAAATAAAAAAATAAAACAAAATACAGATCGTATATACTAACAAAAACATACATCATTTTCTCCCAGAAAAAATTAAAAGGAATAATTACGTATCAATCTATGAAGCTTCATTTGTAAGCTTAATGGCTACTAGCTGATATCATAATATATGCATGAACATACCTAAATTGAAAGTGAGTTTTGATTCTTAGCATTGTTCCTTCCTTCCTTCCTTCCTCCCTTTTTTCTTTCGTCCTGGTGTGTGTGTGTGTGTGTGTGTGTGTGTGTGTGCATGTGTTGCTAGGGATTGAAACAAGAATAACTATGTTATTAACCTATTTATAAGAATTAGAAATCATTTATTAAAAAACATAGGTTCAAACACATGGTGTCTTGGGTGCCATCTAGCCCTAAAATGAAGACTTACAAATTAATTTATAATGATAATCCAGTTACTAAAAGAATTCTCAGCAACACTGCCTTCATGTCTGATGCAAACTATATTTTCATTAAATACCATAGTTCTACAGAGTCAAAAATAAGTCTAATGTCCCATGAAAACCTTAAATTTGCAATGGCCAACAATTATCTATTTTCATGTTGTAATGGTTCCTATACAGGGTAAATCCAAGTTTATTCTGTGGCACTACATTTTCCCCAATGGAGTAATACACCACAGTAGTCATATCTGACTTACATGTGTGTGTATATATTTTATTCATAACAATTTTCAGTCCCTGAGTGGCCTCCTCAACTATTTAGCCCATATATGTGCTATGGTTCAGACCATGTATTCAGTAAGTGGCAACACTTCAGTTAGTCTAGAAATTATAAATGCAACTCAACCAGTCTTAAATGACATGCCATGACTTGGGATTTCCTATATTATTCAAGTTTAGATATTTGACTTTGTATCAAGTGATAATGTGGTGCGTTGCAAACTAAATAATACCTCCTAAGAGGTACTACTCTTGTTGAAGAATAATTTCCACCTCCACAGAGTATCCTTGAACTTCTTGAAAACCTCTACAATAAACAAAGGAAAAATAAAAGGAGGAAGGAAAGAAGGAAGGAAGGAGACAAGCAGACAGGGAGGTAGGATGAGAGGGAGTGAACAGTCTCTATAAGATTCTATCTTTAGAATGAGATCACAATACTGATCTCTAATGCAGATTCACAAACTTTATAACATGGTCTCTAGAAATAGGCCAATAATAAGATGATGACAAATAAGATGTATTTAACAGTTCTAATTACAGAACAACAACGCCTTCTTCCAACTTGAAGTCGTCTCTTACTAAAATTGGTAAAGACACATGTACACTTCCACATTAACCAGAATTGCAGCTCTACTCCCCCGCCACAGCCATCCATACCCAAGTGAACAGAAGAGACGTGAGAGGAATGTTCTAAAATATTCACAAAACACAGAATGGGAGAACTGGGTGAGAAAGCCTCCCTGCTTCAAGGCAATCACCCTGCCCATTCGCTTTCTCTAAATTAAAAAAATCTCATACATTCAAAGGTTATCATACCGTCTCTTTGTGATCAACATTTTATGTTCTTGACCATGAGCTAGGGAAAAAAGTGAACTAACGAAAATCAGTATATGTTTAGTTCTAAAGAGGAGAACCGGGTGACATTACAAAATAACCATCTTTATTCATAAAGAGCAAGACCATTCGGATTAATTTATGAAGAACAATTTCAGATGTTCCAACTTGGAACAAGAAAACAAGGAGATGGGCGACTCTGCCTCCCACACTGCAGTAGTCACAGCATGAAAGAAAAGGAATCCATGATGACTACCAGATGGTCAGGAGCTACAAATATGGTTGTGTGTCCCCAGCACATCTCTCTAAAACAATGAGCCGAGAGTAGGAGGAACTTAAATTCCCCAAGGAAGACTGATTCCAACTGGGTCTGAAGTAGAAGAGCCACCTCTAAGAACATCAATACAGCAACATGGGATAACAGTCAGAAGTGTTCAGTCACTTCCCAACACAAGAAAAGTGGGTCAATAAAGGGGGAAAGGAGAGGACCATTGAATCTTTATCATGACCTTCATCTTTGAGCTGATTGTGTGATATCAGTAACAGGATCATTCCCCTGACATCTTGTTCAATTCAAACTGGAACTACAAAAAAACTGCGGATAAGAACACAGGCAATCCCACACTCCACCATTTCCATTCAGATAGGAAATAAACCAGAGCTTTTTGTGATCCCACTGTGAAACACACTCAATTAGGCTGAAAGTTGGGTTGGGGAGGGGGGATAAAGCCTTTCTTTTGCTATAGCACAGACACAAAAGAGGACATTTTAGCAAACTGGTACTAATCTGTGTGAGCTGAACTCCTTAAGATAGCACCTCTCCCTTTACACAGCATTGTAAAATCCGACATCCACACCATGAGAAGAAAAACTGTATAAAGAACTCAAAGAACTGGCACAATTGAGTGATCCCACTTAAGGGTGAGTGGGGTACACTGATCAATCCTAGGTTCCGACTGCATAAGGAGTATGCTATAAACGGGGGGGGAAAAGACACAGGGCACTAGATAACCCTATCTGAAGACCACAAAAGGCAAGATTCTAAAAAGATGAAGGGAAAGGATCTATCTACAGGGAGATAACAAGGACTACAAAACTCAGAGCAGCTACTAAAGTCATACATCCACACAATGGCTAACCAGCTCATAAGAAGTTCATCTGTGTGCAATAGTGAAAGGATCCTGGCTCTGGGATGAAGTCTCCACCTGTCTCCTTGGTTGGTGGGTGCTCTTAACACAGCAAGCATCCTGTCCAGCTATCCCCTGCAGCTCTATAAAGAGAAAAGTTTCTGTAATTTTCATCATGTGGGAAAAAAAAGCCTAAAGAAATGGAAAGAAAGTAACACTTTAAAATACTGGAGGGAGGGAGGGGATAAAGTAAAACCAACAAATCAAAATTGGACTCAAAACCCATGCTGTCCATTTCCACCCAGTGAACTGAAATGCCCCTATAAAACTGTTCTTGCTATGTTTCTGGGCTTTACATAATTTAGAAAGCTTTAGAAGAAAACTCACACTCCATAGGAAATAAAGAAATGCCAACTTCCCAAACCTATCTCCCAATTGACAAGAATAAGGGGAATTAAATATCAAAACTATGCAGATTATTCAAGTATATCAAATAAGAAGGCCAGAGATCAAAAAACCAGTCATGAAAGTTTTGGGAAAGATTGCCAGTCTTTCTGTGCATAAGAATCAATCATAATGACAAATTCCAATGGATTTTTTTCCTTTATATTTTCCATTTACATTAAAGAGTAATAGAGTTGTGCTTAAGTGAAGCTTTGCAGTTTGAGTTCAGTAAGCAAAGCCTAATCCTAAATGATGCTGAGAAACTATGGAATGCAAATCCACAAATAACTTTGAAATTTAAAAGGAAGAGCACATTCTCCATTATATATGAATTCCTATTATAATAAGGGGGCTGGATCTCACTTGGTTGAAGGGAACTTGTATTGGTTTTTTGCTTGTTTGTTTTGGTCTTACCAGCGGTAGGGGTCATAGCCACATGGAAATGGAAATTCTTTATAAAGGAGAACATTTTCTCCAACATCAAGGAATACCCTTAGAAGCAAATCCTATGGGGCTCTAAAAATACTTCAAAAAATAACTACTGCACAGCTAGATAAGATCCTGACTTCTTGCTCTTTGTACCACTCAGAAAAAGAAAAGATTTGATTACATCAGAAAGGATATCAAAGAATGAATGCTGACAACTTAAAATAGAGGAAATTGAGGGCGTAAATCATCTTGGTGAAAAATGTACAGATTTACCAGTACTGAAAGAAACGCAAATTGAAACGACTTTAAAGTTATACTTCAGACCTATTAAACTACAATGAAATTATAAAATTCAATTTTGGTGGAGCTCCAGATAAACAGGTATGCATTGCTAGCAACGAAGCCAACTTCAATCTTCCTTAATGACCTGGCAGCTTTTAATAAGAGCTGTTCAACAGAATAATTCCAAAGAAATAACTAGGGGGTAAAGAAATTAATTCATACCAAGAAATATTACCTTTTATTATAAAAATAATGAAATTTAAAACAACTTACTGCTTCAAAATAGTGAAACAATTATACAAACAATGGCACAGCAACAGACTGCATAATGACATTTATACTAATAACTTGCATAACACACTGTCTATTAAAAATACTTGTATAGTCAATGTTAACAAAAATATACATATATTTATTCAGTCAAAAAGAAAAGTACACTGGGCATCAGTGGCTCACACCTGTAATCCTAGCTACTCAGGAGGCTGAGATCTGAGGATCACAGTTCAAAGTAACATCATCAGGAATGACCTTGAGACTCCTATCTCCAATTAGCCACCAGAAAACCAGAAATGGCTTTGTGGCTCAAAGTGGTAGAGCACTAGCCTTGAGCAAAAGAGCTCAGGGACAGCACCCACGCCCAGAGTTCAAGCCCCATGACTGACCAAAAAAAAAAAAAGTGCAATTAAATGTGTATATATAGAAAATGCAAAACACAACATCAAATACAGATCTAATTGCACAAATGTTAGACAGCAAGCCAAAGGCACATTCTCATACTTGGGTCCCCATCAACAAAATTATTAAATGTACTTCTATGGATACTTGAGGTATATCAGAAAGAAACAAAGGCACAAAGGACACTGACCTCATGTAATTTATAAGGCAAGTACCTTTGCCCATCTCTCTCCTTAAAACAAAGAACATAATGATTTTAGTTTGCAAATACACATCATGAAATAGTTTCAAAGAAAGAACAATGTATGGTTATTGGGGGCACAGAGAGACCAACCTAGTACAAAGGTTGAGAAATGTTTCCTCAAGAAATGAAGAGTCTGAAGAGTAGACATCATCCAAATGAAAGAGAGCCTACAAAGGGAGGGGATCAACAAAGGGAACAGGAAGTGTTGGTCCCAGAGAAGGCTCTAGTAAGGTAAGGAAGGAGTCATCCATGGCTTCAACATAAGAACCATTGAATATAAGGGTGATGCTTTGAGAGGAGCCTAGAGATCCAAGTGGGATTCAGACCTTCTACCAACATCAGAGGAAGCTACTGAAGACATAAAAAAATGACACTACAGGGTTTGCTCAAGTGAGCTTCTACCTTTATTGCAGAAAGGCAGGAAAGGATTAGAGGAAAGATGGGATAACACAAGCACTAACAAAGAATTCATTAGGATTTTAAAAAGACAAGAGGAAGCCAGCCAGGAACCCATGGCACACACCTGTAATCCTAACTACTCAGGAGGCTCAGATCTGGGAATTATGGTTCAAAGACAGCCAGGGAAGGAAAGTCTGTGAGAATCTTATCTACAATTCATTACCAAAAGGCAAGAAGGGACCTGTAGCACCAGTAGTAAAGCACACAAGCCTTGAGCAAATAAAACAAAAAAAACCAACACAGGGACATTGCCCAGGCCCTAAGTCCAAGCCTCAGTACCAGGACAAAAAAAAAAAAAGACACAAGAGGGGTGAATCAAGGTCTACACTAACTAGTGCAAGGGTATCATCACCCTAAATTTCATATGTATGATTAAGAAGATACACCCACTCTTGATAAGAAAAGTCAATGTTTAAACTAAGAGAAGAAGCAATTTTGAGGAGAGAGAATCTAAAGATCAAATGTACAAAGCACTGTTAAACTTTACTAACAAGAAGACAATGACAAAGTGAAACAGTGAGTCACCTTGTTATGCCCATAGGATCATTTCTCCAACATGGGAGGCCATGTAAATTATTGGTAAACGTACATGAATTTTTGCATGCAAATGACATTGGAACATTGCATAGTCATTCCAGCAAACAAGACAGATTTTTGGTTAAATGCACCAAATTTGTACAATTCATCGATTCACCAAATAGTCAAGAAATTCACTGTTGATGCTGATGTCCTCCCTTTGCTGGCTCTCTTTCATTTGGATGATGTCTACTCTTCAGACAGTGTATGCATGGACAAGACTCTACTCATGCACATATATAAAAATATTTCTTCACTTTTATATAAAGTTCCAGCAGGAAAGATGTATGTGAATGTTCATGGTTGCACTCTGAATAGAAGCAACAGGTTACAGACAAGGAGAGTGCGTTTCCCTGGGAGAACAGGTAAACAGAATAGGATGGATGAATACATGGAACAAATACTACACAGAATGCCATCAGAAGCAACGGTCAGAGGGAAGTTAGGCGATTCAAACACATGTTAAGAGAGAGGGCTAAATGAAAATGAGCAGTTCAACAATGAGATCAGTAACAAGTGGATTTAAAATAACCAAGTGAATTAAAAATAGCGGCATTGAAGATGGGGAGCAGGAATGAATGGAATTCAAGGGAAAGAAAAAAAAATGAAGTAAGACAACAAAATGCCAGGATGTTAACATGCAGACAACCCTTGGAACCTGACGCCCATACTTTCAAAAGAGTATGTTCAAATTATTTGCAAATCACTTTAATCCTGATCAGCTACAGAAATCTACTATGGTTCTTCAACAGAGATGAACTCATGGCAGCAATATGAGAAGTGCTCTTTCTCTAACCAGGTATGTACATTCTGACTAATGATTGCTACCCTTACAATTAGACTTCACAGTCTCAATGACTTATAAACCTGAGCTGGAAAGGGTACACTCAGCCTGAGAGAACAGCTCCTCTATTGTACAAAAAATACTTATGTAACTTGGATCATCTGCTTGACCTCTTCTAACAGGAAATCTCAAAATGTCTAGTAATTTGCCTTTGAATTTTTGCCTAAAGAGATGCCACTGAGCATGTGGGCTCTAATGTACTAAAAAAAAAATAAAATAAAAATCTCCAAATTGGCCAAGGAATAAAGCCAAAAATAGCCTTGCCATTCAAATTACCTGGTCATCAAAAGGGGTGGAAAAATCCATTTCATTCCTACTCGGAGAAAAAGCAAATGCCTTTATAGTGTTTCTGGAGGGAGGGTATTGCTATTATTTAATAAAAGGGCAAGTCATTGAAAGGAACGGCAGGAAATCTCACTTGAAATAGGCAGGGCAGTATCCATGTCCACTTAAACTTATGGGCAAGCATAAACCTTGAAAGGATTGAAATCTGTAATCACAGTACTATATGCAATTCTTTCTTTAAAAAAATGTCAGTATTACTCATTCTTATGTAGATTGTGGGAAGTTCTACCTCACCAAGAGATTTTTTTTTTCTTTGCTTAAGTGCATAAAGTCAAATCAACTCACATTTGCTTTATTCCTGTCGTCCTTAATTCTGATCCACCAGAAACAGATGCAGGGCTTATTACCGTGCTGAGTCACAAAATTATATCAGATTGAACCCTTGAACCTAAAGTACTCACATACTCACTATGGCCTCTGAAGTTGCCTGCAAAAATAATGCCAAATGGTCAATGATCTCCAAATATAGATTTCCAACAAAGCTTCCATTTCTAAAACTTGATTTAAATATTGATTCAGACCTATACAATGGTCAAGTTTTCCAGCATTACCCAAATTGGGCGGGAGGTGGGAGGGTCACCATGCAGAGTCTAATTTCAGTTTTATTCACAGCCATGGTATGTGGCTTCACAATCCAGGAGCATCTAACTGTACTTTCAAGTGATCTTTCATACTAGAAATACAAATTCCTAAAAGATAAGCTTTTTCTCTATTTCCCTTCAGCACAGGCTTTAGCCAGAAAAGAACCTCTGATTTAAAATAATAATAATAATAATAAAAGTTCCAATTCACCATGAAAGAAAGAGGAATTTGTAGAGAAATGCTAGGATGAATCAGGAGGGCACATCTGGGCTCTGCAAGCAAATGTGTCTGATCAATTAGTGATGTCTTCCATGATCATGGGAGTCAGGGGAGAGAAATTGTGTGCTGGCAGATCCAGAATGAAAGTTTTGCAAAGACTGAAAACACTTCCATTGTAAAATTTGAGAGCTGCCATTCTGATTCTCATAGCAAGAATAAGAACAAGGCATAGAGTAAAAGCAGGACAATGGTGCAACACTTTATACTGAACACTTACTATGAAAAGCAATTCATATAAGAAAGGAGCAAGTTGTGAAGGATGAAGAACCATTAGGACACACAGAGACAGTTTTTGTCTCCAAAAAAACCTGTTTGGAAGAAATCCTTTTGAAATTCCACATTTTGGGGGTTTTAAGTCACTCAACCCCAAAAAAGAACAATAACTGTATTTATTGGTTCAATTAATTCTCTATTTTCTATAAAGGAAGGAAAATATAGTTCTTTCTCAAAAGGAAATCTAGGACACTTCTCTTTATGTTTGAGCCAAAACAACAGTAGTGAGACAGTTTTAAAAACCTAACTCAAATATGTTAGATTTCTACACTGTAACATATTTTATGTATATATATATATATATATATATATATATATATATACAGAGAGAACATATTCCATATAAATATGATCCTACAGTTTTCAAGTCCCAGATCTTACAAACGTTTCCTTCCAATATGACCCAGTTCCAAGGGTTAAAAAAAAAAAGTCTCTCCACATTTAATGATGTCACAAGCAACTTGCAGGCTAAATAAACACCTGAAAAATAAAACTAAATTGCTTTATGCTGAACATAAAGTGATTAGTAGAAATATTAATACTTAAATTACTCCTTCATAACAGGATATTTCCTTTTTTGGGGGCGGGGGGATGGTTGTGGGGCTTGAACTCTGGGCTTGGGCGCTGTTCCTGTGCTCTTCTGCTCAAGGCGAGTGCTCTACACTTGAGCCACAGTGCCACTTCTGGTTTTCAAGTGGTTTATTGGAGTCTCAAGGACTTTCCTGCCTGGGCTGGCTTTGAACTGCGATCCTCAGATCTCAGCCTCCTGAGTAGCTAGGATTACAGGCGTGAGCCACCAGTGCCCGGCTTAGGACATTTACTTTATAAGCAAAAGAGACTTTCTTTAGCAAAGCAAAGGTTAAAGGTATTCAATATTTTCTATGTCATCTAGAAGGGACATACTTGGGAGACAAACGAACAAGAAATAGGATAAAGAACCAAGTTTTCTATAGTACCCTGATCTGTCACTGTTGAGCCCACCATTGTATGAAAAAAAGCAACCATGTTGGACAAAGATATGACCTCTCTGGTTTGATTTCAGAAGTCCTTTCTTGAATTCACACATTCTCATTCAAATGTTCTAGAATTGCATCTAATATACTCCCAGAGTGTAGTTGTAAACATGGGAGGGAAGGGATGGTAGGGGAAGAACAAAGGAAGAGACAACAATGCTTGATAAGAAATGTACTCATTACCTTGCTCATGTAACTGTAACCCCTCTTCTGTACAGTATTCTCACAATAAAAAACTTATTTTAAAAAATACATAAATAAAAATAAAGAAGTTAATTTCAACACTCTGAAGACACAGGCAGGCGGACACACACATGGAAACTAACTTGGCCTACACAGTTAGTTCAAAGCCACCTTGTGCTACATCTTGAGAATCTGGCCCATAAAACCAATGGCTGGAGAAGTAGCTCAGTAGGGGAGTATTTGCTTAGTGTGTCCAAGTCTATGAGTTCAATTCCTAGAACCAAAAATTTAAAAAAAAGATACTCCCAGTACCTGAAGATTTTGTTAGGTAACAAAGAAATATGCGAACTAGTAAGATAAAACAATTACAAGCGAAAGTACATTTTTAACCTGACAAGATTAAAAATTCAGCATAGAAAATGAAGTTCAGAAGGAAAACGATCCTGAAGGTTGGATATGGTCAAAAAGAGAAAGGATTTTTAAAACATGGTCTGTGTATGGACAGGGCCTTAGAAGATTCCAAGGGACTCTAGGTGGCTTAGGCTCAATATACGAACAGGGGTCCTGTTTGTGTTTGTAGCCTGCTCATCCTGGGGAAGTGTGCATACCCAACTTACTTCTCACTAGGTAACACACACGAGTGTAGTACAAGCTCTATGATCAGGAGTAGTCAGATCATGAAAACAACTTTGAGATTATGGCATCTGGTTTTCAATTATCTGTAACGTGATAATAGCACAGATCACAGAGAATCCTGCTCTTTTAAAATAATACTTTCTTTTGAGGTTTACTATGGGCTGGAAATATTTTTTTTTGCATTTTTAAAAATTTTTATTTTTTTATTGTGAAAATACTGTACAGAGGGGTTACAATTACAAGGGCAAGATAGTGAGTACCTTTCTTATCAAGCATTCTAGCCTCCTCCTTTGTTTACCCTTCCCATCCCTTCCAATCCTCCCTCCCCCCTGGAAATTTTTTTTTTAAAGGTCGTTCTTTCACAGAAAGTTTGGGAAAGGGAAGAAAGATGACAGGCACATTTAAAATAAAGGATTTCCTAACCACTTACAACTTGATCTTGCACAAAAAAGGAAGAAACAGGATAAGAAAAGAAGGAAAGAGAAGAGAGTGCAGAAAGGGAGGACGGAGTGGAGGGGTGACTGTGGGGCAAGGAACAGAAACTTCCCCTTAAAGATCACATTATCTTAATCATATTTAAGAATTTACTGGGATGAATATCTCAGGTGAAATTTGGTCAAATGGAAAAAAATGTATATGTATAAAACTTTTAAATGCCAACTTTGCATAAATGTGTGTGTGTGTGTGTGTGTGTTTGTGTGTGTGTGTGTGTACATGCACGCAACATGTCTTTCACGGCATTTATAGACTGGATTTACACCTTTTTGAAATCACCTAGGAAAATAGCCTTTCAGAATGAGTACATTACATTTTGAGTCACAATTTAAATGCAGTGTGGACTTGGGGATTATGGAAGAGTCAAAAAAAGCAGACCGCAAACCTAGGTAGATAGAAGCTGGAGGCCCGCCTGTGGGCATCTGACAGGAAGGTTTTGAATGCAGTGAATGGTTTCACACTGGAAAATCTTGCATGTTGTAAGTCTCCTGGGGTCCTGGGAGGCTTGGTCAGCATGGCTCCCATTTACTTGGACCCATAGGGAGGCAGTTAGTCAAATAACATTTAAAAAAAAAAAAAAACAGCAGCAGAAACTGCTGGCCTTGCTTGAGAGGCAGAAAACAGAGGGTGTTTGCATTTCTTTCTCCTGGCACACAAACACCCCACCACCCCCTTTTCATCAGACTTTCACAGTCTCTGGAGTCCCTAGAAAAGCTCAACTCCATCTGGATAGAGACACAAAATCACAGCAAGGCCGGGTTTCAAGTGGTGAATCCTGGCAAGCCCCTGGCCAGCCAGGGACCCACAGCTGCATTTGGGCATTCAAAATGCAGAAGAACAGGAGGAAGTTATTCCGTAGTGGAACACACAGAGGCACAGACAGGATATGTCCTGGGCATAGAAAAAATGCCCAAAGCTCGCAATTCTCTGAGCCCCAGCCAGAGAAACTCAACACCCAGATGTGAGGGAGACTATTTACAGAAGCACCTCTTCCTGCCACTGCCTGAATGACATCCATTCTTGCTGACTGACAAGTTTGAGTCCATCTAGAAATGTGAGAAGATGGAGTAGTCACAAATAAAAAGAAAAGAGGTGTGAAGAGCCCTCAGTGTTAATTACAGGCTTTCTGTTAATAAGGTATTAAAAACAATCAAGCAATCCCAGACTGCCTATGACATGACTGTACATCTACAGTTTCAGTTCCATGTGGTCAACCATGATCAGAAAATACTAAACAGAAAATTGTAAAATTTCTAAGTGAGTAATTTGTTAGTTTTAAAGGGATCACCATTTTGAATACCATGATGAAATGCTTTACCATCTCACTGGGTTGCATCTGGAATGTAAATCACCCCCTTTCCAGCATCCTTACACCAAATACGCCCTTGGTTACTTAGTCACCATCTTGAGTATCAGGATTGTGACAGTATCAGCAATTGGGTTCAAAGCCCCAGAGTGGAAAAAGCCCTGAAGGATTTCCTTTTAGGATCACTTACATAATTCCAAGAAGGAGAGTTATGTACAGTACAAACAGTTATTTTTGAGAGATTTATCACATTCACCTTTAATTACTACTATTACTGCTCTATTTCTATAGTTGTTCATCTCTATGTTTAATTTCAGATCTTAACTGTACCATAATTATGATTTTTTAAAAAAAGAATCCATACTACTCTCAGGATTTAGTATTATCTGCATTTTCAATTATCTACTAGGGGTCTTAAACAAACCTTCCAAGGCTAAGGTAGTACCAGTATTCATGAGATCATTCATACATTCAGAATTTGCTTTGAGACCAAAGGTAGAACAAGGAGATCAGATTAAAAAGTGGCTGGTAAAATGTTCACATTACAGAATCCATATTCACAAGAGTGCACTATTCACTGTGTCCTACTAAAAAAAGCAAACGCAAAGAAGGCACAGAGCCAGCCTAGGTGGTAGACTGCACTCAAAGGCAAGGACTAGAAAAGGCAAGAGGAAAAGGACAACATCTAGATGATCATGATTAATGAAGCATATACCAGATCTCCACTTGGCACAAGCCAGAAGATGTGTTAGGGCAGGGTTGTTTGAGGAAAGATCTACCATTTGCTTAGGTGTAAGAAGACAAAACAGTCTATCAGATATTCTAAGTGTTCTAAGAGTGTATGCTACCAGCAAGTACAAGGTAATATCAGATCAAGAGAAGCAGCATCTGCCAGCTGGAAAGGGATGGTGAGCTGGGGAGTATGTGTGGCCTACCTAGTAGGTATGTCACCCTGAACCTACAAAACAGAGTGCTAGCCTGACCTGTAAGCCATACAACAGTCAGGACTTGGGTCTTACTTTAATCACTGATAGGTCTGCAATATCAAAATCAAGGCCAGGGGTATATTACTCACTCAAAAAAGATTTACCATTAGAAAGAAAATGTCATCAGGACAAAGGACTGAGAGAAAAATGTAAAGGATTACTGAATGCTAGCTATGTAATAAGACAAATTTTTACCTGTATGTCTCTAAAATCAAGACTATCATTGATGGTATCTAAGCATCAAAACATGGTTTACTGGTAGTGAATTTTCTCGGAGTAGTACATAAATACAGATCTTACAGACAATGTTGTCTTCAGTTGGATAAAGTAAAGGTGATAAGGGCTGTGTATGGTAGTTACAATCCTAGCTGCTTGGGAGATAAGAGATCAGGAGAATCATGGTTTTAGGAGAGCAAAAAGTTGATGAGACCCCATTTCAATCAGTCAGCTAAGTGTGTATGTCAATACCTGTCAGCCAAACACTAAGCATGGGAAATCAATAAGAGAACCACAGTACTGGTAATCCATGGGGGGAAAAAAACAGAAGAGCCTATTTGAAGATAACTAAAGCAGAGAAGACTAGAGGCATGGCTCAAGTAGTAAAATGCCTGCTGAGCCCATCTCAGTGCTACTCTCAGCCTGGATATCTTAGCGACTCACTATGGAACGTAGCTCTGTAAATTCTTCCACTTCATTCTTCTCTCCTTTAAGTCACCCTGACAGCTGTGCCTAAACCTCACCAGTTCCAATCAGACTAGGAGACGAAAGAAAGCACTGTCTATCTAGGCTGCCAGAGCAGAAAGTGAGATCTACATATGGTGCCCCATGATGAGAGAGAGAGGGTGAAAACCAACAATTCAGTACATATCTAATGTTTTCCCTCTCACAATGCTGAGCTGGTAGAACGGTAGATGACCTCCTCATTCAGTCGGCTCTTTATTATCATGTTTTATGACAAGAAAAAAAAAAAACACCTTTGTTGAGCAGGAGGGAGGCAGAAAAACAGGCAATTCATGACTAGAAAATTACTATCATTTGAAAATATTCTCTCAATTAAATAAATTTCCTTGGGTTTTTGTTTTAAAGAGGTACATGTGCAGCAATATCCATTTTTCAAAACACAAAGACAACCTACAGAATCGGGATTGTGAATCTGTTTTAAATAGGATGGTTCAGCCCCCAGGAACAGGTGGTCACCTTAGGAGAACAGTTGGCAAATTGGCTTATCTCAGAAGCAGTGTGAAAAGGCTCTAAGCTTGCTGGACTGAAGAGCGGGGGATACGATTAACACTTAACCCAGTTTCAATGAGTAGTGCAAAAGGCAAGTGCTTCTTCATGGCTTGAAAGATCATCTGGTAAATGCAGGGCATTTATGAATTTTGCACGTAATGTGCAAACTCACCTTGCAATTGGTAGCCACCAAGGGAGCTGGCACACTATACCTAAGGTTCTGTAAATCTTTCTGATCTTCTCTGATCTGAATATCTCAATGTATATGTGCACAGGAATAACATTTTCCTGGCACAGCAGTCAATAGGAGATATTAATTGAAACTAGAAGGTCACTCAATAACTTTTGGCATCACAAAATTCAAAACTGGTGACAGCTCTTACTTTGCTTGCCAACCCAATTTCTACATTCCTGGTTGGTGAAAACACAATCAGACAGTGAAAAGGAAACACACAGAACACTCCTATTCTTGTGATTTTATCCTCAAGAAGATACAAATGTTACACATGTGGCAGCAGAATTTAATGTAAGGGGAAAATGAGTCAAACATGTAATCCATAGATGTACCTAATTTTGTTGGCATCAGGGCTCAAAATATTTAAATATAAACTACTACAGCCTCTGAAACGCACATCAGACCATATGGTTTGCCATCCACTCCTAACTGGGCACCGCTGCTTTTTGTCAACAGATAAGATGGCTAAGCGATGGGGAAACATTTCTATGTACGAGGCTTTGAACTAAAAAGATTCTATGCTTTATTCCGTTAATCTGCAACAATCTAAACATGATCATCACTGCTAGCACCACCCAGATTACAGATGTAACAGAGGTTTACTGAGGCTAACTGAAGGCCCTTACCTAAGGCCACACTGAGCCCAGAAATTACACTAAGCCATCTCTGCAATAATTATCTGTAATGCCAACTATTTAATGGCAGGGCATGCAGCTAATGAAAAGACCCTAAAGTGATACATTCACAATTCCTTCGTGCCCTTCTTCTCACTCATCTGATATGGCTGGCTTGCCACCTCAACAATCTCCCCAACAAATTTTGAGATTAAAAAAAGAGCTTATCATCTACATAGTGAAACAAGTCATGTCTGCTGGTATTAACAAGTATGCATTTTTCTTGGACATGAAGATGGAGAGCTTTGCGAGTTAGCCCTATGAGAAAGGGTCATTCAAGCACTTGGTGTAAGAAGGGATGAATGGCAGAATACACCTTGAATCAAAGGACAGGGACTAAAGGTATGTCTGCCAACTCTGTATGTGCCCATCAAATCACAGACGTTTCAACAGATCCACAGCTGCCTCAGTGTATGGGGGAGCAAGCCTTTAATTGAGAGACTGGGATGAGGGGAGAATTAACAACATAGCCACAATGCTAAAAAGTCATTTATTTTTCTAATTAAATTCTCAACTTGGTGGGAGTAGCCTATTAACAATACCAAACAAAACAAAATGTGCATGTTAGAGGTTAGCATCAGCATTATTTTTTGAATGATGATACAGATAAAAAGAGACATTACAACCTTATGTTGTTTCCTTACCGCCATCAATTTAGGGGATTAAAAAAAAAGAAAGAAAACAAAACTGGAGTTCTAGTCATCGTACCATGTCATTTGATACTTGTCATTTGAGCTGATGCACTCAACAAGACTATTTGTGTGTAAAAGCTGTGTTAGAAAATTACATTTTTTAAAAAAAAAGGCATTTATGGAGCAATTTCTATTTGTAAAGTGCTTTGCAGTCATTTTTAAAAGTAATTCTTAACAACAACCATGTAAAGTAGGTCAGAGTTATTATCCCTTATGCCTCCTGTTTCAAAAGGCTGAGGGACGGAAGGTACAAAAAGGTTAAGTGATTTTCCTGGGGCTGCACACATGCATGTGCACGCGCGTGCGCGCGCGCGCGCACACACACACACACACACACACACACACACACACACAAACTTGGCACCGGAATTTTAAATGTTACTATAGGTAAATCCTAAATGTTGCTCTCACCTCAATGGTTCTCACTCACGTTTTTGGCCCTATTTTGGAATTCCCTCTGTATTTTTAATCAATGAAGATAAAAAGAGTCAAACACCCCTCCCCCACCTGACCTTTTCAATTAGAATCCAGAAATAGGTTCTCAAAATGCAGTAACAGGTGTTCCAAGATGAGTCTGCAGGGAAGTCTGGCTGGGGACCCATTACTGGTGGGTATTTTGGAAGCTTCACAATCTCCCACAGGCAGTACTGGGGCAGATATCTACAAGTAAACCAATGCTGAGATCACACTAAAGCAGAAGCCAAAGCTCTCTCTCATGGAAGTGCCTTTAGTCTATCATTAGAAATCATTTCAATTCATCAAGCTTCCCCAGGAAATACAACTGTTTGGAGCATACTAGTTTCTCTCCCCCTGAGAAAATTTAGCTCAGGTTTCTTTTACTGAAAAATATAAAACAAGTTGTCTTAGCACCCATTGCATAACTACCTTCAACTTGTCATTCTTCTTTATTTTTGAGTTATTCTTCCATTCCATATACTGTGAGAATGCCATGACCAAAACTGATCAGCATTTCTTAGGAGCAGACAATGTAGCTAGGGACTAGGACAGAGTTGCTATTTCCTTGTCCTGAGAACAATTTCAGAGATTTTAAAGAAAAAAAAATTTAGAATGAGTTGAGGAAGTTCTCCAGGGAGACATTATGACTAATTCCCTATAGAGGAGTGAAGTCAGATTAATCTTAACCCACAATCACCACAATCATTTTCTACAAGGTTTTCTCTGAATTCATATTTCAGTTCTTTTATTCTATGCATTTATTCACATCAATCAACAAGAAAAATATCCAAGGAATATCTTTGCCATTTAAAGTCTTTCCCTATTGTTGGGGGCCAGGAACAAAAGAAAATCTATTGAAAAATAATAAAAGAAGGATAGGGAAAGCCTGAGAATAACAGTAAATCAGATTTACCATCTTATGTATACTGAGTCAGAAAGCTAGGTTAAAGTATCAATTTGGATGGCTCTGACGTATCACCTAACCGAATCTGCACCAACTTTTCTGTCCTGTATTGTGTGAACCACAGACTATAAGAATTATAACAAGAGAAGGGCTGGGAAGGTGGCTCAGTGGTAGAGCGCTTGCCTTGCATGCATGAGGCCCTGAGTTCGATTCCTCAGCACCACATAAGCAAAAAGCAAAAAGCCGGAAGTGGCTTTGTGGCTCAAATGATAGAGTGCTAGCCTTGAGCTGAAGAGCTGAGGGACAGCACCCAGGCCCAGAGGTCAGGCCCCACAACCGGACCCCCTCCCAAAAAAATATAACAAGAGAAATGAGAACAATGTCAGAACAAGACAAAGACAGGGAAATAGAAAAGACATGAAAGCAAACTGAGAGGCAGATTTATCTCTGGACAGTGTTCACAAATATGGAGACTATGCAACTCTCCAAAATCAACAAGGAAAATATTAAATCATCATAAATAACACAAAACAAATAATTTGACAAAAAATAATTTGACAAAACAAATAATTTGACAAAAAAACTCATGATAAAAACTCTTAGTAAGAACTTCCATAACAGTAAAACTTACAACCTGCAAATATTTAATGGTACAAGTTTGAATGTGGTCCCACCAAGGGTGGAAATGAAAACCAGATGTATGTTCACACAGCTTTCACCCAAGCAGTCTTCTTCTAGCCACTGAAATAAGGCATGAAAGAGAAGACTATGCAAACAAAAGGAAAATTACACTGTGATTGGTCACAGAGAAAATCCCAGTCAATGTCCTAATATCATCCTAGAACAAGTAAGTGAGCTAAAATAAGGTAGCACAGCAAAAGGCTCAACCATAAGATTGCATCACATTTATTTTTCAAGCTTTAATTTCTCTTCATCTTTAAATAATTGTTTGATTTAGCATGTCAATTTACGAGTACAATCTATCTTGATTAGTGGTACTTCTTCCATCCTCATCGTCCCTACCCCGCACACCTCTCCAAACCCTACCCATTCCCTCAAATCACATTTCTACAAGCCAATAATGAATAAAACAAAAACTGGACCAATCACAGCTACTCCAATCGCAATGAAATTCTTATGTAAACACTAAAACTATTGAGAGACAGCCGAACAGATCCTAAGGGAGGGACTGGGGTATGGAATGTCTGACAGCATAGAAAATTCATCCATTGTGGCAATACTAATCTACCTTATTTGTCTAATTCTCATTGATGTGCCAGCAAAATGTGTGCAGCCTTCAACCACATTACAAAATGGATAGGCAGAGACCCTTGAATAGCTAGAAACAATAGTGAACAAAGAACAAGGAGGGAAAGCAATTGTCCCCGAGAAATATTGCATAGATACTACCATAGCGATGGTGTGACACTGGGGAGAAGGACACAGCATCAATTGAACAGAAGGAAGAACTCGGAAATAGACCTGACAAATAAGCAAGTCTTTTTGTCTGGCTACTTAAAATTAATGAAAGAAGAATAGCCTTTTCAACAGATGGTGCTAAAGTAGCCAGGCATTTATAAGACACAAGAAAGAAAGAGAGAGGAAGAGGGGGAGAGAAGGAGGGAAAAAGAAGAAAATCAACGTAAAGCTGATACCACAGGCAAAATTAAACCAAGATGGATCACCAATGTAAATGTAAAATATAAAATCATAAAACTTTGAGAAAAATTTAGGGAAAAACCCTTTAGGATATAAGCTAAACAGACTCTATAGACATAGCTCATAACACTAAGAGAAAGAAATTAATGTTAAGCCTAATCAAAATTAAAAACTCTCATCACAGTATGAAAACCCATAAAGACAGAAACAGAAAAATAAAAATAAATTACAGGCTCAAAAATATGCTTGCAAGACATAAATTTAACAAAAAACTAGGATTTAGGATAGATAGATAGATAGATAGATAGATAGATAGATAGATAGATAGATAGATAGATAGATATTTTAAAAGTCTCTAAATGCCATCCTAAAAACAAAGAATTACAATTTATTGTCTATCCATCAGGAAAGAAGTTAAAACCACAAAAAGGTAATAACACTACACACATGTCACATGAGTAAAATGACTTTGAAACCTGGCAAGGATGCAGCAAAACTGATCAGAAACATGTCACTGTAGAAATGTAACATGCTATAGTCTGAAATAACATTTGCCAATTTTTTAATAAAACTACAATGGGTGGAAAGAGAACAAATCATGTTAAATGAGGTAAGCCACGCTGAGAGACAAATAGTGCATGCTCTCTTGATATGTTGCAGTTAGATATACAAGACACTGGGATGTGACAAATTATACAGTATTCTAGATACTCACATACAGTGAGACCAAAAGAGATCTAGGAGAGAATCACAAAGGCACAATCCATAAGTGCCTCTTCATATTTATATAAAATAATACACATACTAAGACAAACTCCAACATAGGGAAACAGAAGACTTTTTTTTTTCAGTTTTCAGTTTTTGATGATACTGTCTTCTTTACCTTATGTATGGAATGTTCACATGTAATATCTTCGGGAGGAGGACAGGAAGACACAGAACTCAAGGGAAAAGGGGGTGAAAAAGTGCAACAGTGGAGCTCACTGGACATTAATGAAAGGGAGCCATACAACTTGTGGGTGGAGATGGGCGAGAGGAACTAGGAGAGATTGGAGAAACAGATGACACTGTGTGAAAGGAAATGTACTCATTACTTGACTCATGTAATTGTAACTCTTCTGTACATCACCTCTATAATAACAATAAAGTAAATTTTGTCATATTAAAATTTTTATGTATTAAAAAACATGTAGGGCTATCAGTTTTCTGGTCCTCTTCAGAGCTGACTTTACTTTCACTTTGTTAAATAAACTATTTGTTACCTTACTTAAAAAACTACACATGTAGCAAGCATACAAGCTATCCATTGTTCTCTTAATTGTTCTCTTATAAGTTGTCCCTCTTTAGAAGAAAATGGAGGTCCACAAATGTTCACAACAGTTCTATTCAGAATAGCTCAAAGATGGAATTCCAGGCCCTTCAAGTTGTGGCAGACCCCAAACTTAGAATATTACATGGCAATAAAAAAGGAGTCATCCAAGCTGTTAAGTGTAACAAAGGGGAAAAGCCAATTTCCAAAGACAATTTACTGCATGGTTTTATTGGTATTACCTCACAAATAAAAATTTTACAAATGCAGGGATCAGAGGTTTCTAGGAGTTAGGGATAAGGGAAGAAAAAGAGTGAGGAGGAAGGGTTAAAGTTATTTCTAAAAGGAAAATTTGACAGATCTTCAAGGTGTCAGTAATGTATCTTGATTCTGAGAGTGGATCTTACACAATGATAAAATCACAGAGAATGTCATGTTGCAAAATACAGCCTAGGGGTCAAGTCTACATCCACAAAACCTAGGGATTCAAAAATAAAACAAATACAAAACAAATCATACAGAATATAATCTATATTCCAGAATATAAACTGGATTCAGGAAATTCGACATGACTAATGTGATATCATTTTCCAGTGATACAATGTACTATAGTTTCATAGAAGGCAACCAGCAATCTAAACAATCACTCTTCATTATTATCTCTGTTACATATATTCACAAATATGTATGAATTTATCTTAACAAAGAAAAAGAAAGATGTGCACTGCTGATCAAAACACAGCAGTTGCTGATGGTGTGGATCCTAAACTATAAATGGTTTCACTTACAAGTTTGTTAAAGCCAATCCCTAAGCTCTGTTTGAAAATCGACCCTCATTAGAACCATCACCTGCTAATACAATGCCTTCCAAATTGAGCTGTGCACAGAGCTGCCTGAATACTGACAGAACTCACCCAGATAGCCAACTCCAGCTTATCTGCCCCACCAGGAGACAGTGTAACAGAAAAACTAAATCCCATCACAAAATTCCAAGCATTCTTTTTATCAACTGTGTCAGCTCACATTCACAATTAAGCCTTGTCTTCAACTGTTACCATCTCGGCTCATAAACAGATATTTAGAAACACAAAACTTCACTTCCTTAAAACAAAATGACCTCTAGAAGATACTTTCAAAGTCAAAGAGGGGTCTCCCTCTGTCTTAAGACATGTGAATAATTGCTCTTCCATTTATAAGGTCAGAATCCTCCCTGTCCATATGCACAGCATGTGATTTTACAAGCTGAGAAACCTGCAGCAAATCATTAGCTGAACTGTAAACCCAATCACTAAGAGACAGGACAGAGGATCTAGGGGAGATGAAAAGACAGGGAGGAAAGAATCTTAATACCCATAAGAAACTGCCCTCTGTTGTGAAGTAGGATACACAGCTGGCTTCAAAGCATAAGAGGTTCAGCTCTTCTTCGAAAAGTGTGGACCAAGAATTACCCAGCACTAGCTTCTCTTGTTTTCCCCTTGGCTTCTTCCCAGACCCAAGTCAGAGTAATGCTTGGGAAGAACCATAGCAACAAGCTATCAAGTGACTTCTATACACATGGAAGCTCCCCAGCCCATTAAATACTTGTTCACAATACATGGCTATCTTCCTCATGTGGACTAGAGGTTTGCAACCCAGATGGTTTCAACTCTAGGAGGCATTCAGCAGTATCCGTCTTGGGACTTTCAGTTTCTACAACCTGAGGAATAGAGGATCTGGCTAAATATCTTAGAATCCAAGCACAGTGCCAAATGTCAGTCCTACAGAGATGGAAACTCCAAGAAGAGGTCCTTACTAGGAGTTTAATAGAGACAATGTTTTAGAAAATGTGAATAAGTAACACAGTTTAGATCTTGAATGCCCACATTGAAGAGCCATGTTGAAAGCTGGGTTCCCAGCCTATTGTGGGAGTAGGTGGTGAAACTGTTAGAAGGTGGGGTCTACTTAGAGGAAGTTGGGCCACTGGGAAAAGCCCTGAAGAGGTAATTAGGAGTCCAGCAAGTCAGTCTCTTCCCCCCCCCCCCCCCCCCTCCTCCTCGCTTTCTGCATCTGGGCCTTGAGAAGGCAAGCAGCCTCACAATACACACAATGTACTGTCTGTGCGGCCACAGGCCCCAAGCGTAAGAGCCAAAACAACCATGGAAACCACTGAAAAACAACCAAAACAACCATGGAAACTGCTGAGAAACAACCAAAACAACTACGAAACTTCTGAAACCCTAAAGCAAAATGAACTTTTCCTGTTCTTAATTTTTTTTTTTTGGTAACTGTTATTTTATCACAGTACTACAAAGCTAACTAGCACACGTTTAATAAATTAGAATTAATGAGGGGAGGTAAAGTCTCGGCAGAGGTAGCTGTTACTCCCCTGGCATGATTGAATCTGACTCATCGCAGAGAAGAACATTTCTCTGAAACCATGCAGCTATTAAGAACATCAATTCCGGAGCCATAAAGACCCAGTTGGAATCCCAGTTTTGAAACTAAATATCTGGGTGACATTAAGCAAAGCAATTACCTTTAGCAAGTCTCGGTTTATTATTTGTAAAGAGGGATTAATAACTACTCTTCTCTCCAAGAGCTGTTAGAAAAATGAAAATAAATAAGATGTGGCTGTCAAAGAACATAGCAGAGATTCCACAAAATAAATATGTGTTGTTGTTATTAATGAACTCTCACCCACCTACTTCTGTAGTCTTTTTATTTCCCAGCTGCCAATAAAGTACAATATTTCTGATTCTTTTTTTTTTCCCTCCAGGTTACATATGCTTATTCTCTTAGCTAGTTTCAGCCTCCAGCATTTACTAAGAGCTATCCATATTTAAATGACCTGTAAACTTAGTACCAATTGGTTTCTTCATGAATAAGGTCACCAGCGTCTCTAACTGCCTACTAATGGCTTCATATAAGGGATAATCTTGACCCAGAATAGGTCATCAGTCTAGTTTTCCAAGCACAGAAAGAAGATCCCTCCAGGGCAGGCATACAAATCCAGACAAGAAATATGTCTGTACTTTACTGTGAGCCCTGAGTACTAAGCACTAATAATAAAACAATAAACGCAGCGGGGCACTTGTGGCTCATACCACTACTGAGGAGACTGAGATCTGAGGACCATGTTTCAAGGCCAGCCCAGGGAGGAGAGTCCCAGAGCTCTTTTCTCCAATTAGTCACCAAAAAGCTAGAAATTGATCTGTGGCTTCAGTGGGAGAGCACTAGCATTGAGCAAAAAAAGCTCAGGGACAGTGCCTAGGCACTGAGATCCAGCCCCAGACTGGGAACCCAACAGAATAGTAAATTCACATGCATAGTTCCTCCTCTCTGAAAAGACTTGGTTTAGATTCAGGTGCCAGTGACTCATGCCTATCACACTGTTACTCAAGAGGCTGAGAGCTTAGGTCAGGGTTCAAAGCTATCCTGGGCTAGAAAAATCCATGAGACTTTTACCTATATAACTAAACATCAGTTGGGGTGTGGCTTAAGTGGTAGAATTTCAGCATTGTGTAAAAGAAGGAGCTAAGGGGTAGTGCCAGGCCCTCAATTTAGGCTACCAGTCTTTTTTTTTTTTTTTAAAGACTGATTTAGAAGGAAATGCTTATAGCTTACCATTCCAAAATGTACCAAGACAACTAATCAGACCAAGGAAAAGCTTTCTATTAAACAATTCTATTCTATCATACAGTCTTTAGGAGGCCTGAGCCATTAAAACCAGAGAGGTGGCTGAACACTAGCAGTCAGGAAAGAACACAGTAAAGCCAGATGATGGCTTTTCATCTACAATCCATATAACCTAACCACCCAGAGTCCTATTTACTTGGAATGTTAAAAGGGTATTAACCACATCTACCTCATGGGGTTCTTATGAGGATTAAATTAGCTAGTACATTTAATGCAGTAGAACAGTACCTGGTGCTCAATTAATAGTGAATATTATTATCCTTATTAGCAAAGGAATTGGAATTCCCTAACTTTCAATGCTACAGTCCTTGATCTTTCAGTGAGGGAATTAGGACATCGTTCATTGTCTTGCAGGCATACTCACTTTTCCACAATATGCATCATCCTAAAGCCTTGGTATGTTTTTAGCTCTTTCCACATTTGGAGCACTGCAATTAGAACCCCATCCTCTATCACACTTGGCTCCCAGAAGCCCTCATCTGTAGTTCCTCCGCAGCCGCCAATAGTGGCATGCCACCTATCAAGATAACAGTTTAAATCTGAGAACATCTGTTACATCCCTGGCTTGCAAACTGGGAATGAAAGTTTACAATGCATCAGGTTTACTTCTTATTCTTTATGATGGCTCCTTGGAACCCCTAAAGATTGTCATGCTAAAAATAGAACTAACTGTTACCCATTTTATTTCATGTACACACACACACACACACACACACACACACAGAAATTAATACTCAACTAGAGGGGCCTAAGGGCTTACTTCAGCGTTGCTATCACTTAGTGTCGGGTAGAGACATGGATGGGTTGGAGTATATCCTGTAAGCTTTCTGAGGTACACTTTCCACTCCACAAAATGGGAACAACAGTATTACCTCTAAAAGACATTAAGAAGAATAAATTACAGATGCATCAAAAAGAGCATGTTATCAGCATATAGTAAATCTTGATGCATTGAAAAATAATTATCAGTGTATCTTCATAACTTAGCTAACATACAGAAATATTCTTTTAGAAACAGTCATTTCAACACAACTTGAAACAGACTGGGGATGAACCCCTTACACAGATGATCTTCACTACAGTATGAAACTGTGTCCTCACATTAATTAAAAGTTAGAGTCAAGGGGGCAGGGAGAGGATGGGAAGGGATGGGAAGGGGAAACAAAGGAGGAGGCTACAATGCTTGATGAGAATTGTACTCATTATCTTGCCCATGTAATTGTAACCCCTATGTACAGTATTTTCACAATTAAAAATAAATAAATGAATAAAAAAAGTTAGAGTCAAAAAAGTTTCCATAAGTACCAGTTTCATAATCACTTAGAACACACATTAACATCTCTTTGGAAATTCAGGTCTGCTTTGGGAATCTACCTCTAGCTGTCTCTGCTGTTCTTAGTCACTCTGCGTATTTTCTAGAAGGTGGATGTCTGTACAGAAACCTTCCTTGACCTTGGACTTCATTCTCTGAATTGTGTCTCTGTGAAGCAATTTCTAAAATAACGTACCAAAATCAATGATCTTAAATCCATGGTGCTGTGTTTCCCTTCTCAAAGTTAAATGGTTAACAGAGAAAATCTCCCTGTAGACCTACATCTTCCAAGGAATTAAAAAATAAAGGTCTACCACAGAAGAGAGGCCACTGGAGACAAGCTAAGAGACAGCTAGAGAACAAGCACTAAGACAAAGCAGGTATCTGAAATCCACAAGTTCCTTTCCACAAAATAAAATAAAATAAAAAATTCAAGAACCATGTGTAAAATTAACCTCATGCACATTTGTAAAATTACTAAAATTGAATGAGGTAAACTTTTCATGGTGATGAAAAGTACCATCTTAAGCAATATCTGTAGACTGTTATATGTGCTCTCTGACAATGACATAAGCAAGATCTTCCATCAGAAACTCTGTGTCAGGTGAAAATTCCCCATTTGCTTTTAAAGTACAAGAAGAAAGGGCAAAAGCAAAACTGAATAACAAACTCGTATTCAGCTCATTTATATCTCCCCCCCCCTCTCTCTCTCTCTCTATCTTTGGCTGGTCCTGGGGCCTGAACTCTGGGACTGCAGGGGTGAGGTCCCTGAGTTCTTTTGCTCAAGGCTAGCATTCTATCACTTGAACCACAGCACCACTTCCAGCTTTTTTCTGTGATTAATTGTAAATAAGTGTCAACGACTTTCCTTCCTGGGCTGGCTTTGAACTATAATCCTCAGATCTCAGCCTCCTGAGTAGCTAGGCCTGAGGCACCAATACCCAGCAGTTTATATCAAACTAATAATCCATTCTCAAATCTAGGAGCTCCAAATCTGATGACTTTAAGCTGTTAATTTCAACTTTTTCCTGTCTAGAATAAAAAGGGGCTGGATAGTAGTTTCAAGGAATGTCTCTAATTTTGTTGAAACCAAAGTTTACAGCCTCCTTTACTCAAAGACTAAGAATTACTGAGATCTGGAAAAGGAGAGTGAAAAAATTTGACTATGACAATAACACTAAAAAAACTAGATAATTAAATGAATACCAAAAAAGGGGAAAAAAACACAAAAACATCCATTATCCATCGCTTTGCATGGCAAACAGCTAGGCTTGATTAATCCAAAAGGCTACACAGTATACACAGAAAAGGCAAATAAGAAGAAACAATGAGTAAAAAGACACCATTTGTTAAACCGCTCCTAGTCTTGAATTCTTGAAATCTACTTAACCTTGAATATTAAACTATGGATCATTTCCATGCAATTAATACCGTAAGGGTAATAATTGGGTTTCAAGTCTGACCTTCAGACTGCAACATGAATCATATTCTGCTACTAAAAAGAATGCAACAGCTGTCCCCACATACCCTGCAGGAAAGCTTAAGTGGGAAAAACTTAAAATATCTTTCTACAAAAAGTATGAGAATGGTTATGTGCAAAAATCACTCAATTTGGCAGCCCATAACAGAATTCCATGTGTTTCAAAGACAATTCCTTTATCACTTTTTCTAACATTCTTCATTTCTTTGCAGGTAGCCTCTGCAATGTGTCAATTTAGAACTCTAGAACTGTAAAGAGAAGTAAGTTAAATATGAAAATGGACATCTGCAATTCATTAAGCTAAGAGTTTAGCAAGGCATAAATTTCTGGGGAAGTGTATGATATGAACATAGAAAAATCCACTTACCGGAAGATTTCATTTTATAACAATTCTAACACTAAGTGCATTATAATGTCCAAACAAAATACTCAAGCACATAAACCAGAAGTAACAACAGACCAGTATACTATGAAATGAACTGATGAAATGAACAAAGCAACAGTTCATGTTCCACAATACGGAGATGTCTCTCTCTTTTTCTTTAGTGTGGCAAATTAAAGGCTAAAATAATAATAATAACAAATTTCAACCCACTGAAAAAAGCAAGTATATATTAGTCCTAAAAGTAATAGTGAATAAATGACTAGATTAGTTAATAGGAAAGAAAGGACTGTCTTCCAGTAGGATGCCAGTGAGGGCAGAGAATTACATGTAAAGGAAATACTGACTTTGAAAACTACCATTATAGGAAAGTCAATAATTATGAATGGATGATAAAATTATTGGCTAAATTTGACCAAAAAGAGTATTTGCACAGATTCAAAATCTCACTTATAAAATCATTTATTAATGATTACTTAGGAATAAAGGAACTATATATTGCTGAAGAAATATGTTAGATGTAAGTGACTGAGGAAAATACAACAACCTCCATATCTATTTCTACAAAGCCTATATCTATCTGCTTATAAAAGTATCAGAGAATCTAATTTAAGGAATATTCAACAAAAACTGTTCTGTACTCTTTGAAATGTCAGTTTCAAAAGAAAATTATGACTTAAACATATGCTTCAGATTAAATAGGATTATAACATGATGGACTAAATGTAAAATGTGGTCCTGGATTAGATCCTGGACAAGGATGAAATCTGATCTAAAGACCATAACAGAAACAAACAGTAGAATGTGGGTACAGAGTGTGGATTTTGATGATGGGATCATACCAACATCTCATTTCCTGATTTAGATAACTATTCTGCCCTATAACTGTAAGAGAATATATTATTTCCCCATGATATCAAATAGCAAGATATAAGGGATCTTTTAATATAAAAAGAAATATATATATATATATATATACAGAAAAAGAATGCTGAAACCTATTCAAACCAGATCACAAGGATGCAGATTGTTTTTATACTGTTTCTCAAACTTTACTCAAATTTTGAAATCACCTTAAAAATTCAATACTCAAAAATTTCTTAAAGGTATAGAGAAAAACATAGTTCACTGATATTCAGCATCTATCTGAATTTCTTCTGATTATTCCATTCTGGTTATATTTGCCTTTAGTTTTTAAATGTGCCTCTCTTATTTGATCTTACCTTAATCCACTTTGGTTTTCTTCTAGAGCCCCAACAGAATCTATAATGATATTCTTATGAAAAATTAGATTTTGAGTACTATTCTTCTAATATCTTTGCATTTCCAGGAATGTGACACATCAGCAATATTTAGGGAAGTATGCATTAATTTTTATTTAAGAATAAAAAAGAATATATTAAGATACCCTGAGGTCTTCTTTCCCCCACCCTAAATAAATATGGATGATTTAACTATCTTCTCTTCTTTTTTTTTAAACTTACTGAAAGCCATCATACATAATTATGATCTGGTAACATATGGCTGAGAATATTCAAAGCAACAATATTCAAACTTCATAATGTCACTGCTCAAAATCACCACACAGTGAACAGAAAGGTTAACTAACAGCCCACATCAAAAGGACTGAAATGGTAAAGAAATTTCCTTTCTGGTGTGTGAAGAGATTTTGAATGTTTTTGTTTGCTAGTTTCCTTAGCCTTAAGAAATATGAAGACACTTCAAGACTGAAAACATCTGTATAAACAGTGAGGTCAGAAAACCTTAAGGGAGAAAAATCAAAGTTTTGCTGGACTCTTTATACTTAGCATGGTTTTCGCCGTGTCTAAAAGATCTTCTTAAAATTTAGTTAACAGCTCTTGGTTAGAGAAAAAATAATATAAATAAATAAATAAAAAGAATGCCAGGGAGTTAGAATCCTCAGCAGGGCCCCATCCTGTAGGCTTTTATCTTGATCTTTCATTTCTCTCTTTGCAGTGACTGAATTTGTTTACCAGGCTGACATGAGTATATAAGTGTTACTTTAAAATAAGATACCGTGGTCATGTTTTAAAAATAGTATTTACAGAAGATATCTCAGTGGAAAACAATCAGAAAATTGGAACCAGACAGGTTCCCCCCCCTCTTATTAGCAAGGCACACAAGATGCTTCATTGGTCTGCTTGATCGTCCATGAACACTGCACTGTTGGACTTCATCCCTAATCAAAACTTCACTTAAAAATAAGAGTCCAGTCCCTTGCTGATCAATTCCCTAACAGCAGAAAAATGGCACAATACCAGTTGGTGAAGCAAACATGTAATCAATTGTTTACACTCAATTAAGCAGAAAATAAAACCCCTCTATTTGGAAGAAGACTATCTGTAAAACACATTTTGGGGAAGACACAGAAAATGGAAGGGCTAGTTAATGTGGCTCAAAATGATCTCAGGTCACAACTCCTAGGAAGTGTATTTTTAGCAATGCCTTGTATCAAATGTAGAAGGGAAGTTTCCTGTCTACCAAATCAAGCTTTCTACCTTCCCCTATGACTTCTACAGATCTCAATGTTGACACAAGAACTCTCATTAGATACATGGTAGACCACTGAAGATTTGATACTGACTTAGTACTGTCTTAGAACACCACCCTTTTTACTGCTTGTCTCTAAAAGATTTCCCTGTTACCTCAAATCAAGTATTTTGAAGAAAATGATTAAAAAATACCCCTGCCCCTGCAAGCAGATAATACAGAGAACCAATACAGAAATGACTGATCTACTAGTTAGTGGCTCAACATTATAATGTGCATTTAAAAACTCAATGCAGACAAGCTTACTTTGATGTCTATTCTGAACAGACCTTTGGGAGAAATCACTTTTACTGTCCACCCCTGTGAAGTATAGTGATAATTCTCCATCCAACTGTCTCAGCTACTTGTCTGCATAGAAACGAAAAGGGGTTTTATCATTAGAAACTAGCAGAAGGGATCTAACAGGTCTTGCCATTAGTGATAACTTGTCTGTGATAAGCTCTTTCTTAATATTCTAGTCATAGGGTATGTTGGAAGTATCTTGGGTCATTGTACTAGGTGCTAAGCCCCTCCCTGCCCCATACCTATGCCTGTGTCATCAATATACCAGTGTTGCTAGTGGAAGGCACTATCAGAATGAAGATCTGACTACTGATGGATGTAGCTTGCTTAAGCAGGATCCACATGATCTCTGTATCTAGAAGTATAGAGAAGTTCCCAGGTTAAGACTCAGTGAAAAGGTATGAAGATGTCCCTAGGACAGCAGACCAAGTGATATAGTTCAATCCTTGTCACCATTCAGAAAATGGAGAGTGTGATTTTAAAAAATTATTTCTGAATACTGTATGGGCTAAGAATAAGAAGGCAAGGAGAAACTAGAGGAACAGGACTGCACACACATATAAAGATGCTCATGAAAAAAAGTGAGTATGTGCTCATGGGAAAACAACTGTTGGGGAGGGGGATTCAAGGGAGCATATACTGAGAAGCAAGCAAAGAGCAACTTCCTAGAGGAAGGAGGAGCGATCATTTTGTTTCTTTAGACTTTGGTGTGTTCTCCAAATATTTCACTGTATTAAAAAGAAACCCACAGAGGTTTTAAAAAAACCTCAGGATAGAGATCTATAGGCAAAACTCAAAGCCCATTTTTGCCCAGTATCTGGCTCTAAGCATGGTTGTCACAGTTTACCCTGCTCTATAATCTATGAAATTTACAAATGGGTTGAAAAGAAGGTAAAAACCACCCACCTCTCCACCTCATCTACTGATATTTTCATATGAAAGCATGGCTTTCAAATTGGCAGAGTAAAATAAGTGACATTTTTGCTCCAGCTGACAACGAAAGCAAACAGCACATGTCAAGATTATTTACTGAGGGAGTGTATAAGGCCGGTCTGTGAGCGGCTCTGAGTCTGAGAGCAGGTATTCTGATTAAACCCGAAACCTCGCAGGAAGCTTCCAGCCTATTTTTCCTCTAGGGTTTTTCTTTTGCAAGGAGCATGTAAAATCTGCCAGGACCAAACTTGAAGTCCACTCCTTTAGTTTATTTAGAAGCTGCAAGTGCAAAGCATGAAATACATTACTGTCTTGCCTGCTTTCATGGAGAATTACCAGAAAGGGGTGATGACGTTTAAAGGTAAAAGAAGGTCTTGCTTTCAAAGAGTATTTCAACTTAAAAAAAAAAAGAAAGAAAAGTTCAATTGTCACCCCAATTACCATGACTGAAATTGGCACCATCTTGGTATCTGGTGGATAAGGGACTTTTCCAAAAACTTGTAGAGGTGAAATTCTACACCTAGCCCCAGGTGATAGGGCATGCCTGAATTCCTAGAGGCAAGGGAAGGGATGTGGACAATAGGTTACTGGCCCTGTCAGAACTGTTCCATGAACTGGAAAGAGTATGAACACTCCAGCTCCCTGCAACCCTGCGCCCTGACCATGACTGTGACCCCATTTAGATCTACCATCTCAGCTGACATTTTGCACCATGCCCTGTGTCTCTTGATTTCCTCAGGCCATCAAGGTATCCCTCTTAGACTCTCCATTAAAGTTGATTGGTTTGTTGAGATTGTTTCTCTGCTCTCTCTTTACTATACTACCTCATGGCTCAGTTACCTAACAGTATTAAGTATATTCAAGGCTGCAAGTTTTTTGGGGGACATGTGTCTACCCAAAGTCACGGGCTTTCTAATGAAGACTCTTGATTTGACCTCTCAAAATAATTCCAGTATAACATTATCATTCCTTATTTCTACAAATACATCCAGTCATGACTAGTGCCTAGAGCCTTCAGAACAATTGTTTTGACTGCCAAACAAATCACAAATGACAAGAACACAGATACATACACAAACACCAAACAATTTAAAAAAATGAATGAAGGAATGAATGAAATACCTTCCGACATTTTTACTTCAGGGTAGCTTAAATGCTATCCTAAAGAGATGTTTTATAATCTTACTTGCAGGTAGATCAAGAGTCTCAAAATTTTCCATCCCCAAGACTTGACATGATTTCTAATCATTTAAAGTTTCTGCCACTTTATTTATCTTTTGTACTCTTCCAGTTATAATTTTGATCTTCAACATCATTTACAAAGACCTATGTGTTAAAGATTTGGTCCCCAACGCCCAATGGCTAGCTATTTAGGAGGTTGAGATCTGAGGATTACAGTTCAAAGCCAGCCTGGGAAGGAAAGTCCCTAAGACTCTTATTTCTAATTAACAACCAGAAGTGAAGCTGTGGCTCAAAGTGGTAGAGCACTACCCTTGTTTTGAAAAAGCTCAGGGATTTCACCCAGGCACTGAGTTCAAGCACCACAACCAACAAAATAAAAAGAAGTTCTAATTCCCAGTCTGGAACACTACTAAGAGGTGGTAATATCTTTAGGAATGGGATATGGCAGAAGGAAGCTGGGTCACAGGAACTCCAAAGTGGCAACCTGTCCCCCTGCCCAAGTCTGAATAAACGGCCATATTCAATAGTCCATAAAAGTCCTTGAAGACATATAAGGTGCATTTTGAAATTTGATTTATCTCATTTCTAGTCCTGTTTTCTTTCCTAATTCTCAAAGATACAATTCTTTTTTTCCCGAAGAAGACTTACTGAATTTTTGTATTCAAATAAGCTATTTTAACTGCTTTTCTGGAAGAATTCTTTCTTCCAGAAAAAGTAAGTTTTGAATTACTCAGTGAGAGTTACTATTTTAGACGTATTTTAAAAGGACAAGAAAGAAGAGGTTGGTGAAAACAATCATAATAGTCAAGGCACATATGTGAAAATGGAAGTAGATAAATTGAGGGGAGAAATGGAGGAATAAAAGGGGTGATTTAAACATAAATAAAAAAGTAAAAAGGGATTGCACAGCAAGAGATTGGTTCAGCTGGAACCAAAGTTACCATGGATAGGACTCACGCATGATAAACATTATGAAAGTGTTGGAGCTCTCCAGCACCAGAGCCAATGAGAAAAGTACCCAGAATTGAGAACACCAGGAGACTCAACAACACTTTAATCTAATTTGAGACTACAAAAATAAGGGGAACAAGTTAGATAAAAAGACAATGTATGGAGCTGGGAATATGGCTTAGTGGTTCAGTGCTTGCCTAGTATGCGTGAAGCCCTAGGTTTGATTCCTCAGTACCACATAAACAGAAAATGTTGGAACTGGTGCTATGGCTCAAAGTGGTAGAGTGCTGGCCTTGAGCAAAAAGAAAGCTCAGGGACAGTGCCCAGGCCCTGAGTTGAAGCCCCAGGACTGGCTTTAAAAAAAAAAAAAAAGACAATGTATGGAGCTCATAATATAACTGCTTAGATTTTTTTCATTTCTGCCAACATTATATTATTACTTTTTAAAAGTATAAATGAAGTCAATGAAAAAGTAGGGCTCACAGAATGACAAACAACCTGTATCCTCAGTTTGAAAATCCCTCAGTGAATTGCTATGATGTTCTGTGACTACTGGACAACAGTGGAAATCAGCAGCTGTCCTGAGCATTGCAAACCCTGGAGTGAAGGCACAAGGTGAGCTTCTACTGCTCAGGGCAAGACTGGTATTGGATCACCATTAAACAAGTATGAAAATCCCATAGCCAAGGTGGAAGAGGTATGGGATGGCAGTAGACACATTGGAAAATAAAGGCCAAATACTGAAAGAGGTTTGGAAAGCAGGGGAAGAGCCTCTGTTATCCGCTTTCTCAACAAACACCTTCGGTATGACAAGTTTTAACTCAAAAATGATCACTGTTTCTCTGGTCTATGTGATCTAGGAGAAAGACATACAAGGGAGTAAGAAGTTACAACAAAGACTTACAGGGATTGTGATACAAGTTCCTTTAATGAAGAGAAAGATCCTCTACTAATCAGAACGGTAACTAGCATGAGATAGGGGTATTTAGATATAAGATTCTAAGACTTCTTTAAACATTCGTGGGAATCTGCTGGACTTTGCTAGAAAAGCAAAGATAAGGGAGATGACACACTTCAAAGCTCTTAGTAATTCATACTAACTGTGAACCAAAGACTGAACCAAGAATAAGCCTCTCCTCCAAGATTAAAATGTGTCTATCTCATATCACCAAGAGTAGCGTCATAGTAAGTATACTGACGCAAACTAAAAATATCCAAACTATACGATTTCTAGGACATTCTGGCTTCTGAAAATAGAATAAAAGCCAATTTAACAAATCTAGTCATTTGGAAAGCAAATCCATCTGAGCAAACCATTCGGTTCCGAAGAAGCAGCTTTCCAACCAGCCATTGGCATCGTGCGAAAAACAAATGCAGTTGACTGACCCACAATTTTTGAGTTACTCAGATGCTCTTTAATTAGCTTCCAAAATGCCAAATGATTTTTCCATTTGAAAAAATGTTCCCAGATTGTGTTCTCCGGAAAAGAAAGACTTGGCACATAACTTTCTTGAGAAGGGAAACGCCATCAGCACTAATGCCATGCAACCGGATGTTAGACAAATGTGGGACACCCTGGCATACATAGCTCTTGCTATACCACAGAGCCGCCAAAGAAGAAGCAGCAATTATGCTCTAGGACAGAAGTCTGAGGAATTGTGCGTGGTGGGTGGAGGGAGGGTACCCTGAAAAATTGACTTAGACATTTCTTTAAAAAAAAAAAAAGTTACCGGTATGCTTCTAAAGTCTGTACCAAATAACTGAGTAATAAATATCTTATTATAATATTTAGTCTCCTCTCTGAGCTCTACACAGTGCCACAGGTTGTACACGTATATTTTACTTTTAGGAATCTTATGAGAAAGGGGTTACAGTACCTAGTTAACAAATAAATCATACAGGACCCAAATGCATCTTTCCTCATGCTACACTGGAAAAATCAATATATATTTAGATGCATACTTAGGGCTGCAAAGGCCACCTAAACTACTAATATAGATGTTGGAGTTCTCGTCAAAGCCAACGATTGTTTTCTCTCTCTCTCTCGCACGCACACACACACACACACACACACACAATATTCCTTCACTGGGATATTTGACACAGTCTGTAATCATGTTTGCCATGACAGCTACTGGCATCTAGTGGGTAGAGGTCAGCAGTGCTGCTCAGAAGCCTATCCTACAGTAGAACCTCACATCCACAAGGCATATGGCCTATGACAATGTCAAAGGTGTTGCAGGAGAAAAATTTGAATTTCCAAAGTTTACGGGAGCTAGCAATTTTCCACGCACGTCACAAGATACTTCAGAGGCCTGTCAAAACTAAGATAATGACAGGGAAACTGAGAGGAAAGGGACAGAGAAGACTCTTTTCTCGCTTGGATATATTTTCCACTCTTAACTATAAAGGGAATTTAGATTTGCTTCATTTATAACACAAAGGCTTCAAAAACAACATGAAAGACTGAATAGACAGCCTGAGGTGAGCTATGACTAAAAAAAAACCTGCACAAATGAGCAACGGAAGAAAATCTATCCCAAAATACATTAGGAAGAGAAGGATGTCTTGCCACATCTGTTCAACATTGTGCTGGAAGTTCTAGCCAGGGCAATTAGACAAGAAAAATGTAAGGCATCCAAACAGAAAAGGAGCAAGGAAAACTAACCTCTACTTGCAGTAACAAAGACCATCAGAGTAACAGTGATCATGCACACAGAGAATCCTAAGACACTCACAAAACAACAATTAAAGAGTTCACCAACAAATTTAGCAAATTGTTAGGATATGGGGGCAATATATAAAATTCAAGTCATTGTTTCTGTACTAGCAATGAACAACCCCAAAGTGAAAGTAAGGAAATATTTCCATATAAAGGGCATCAAAAATAATGAAATAAGGGTTGTGGATAGAGTTCCATGGTAAAGTTCAAGCTGCATATGTGTGAGGTTCTGGGTTCAATTCCCCAGCAATGCAAAATAACATAAAACTGCTAAGAACATGTGTAATAAAAGAAAACAAGGCCAAGTGACAGTGGCTCATACATGTAATCCTAGTTTTTTAGGCTGGGAGATAGCTAAGCAAGAAAGCCAAGCAAGAGCTGAAGGCTATGAATTTAGGCACCATTAAGAACACCACCTAATCTCCCTCCTCTCAAAAAAGAAAATTATAAAACACCTTGGAAACACTAGAAGAAGAAGGTATGAATCAAATACATAACAAAATGCTGAAACAAGGATACAGGTTGACCCACTGTAACAATGTGATGTACAAGACACTATGTTGAAAATGAACATTAAACTTTGGGGCGGGGGGGGGGGCAGAGGGGGAGAGGAGGAAGGAGTTGGGGAGGTAGGGAGGGAAGGGATGTTAGGGGAAAAACAAAGGAGGAGGTAACAATGCTTGATAGGAAATGTACTCATTACATTACTCATGTAACTATAACCTCACTGTACAGTATCTTTACAATAAAATAAATACAATATAAAGTAGAAAGACATCACATGTTCTTGTATAAGAAGACTTAATGCTGTTTAATATTCCCATCTGAGCTAACAATGACAGAGAGCAAAACATAAATGCATGTAAAGAAAACTATTCCTAAGTATTAACAGCCTGATTAATCAAGACTCAAAGTGCCTGATCACCATGTAATATAAACAGCCTACTAGCCTTAAGCTCAGACAGCCCAAGGGTCTTTCAAAGAATTTTTACAGCTCTGATTCATTTCTCATCAAAAAGTAAATTGATTTCATTCCATAGGACTTACTCCTTGTAAACTTGTGTTGATGGCTACATTTTAGTTTTCTATAACCCAGATTAGTTTTTCTCTCTATTACCATATGAAAATAGTTGAATCGATCAAGGCTTTCTGTATGCACAGGCCAGTGGCATTATAAAATAAGATGTACCTCTTAAACCATGCAGTTTGATGCTTGTACAAACTGTGAAAGCAGATTCAATTATCCCATAATGAGACTCCAAAAATCACAGGAGGGTTCTACTATGTTTTACAAATCTGAGGAAAAGTCAAATCACAACCAAGATAAAAAGGTAAACTTAGAAGACTGGAGTTCACTTTTCATATTTCTTAGCCTGAGTCAGCAATCAACAATTACACAGAACCTAAAACAGGATGAGAATTCAATTGTTCTGTCTCACATTCACTACTACTACTGTATCAGAAAGCCTCTGCAGAGCAGATGGATCTTTCACTCAAACCTCCTGAAATTAATATATTTCCATGTGACACAAAAATATCCCTAAAAGGCCTGAGCAATAACACTGAACACATTCTAAGTCTTTAACTGAGTTAAAGTCTTTAACTGCCAGAATATGACCAACAATTCTGACACCTGGACACATCTACTAAAACTTATCTTCCATGAAAGAAAGTCTCAAACTTAACAACAAGGATCTGGGGAAGTACATCTCTCACACAATGACCCTTGGCAGCATTTTGAACTAAACACTCTATAATGTAAGGAGATAATTATGTAAGATTAAACCCAAAGAGGGAGATAGACATTGACTATACTCTGAGTCATCCTGTTAGCCTCTGACACTCAGGAATACAGCTTATTCTTCCTTATTTTGAAAATGGTTATGGTTAACTCTGTAAATTCCTCAGTATACATAGCCTCTTTGGAGTTTAAATATTTCCGATACAAAGAGGTGTTTTCTGTCACCAATCAACATTCATTTTCATTTTTTTTCATTTTTAGCCATTGTCTTCATTACTAAGAGTTCCAAGACTAGAATGCATATACTCTGCAGACTAGTTTACATACAGTCTCCATATGCAAACACTTGCGATGATCCCAGAAACATGCTTCTGATAGACAAGTAACCAGTTAGTACTGTCCTACCAGTGAGAACACAAAAGCCCTGATGTTTATTCTGTTTGATATATTTTTATTAATCCCTCAAGTATGATATATTGTGGCAAGTTGTTTGGTCAGCTGTTCCCCATCAAGCTTCCTGGTCGAATGATGAACTACAAGACAATCACAGGTAGGCACCTTAGCGACTTCTCTGTCCTTTCCTTATTAACCCCCTGCAGGGAGCCTCAGCATTTGTACCACAGTTTAGAGAGACAAAATTAACTGCACCAGACAAAGCCAGCAAGCTCACATACCTCTCCCACCAGTACAGAATAACTACAGTTTCCATTTTAAAAATATTAAGGCACACTTATGTGCTCCCTGAACAAATTCTTCACATAAACAAATGAAGCAGGATACCACAGCATCCAAATGAGGGTTTTAGTGATTGACAGATTAAGTGATGAGTGGTATTAAGTATTGGACTCAAAGTGCCACGGTTGCTAAGCAAACCTGCAGCACCTTTTCCACTGATTACCTACAAGGCACAGTCTAACTTTATGCCCAGGCAAGCATGGACCACAATCCTCCTTGTGTTTTCCCATATTTGGGGTAACAGGTGCAGCCACTGCTTCTGGGGATGGAATGTTGGGAGTATCTTTTAGCCTAGGGAGATCTCACACTCTAATTCTCCAATATCTAACTACCAAGTAGCTATGATTACAGGTTTGAGCCCCTGCTTCTAGCTAAGTATAGGTTTTCTTGTTTGTAGATCAAAATGTAAAATGTTATTAGATATAGACCCAGGTATTTGACATCGACAAAGTTACACTTCAGGAAGAATTGAAAAGCAATGCAATAGGCAAATATCTTACCCTCTTCTGTTTTTCTTTTGTAAAATGGAATACTGAATTACAAAGCTAGTTTTCTGAATGATCAAAAACTCAAAAGGAGACATCCAAAGAGGATCTCAATAATGCTCAAAACTTAAAGAATATGATTCCAAAAAAAGTATTGAAATACAGTACATGTTATAATAAATTTTTAACTGTGATAATGTATAGCATAAAAATGTATACGGTTCTGGGTGCTCAAGCCTGTATTTCTAGTTACTCAGGACACTAACATCTGAGGATCACAGTTCTAATCCGGGGCAGAGCAGAAAATTCTGTAAGACCCTTATTTCCAATTAACCACTAAAAAAGCCAGAAGTGGAGCTGTAGTTCAAGGGGTAGGGCATCAATTTTGAGCATAAAAGCTCAAGAATAGTACACCCAGGTCCTGTGTTCAAGCCCCAGGGCAAGTATAATAATGATCATTCTAAAAAGTAATAATAGATTGAACAATATATACTAAAGTAGCCATGAATTTCTATTCAAAGGGCATATATAATATGATCCCACTTCGTTAATATTCTGTACTCTCGAGTTTGTGAACAACAACTCTAGACACATGAGGGAGTATGACACTAACGTAAGATTACCCTGTACTATCCATTAATAGGTAGCATTAGAAGAAATGAGGAAAGGAATCAAAAGGGAAAATTCAAATTTATAATTTCATTATTTTAATTTGTACAATTTATTTACTGATTTTTATATTTTTTAAAAGCTACTAACCTCAGAAAAGTTTACTGGTGAATCCTCTTCATTTTAAAAATTAATTTGTCCTATGACATTTGGAAGAAAACACTTTCATGGTTTTAAAATTAAAAAATGAATAGCTTTGTCACCTATGAAATGCTACTTAAATTACTATACTATATGAATGATAAAATAACAAGTTTACAAATACATTTGGTTATTCATACTAATCATTGCTTATTTAAAAAGCAAACTAGCCAGGCGCCAATGGCTCATGCCTGTAATCCCAGCAGCTCAGGAGGCTGAGATCTTAGGATCCAGATTTGAAATCAGCCTGAGCAGGAGAGTCTATTAGATAGTAGTTTATTGGAGAAATAACTATTCAGAAAAGGCCAGAAGTGGCACTGTGGCCTCAAGTGGTATAGCACTAGCCTTGAGCCAAAGAAGCTCAGGGATAGCGCCTAAGCCCTGAGTTCAAGCCCCCAGACCGGGAAAATAAAAACAAAAACAAAAATTAAAATGCTTTATAAGTATATATGAAATAGATTTATACCCATTAGAAAGGAAGGAAGGGAGAGAGGATAAGAATGAATAATTGAGTGGTTTGATCAAAGCACATTATAGGCATGTGAAATTAATGCTAATGACCAAAACAAAAATACACAAATTTATATGCTACGTTTAGATTTACAGAAAAGTCACAAAAACAGCACAGTTTCCATACATCCCTCCATCCAGCTTCCTCAAACATGGACATCTACCATAATCACAGTGAAATAGAAGATCTTCTTTGAATTATACCAGAATGCCCTAATGCTGCTTTTCGGGTCCAAGACCCTGTCTGAGATGTCAGACTGCACTTAATTGCTATTTCTCAGTAGCTTCTCTCTGTACCACTCCCCAGTTTCCTGGCCTTTTATGATCGTGGCAGATGCCCTATTCAGTTCTATGGAACATCCCTCAACAAGGTGTGCCTCACGTCAGCCCTGAATTATACTGCAGCTGTGAATTTTTGTGGCGAAATAGTACTAGCTCTGCTCAGAGTCACACTTTTTTAGTTTAAAACCACTTTTACTACCAGACATAAAGCTATCAAATACTCAGGTATTGATGCTCTTATTCATGCCTGTGTGTGTGTGTGTGTGTGTGTGTGTGTGTGTGTGTGTGTGTGTGTGCATGAGCACTGAGTTTGGGACTTGAGCACAGGGCTTGTAGGGTGCTGTCCCTAACCTTTTTTCTCAAGGCTAGTGCTCTACCACTTGAGACACATAGCTCTACTTCTGGCTTCTGTTGGGTTTTTTGTTTGTTTGTTTGTTTGGGGTAGTTAATTGGAGTTAAGAGTATGCAGATTTTCCTGCCCAGGCTCCTAATCACGATCTTCAGATCTCAGCCTCTGGATGGCCAGGATTACAGGCTTGAGTCACCAGTGCCCAGCCTTTTCGGCTTTTTTCAAAGACAAATCTACTTTTAATTAGTGAGGACATAAGACTTTCACAAGTAGAAATTGCATTTCAGTGAGACAATTTCATCACTACTAGTTGGCTCCTTTAGCTTGGGTTCTTATCAAAGTAAGATAAAAACAAACAGAATATGACCTATATCTCCTATGAATGAAAGGCAAAGGATAGAGGGCGGGGGAATCAAACCACCACTGTGAGCTTTGTTCTTCAGTTACATCTCTGTGAGAAATAATGGCACCCTTTACAGAAAAGAAAGACCTTGGCAAAGATGTGAAAATGTGTGTGTGTGTGTGTGTGTGTGTGTGTGTGTGTGTGTGTCTGTCAGAGGCAAACCTCCAAGCTATTAGCTCTCCATCTGACAGATGTCTGAATCACCAGCATCCAGTCACAAAAGACAAATACCAGCAAACACCCCTCTCTAGCCACTAGGTAACCCTCATCTAGAAACACTTTCCAGTTTCCTTAATAGCTAAAGAACACACTTTGCTGATGGAGTAGCCTGTATAATTAACATTAACATCATTATCATCCTTCAGTAGATGGTCCTCCCTCTCAAATCACTTTGCCTTGCAGATGGAATCAAGTACCCCTGACTAGTCCCTAGGCATCCCAGCCACTTCTGAAAAGGCTCCTGAATGGAATCAATATATGCTCCTCACTCAAGTGCCAGCTGCTGGGCCAGAACATAGAAGGAAGGAGGCTTCACCCCTTATTAACACTCTCAATTTTCTCTGCTTTGACATGTGCCTTCTATACCCTGAAAAGAGAATAAATGAGAAGCAAGAGCGAAAGCCAGAGTAAAAGACTCCTGAGATCTTTATACACTCTCAATCGCCTTCCTTACATGGGCTCATGACAGGAGAAAAAAGAGGAGGGAAAGTTTTCAAAGGAAGTCATTTTCTATTCCTGTTCATACCATGGACTTGATGCAGGTTTAAAATAATCAGGACTTCACATGTCTGCTTCACCCCTCATCTGTCTTCTGTTTTGCCACTAGAGAAGAATGTTGATTCCTAATCTGATTGATTTACACACTGAAACAACATCAGTGAGAAGAAGAATTCAATTTTGCTTATGAATTATCAGCCAAGACACTTATAAGTGTAGGATGTCTGTCCTTGGCACTATGATTGTGTGGGTTCAATGAAGCCTGGCCTCAACCCAAGGATGCTAACAGCACAAAATCTCTGCCCCAAATTCTAGATTTGTCTAGAGACATTGCCCAGTATCTCCTTAGAATGCTGAAGTTACTCCTTGCTAAGAATTATCCAGTATCCTGGGGAAAACTTGAAAAAAAGGAGTGCTTTGTGCTCAGAAAAAGAAAAGAAAGAAGTATGTGAATTCAAGCATTACAGAAAGCATTTAATTCTCTGCCTCAAAATGCAATCCATCCAATGAGAACTTACACATTTGAAATTGACCCTGTGCCTTTAAAGACTGCTAGCTCATCAGTGCCACTTAATACATCTGAATTAACAAGGTAAATGGTAGACACAGGGCCAACAGGAATAACTCAAGAGAAAAGGCTCCCCACGGGGATGGGGTTTAAGAGAATCAGCAAAGGCCACTTTGAAATTTCCAAGGCTTGAAATGCCAAGCCAACAGGGGCCAGAGGCAGCTGCCCACTATGCTCAAGAAGCTTGAACTGGCAAGACAAGTTGAGGGTTAAGGACAAGATGCTTTGTTGAGCACTTCATATTCTTATACCGGAGATACAGTCTGTTCAGAGCTTCTAGTTATGCAGGGGTCCCAATACTATGCTACTATGAACCTACAGTCAAATATGTGTTCCCTTATCAAACTATAACCAGAAAGAAACAGTTCACATTTACTCAGTTGCACATACTGACACTAGTAAACAGAAGCAATCCATTTTAATGACCATTGTTCAACTGGATTAGTGGCCCAAGGAAAGGAACAGACACAAGCCTGAGTGTCTGCTTCAGCCTCTTCCATACCCAGGAAGAATGAGAGAGGATGATAAATTCAGAAACTAAAGGAAGTCATTCTAGTCACTCCAAATGGGAGGAGACACATGAACTAGCTCCTCCCCCTAAAATACGTATATCCATTTAAAACACTTCAATCTGAACACATATTCCCTGTTTGTTTTCTTCAACAAACCAGTATTGAGTGACATAATAACCAATGCCATATACTACCTATTCTGTATTCTATGATCAATTTCTTCTTTGGGGCCAGCAATCTAAAATTCAAACTATTTGTAAACACCCAGAAATATGTAACCAATGAGCCCCAAACAGCCAAACAGTTGCCACCATTATTTAACAATATTTTTTTGTTTGGCCATGTTTGCTTCAGGTTCATTTTTATTGTTTTAGATATGAAATCATACAGGCAAAATATAAAGGTAGTTGCATGGTCTCCTATGGTATCAAGATGGCAAAGCATCTTACTGATGGCAGCCATGCCAAGCTAAGGTCAGATGTTAGTAGACCTGGCAAACTCATTCACATCACCCCAGCTACATATATCCAACGTTTCTCTAAATGGTAAAACGAATGATCTGATGCCCCCCATCAACATACATCCATTTGACTTCGCTGAATTACTACTATACAGCTCCCCCAAATGGCTGCATCCATTTATTTCCACTCAGTAGCACTTCTAAACGGAAAAGTAAAAATGTCACATTTTACAACTGTTAATTCGTTCTCTTACTGCTAGATGGGTATGACCCACAATCACCTTCCCACATTTTCTAAATAAGGATCTCTAAAGTGAAATGGAATTTCAAGGACAGCATCACCCTATGCAAATCCAGTGGTTTTACCAGACTGGATGTTTTACATCTGACTTGACTCTTCAGTGATTCTGAGAACACAGGGATGAGATATGTTAAAAGTCTCTCTTCCAAACCAGTCCAAAGATTTTGGGGGAGAGTTTTTTTTTTTTTTTTTGGCCTACATTGGAGCTTGAACTCAGAATCTCGTGCTCTCCACTTAACCCATACCTCCACTTCCAGTTGTTTGCTACTTAATTGGAAAGAAGAGTCTCTAAGACAGTTCTGCCCAAGCTTTGAATCTTGATCTTCAGATCTCAGGCTCCTGGGTAGCTAGGATTATAGGCATGAGCCACCAGAACTCAAGTGACTTCACTTCTTCAGAAGATCACATGAAGTGGGGGACAGGACTGCCAACTACAGCGTGGGCATAGACTCCTGCTAGGGAACACAAAACAACCTGCATCATCTCAATGCTTTGCATTCTCAGGCTCTGAACCAAATGTAATTCCACTTGTACAGAAGCAGGGAGCTGGAGCTCACAAGAGAATTAGTAACTCACCCAAGAGGACAGAACCAAAGAGCCACAGAGCCAAATACTAGAACCAATTCATTCTAACTCCAGAACCAAAACTCTGACTGCATTTCAAATACCTGCTGCACTGGAGAGACTATGCTTTTGTGCAAAGGCATGCTACTTTTCCCAGTAAATAAGACTTATTTGGCCCAGTCCTGTACAGAAAGGATATTTTGCTGTTGCCACAGTCTATCCACGGAGGATATGAGAAATGCTATGTTATCCTAGAAGCCGTCATTGCTGTACTGTTGAATAGACCAAGGGGGGATTTCAGCTGTCAAGAGCTTTGGCTCTGAAAGCTTCGGCTCAGAGCTAGGCTTCTGAAAGGCTGGATGAGAACACTCAGCTCCAAAATGCATATCCCTGGATCCTTGATGCTTATGGCCTTTAAAGTTAAACAGCCTTGCTGAGAAACAGCAAGAGAAAGAGAGGGAGCAATTTATCTCCTTCAAAAGTAGAGGCAAACAGGCAACATTGCATAGGAGCAACAAATCCAAAAGGCCTCTGTGATTTCCAGGCCCTCTCCCCAGACAACCAAAGACTCTATCCTACAATCAATAGACAGGAAAATGTAAGGTGAGAATCAGGAGAGAATCAAATCCCCACATCAACAAAACTTTCTTCTTTTCATAAAATCACTATGAATTCTGCCAAATAATCTCAGCCAAGATCCAACAAGGCCCAGAAGACAAAATTCCCTTTCTTAGAACAAAGTATGTGAAGAAGGCAGACTGCATGGTTGTGCTTTGTAACTAACCAAAGGTAGTAAGAGAAAAGTAGAATATAGGAGGACCCTCAAAAATCTCAGCTATTCCCTCTTCAATCTAGATAACAAGAAAACTCCAAGCACAGAGACAGACATGCCAAAAACTGCTCGGTTTTTCAAGAAAATTCCCAGTCAGAATTTTTATGTATAAGTATCTGCTGATTCAGAACAATGACATAAAAAAGAAAATTCCAAGTCACATTCATTAATTGAGCTCTTTGTAAATAACTGCATTTGTTTCAGAAACCGATTTCTAGCACGACTCCATTATTACTGTGGTGATTGCCTATGTTTTACCAAACACTTCAGCAGGACTTCATGATTTAAACACACACCACTTTCATACATTTTATGTAATCACTGATCATCCAAAGTGGAATGTAAAAATTATTTTTCCCATTTTGTAATAGAAAATTGAGCATAAGCAGAGTTTCTTATGTAAAGACCATATATGCATACACATATATAAATATACACACATATCTGTGTATATATTACCTGTATATATACACATCTAGGTAAACATATATGCACATATATGAGTATGCATATACGTATACCTACTGTATAGGTGTATATATATATATATACACACATATGTATATATATATATATATATATACACATACACATATATATCTAACAAAAAACAAGGTTTTTTAAAGAAAGTAGCTGCCATTTAACAAAGCAGTTTATGAATATTATGTATCTTGATCAATGTCACTCCTTCCAACATTGAAAATAAAGTTTATATAAAAGCATCTAGGTACACACTATTCATATTGAAACTGTATAAAGCAACATGGGGTTCTTCATATACTGTGACCTGAATATTTGCTTTTCATCACCCCAAAAGTTCATTGAAACGTAACTCCTAACATGAGTGGGATCAGTGGAAGAGAGGCTCCTCAGGTCCATAATAAAGGCAGAGGGAAGAGAGGAAGATGAGGAAGAAGAAAGCAAGAAGGAAGGAGCAGGAAGAGGAAAAAGAAGGAAGTGGAAGAAGAGGAGGAAATGAGGATAGATCTCATCTATTCTCTGTGGTACTCTGCCCACCGGATGGCAGCCAGGACTTCTGAGAATAGCTTGATAACTTCGCAACAGTCACAAGGTAAACCTATCAGAGAAACTGGTGAGTTTATCTGAAACGTGTGCACCCACTTGCCACAAAGGCAAATTTTCATTCTGGATGTTAGCTTTTTGTTTTCTTTAAATACATGCAGCCAAGTAACTGTAACTTGATTTTCTTTCACAGAAAGATCTAACCGCTGCCAGATAGGTGGCTTATGTAATCCTAGCTACTCGGGAGGCTGAGATCTGAGGATGATGGTTCAAAGCCAGACAGACAGAAATGTCCCTGTGAGACTCTTATTTCCAATTAGCCAATCAAAACCAGAAGTGGCACTGTGACTCAAGTGATAGATTATTACCAGCCTTGAGGCTCGGGGACAATGCCCAGGCCCTGTGCTCAAGCCCCACAACCAACAAGAAAAAAAAAAAAAAAAGAGGTCTAACCACAAGATGGTCTTTCACTGGGTACTTCTTGAAGAACACAGGTATTTGGACTCTAGGTCCAGATAGATACTAAATCCTAAATCAAACAGAGACTTCAGAGAAATAGGGAATCTCTGGAAAGACATCAGGATACAATTCCCCCTCTAAACTCAGTATTTTGTAGGTAGCAACATCATTGGGAGGTACAAAATGACTATGAAGATATAATGAATGGGCCCACAACAGATTGCTCTAAGCTAAAGAGAACAGCAGGAAAGGCCTAGTGATGGTTCAGTAAAGTACTGTCCTAATCTAGCCTCCAAAGCGAAGAGAACACAGAGAACGTCAGATTCACTTTACCAAAAAACACCACAGAAGCCAGAGGATCCCCTAATTCTGATAACATATTTATTTTAAAGAAAACCTAAGCAAGTCATAAAATGAGACATGTGTGGTAAACTAAATATGAAGTTATTTCACAGTTACAAAGACCCACACCTGAAGGAATTCAAAATAATCCACAAACTACAGAGTTTGGGCATAGAAACATCCAATACCTGGAAAAAGAGCATTTGACCTCAACCCTGCATGGTTTGCCTTCTCATGTTTACTCAAGGAACAACTATTCCTTTGCAAACAATTTTTGTTACACATGGGCCTTGGAATAGTTCTAGAAGCCAAATGTGTTGTTCACTTTACCCAACAGAAAGTTTAACAGAAAAGAGAGCCTGGGCACATGGAGATGAACAGGGAAAAGGCCGAAGGAGGCAGGAGAGAGCCAGCATAAAAAGGCCTAGGGTTGGACACAGGGAGCCCTTCCAGGGTCAGCAGGAGGATGCTTGGGAGAAAGAGGCAGGAAATAAAGACAATGAGATAAGCAGGGACTGGGTTCTACCAAACCTTTCTTATATCAATGATGGGTTTTGGAATTAATTCTTGAGTCGATACTGAAAGGTCTGGAAGCAAAAACATATCATGAAAGATACCTTGTATTCTCTGATCCTGGGGGGGAGGGGGGAAGGGCTTTTCTCCATGATCAGGAATAAGAGGATCCACTGCATAGACCCAGCCCATTGATGGGGATGAACAGAAAGAGCTAACATGGAAAAGGCTGAACTCAGAGGCTAGCACAAAATTGGGTCACAGGACAAGCACTCCAAAGAAAGGAGAGGTAGAGATCAGGTTCACACTGAAGCTCAGAACTGTCAAGTTGGGAAAATCTGCCCTAAAACCTGCTTCTACAATTTACCAAATGTGTCACCATAGATACCACATTCCACTTCTGAGCCTCCAATATTGTGTGTGTGTGCGTGCGCACATGCATGTGCCAGCACATATGCACATGCAAATGTGTACCCATCCTGGATACTTACTTCTACCTCTCTGAGTCTCCAATTCTCTTCTCTCTCCTTCTCTCCCCCTTGTATGTGTGCATGTGTGTGTGTGTGCACACGCACACGCACACGTCCACATGTGTGAATGCATACCAGTCCTGGAGCTTGATTTCAAGGCCTGGGTGCTATCCTTGAGATTTTTTGCTAAAAGCTAGTTTTCTACCACTTGAGCCACATATCCACTTCTGGCTTTTTGGCAGTTAATTAGAGTTAAGAATCTCATGGATTTTCCTGTCCAGGATCCTCATATCAGAGCCTCCTGAGTAGGATTACAGGCACGAACCACACCAGAACCTGGCCCAATTGTTTCTTTTTACTAGCAAGGAGTTGGGTAGGGATGTAGCTCAGTGGCAAAGTGCTTGCCTAGCAAGTACAACGCTCTGAGTTCAATCCCCAGTAACACACACACACACACACACACACACACACACACACACACACACACACCCTCTTAATAGCAAGAGGTAAGTAATAAATTGATCAAATTGGTCAAATGTAAAAATCTAGACATATGACTCATTGAAGCAATGAAGTACTAAAATTATTATTATTGTTATTATTATGGGATATAAATGAAGAGACCTTGGAAAGATTATCAATGTCAACTATATATGGACAGATTCTTAACTAGTTACACAGCTAGCACCTACTTCCTTTGGCTTTCTGTATCCATCAGTTATCCATTTAACCATTCTCCCTTCAGGAAACCAACTCAGCACAACAGTAATAGTGAATATGCCTCCATATGCAATTACTTGTTGGCCATGGAGGGCTGCAGCTTCTGGGAAACAAAGAGTAGGAGGCCATGCCAGGCACCCAGAGGGGCATCCATAAATGCCTGCTGTCACTGAATCATAGCAGTAAGAAAACCCTGCTCAGCTCCAGACAGAATGTTCAGGACCAGTTGGCCATTTGCTACTGATCCATTTCCAATCCTGGGCATCTAATAAAGGACTCAGTCTGGCTGGAAAAGTTCTATTCTCCCTAGTGGGTAAGAAACTTTGCAATGCCTATCAAACTCTCTTAATTTGAATTCTAGCTCTCCTGCACTCTCTCTTCTACCAAAAACCGAAGCTTCAGCCAGAACAAGAAAGAATCACTTTCAAAGAGGGACAATTCTGCACAATGTAGCTTATACAAAATAATAGCTATCGTACTTCTCTCTCCAGCCCCTAGACAATTGTTCCAGAAAGGAGATGTGTCCCTCGGCCACAGGCCAACTTCTCACAGACCTACAAAGTAGGGACAGAAGTCTCCTACTTTCTATCCAACACCACCTTATTCTCCTCTGGTAGAAAGAAAAAGAAAATTGAAGAAAATGATCCAAGACATGCAAATGTCTTCATTTTTACCCTGGTAAAAATTAAAAGTACTTGCAGCGGGATGGAGAAAAAGGAAGTACAGATGTTTAATAGACAACATAAAACAACAAAATTATATGTAGTTGTTATAAATGTGTCGAATCCAAAACTGGTGGAGATATTGAGAAGTAACTAGATACCAAAGATCCTAATCTCACAACTTCATACTTAGTTAAATAGGCTATTCAGAGGTGGAGTCTAGGTGGAGGAAATGGATCATGAAGGGTATGGCTTTGATGAGTATCACTTGTCCCTACTTTCTTTCTGTTTGCTTCTCAGCTTCCTGGCTGCCATGCTGTAAGCAGCTTTCTTCCACTAGGTCTTTCTCCCATGGTTTCTACCTCATCACAGGCATACACTCAAAGGAGTAGGATGACCATGGACTGAAACTTTGAAAACTGAGAGTCAAAATAAATCCTTCCTCTTTTAAGTTGATTATATCAAACTACTTTGTCATAAGTCATCAATACATTAGCGGAGGTAGTTAAAACAGCTTTTCTAAGAAGTGGACAGATGAAAGTCAGCCCACCAGTAGATTCAGGAGGGGTTGTACCACATGGCTTACCACACAACAAGAAAGTAGGCACTGAGGAGACCCCTGCCTGGTTCAATCATGAAATTGCCCCCACACCAATCTCCTTCACAGAGTGACAATGACATCTGTAAAGGAACCAGGGCTAAATTCTGTGTCACCCTGACTATGTTTTGGAGACTCGAGATAGCCAACAGGCGACAGGAAGATAATGAGTTGTCAGTGCCTTTTGAACAACTGCTGAATCTCAGCATTTTCTAGACGAGTACAGATGCAGCACAGCAGAAAATATAGAGCAGGCCATGCCCCAGGCCTTCAGGGACTACTCTCGCTATTTGACCATCACATGAAATATGTGTTACCCTGGGGCAGTACACTCTGAGATCTGGCTCCAAAGGCAGAAGACCCATGTGCAGAAAGGAAGGACATGGTAAATGACTAGGCTTGTGCAAAAGGAAGCAGCCTGCTGTCACCTGCCCTATCAATAAGGGGGATGACTAATTATATTATGACAAGGTCCAAAACAGTATGAATATAGAGGACAGCGTCCCTGACCCTATCTATTTTATATTAGGTTTAATGGAAGAACTGGGTACAGACTACCCAGGTATTAATCTTAGGTATGAGGTTGAGAGTATATGAGTTCAAACCTTGACTACCCTACTCATGGGACACATACTTTGCATAGAGATCGGTAGTACCCATGTTGTATCACCAGAAAAATGGTGGTAGTGATGGTAGTAGTAGTAGCAGCAGTAGTAGTAGTAGTAATAGCTCTGGGACTTCTAGAGCATTAAGTGAGATGGTCAAATATTTAGCTAAGTGGTAATTCCAATTATTCTCACCATCAGTATTGTTGTTATAGTTGTATTGGTGTCACATGTATGCAAGGAAGAGAGAATAATGTTTGATTTTGACAAATATTGACCCCAGAAAAGCCAAAGGCATTTCTCCTTGGCTACATACACAAAGCAACTCCCAGTATTCCTCAGGAAATAAGCACCATCATTTCTACTAATCAGTAAAAATGACCCCCAATTTTCAGACACCTGAGGTAACCAATTGCTTGACCACTTAGCACTGGAGGGAGCAAACATAAAATGGTCTCAGAGTGGGTAAGCGAGTGAGGGAATGGCTGAATGTGCCCTGGGACTGTTACATGCCGCCATAGAAGGCTTTCAATCCCATGACAGAGTTTTTGTCAAACCATTTAGATAGAAGACTGGAGAGGAGCATTGTGGGACAATCTAGTAAGAATGAGAAAATAGGTAGTGCACATGACAGGGCAATGGATCCTGCGGTCTCCTCTGCCTTCCTCCTAATGTACTCCTAAATTTTGGTCTCCTCTCAATTTCCAAAGCACAGATGTTGAATTGAAAACCTTAAAATGCTTGGGTTATTTGAGCGTGCCGGGTGGCTGGTGAACCAGATTTAAAGATGGCAAAGGCAACCAGATAATTACAGTGACAAGGTGAAAAATTAAGAGCTGAAACAAATTCAGTTCACCATGCAAAACTGATCTTGATAGTTTATTAGAGAAAGATCACACTTTATCTTTCAAGCAAATGACTGTGGTTTCCTAATCCCCCAGGATTTGCCTTAATTCTCCCCCAGAATCTTTTAAGACGCTCCGTTTAGCCTGCGCTTGCTGGTGGACAGAATTAGAAAATTGGAAGAACTACATACTCCGCTATCTCAGGATGGGGTAGGGCCAGTATATACTAGTCCAACCTCAGCTACTATAGCTAAGCAGGAAGGCCGGGTCATTCATAAGGAAAAATGGTTGGTTTAGCACACAGTTCTGAAGGCTGAAAGTCCAAGATTATGTAGTGCTATCTGTTCAGGTGCTCATGGTGCCCTATCTGCGATACTCTCATGACGGAGGGTATCTTGGCAGGAGAATATGAGGAAAGATATAAAATGCTCATACAGAATGCCAGACACCAGGTTATAACAGAAAGTAATAGCCTCTTATCTCATGAGAATTAACAGGGGACACAAGAAATGTACTAAATCCTGAGGCCAGGGACCTCAACAATCAAATTACTTTTTAGTAAGCTCTAACAAAGAGGTTCTAGTACCTCAGCACTTGCATAATGAGAACCAAGCTTCCAAAACAGTAACCCTGGAGGGCCATACTCAAATAATAGCCAAACCATGGCAACCATCCACTTACTCTTCTATCACACGAAGATGGATACCTTTGGAGATGAATGCTCTAGGACAAAGTCTTAACATTTCTATCAACTATTAAGATCCCTTCCTTTCCTTGGGTGACGAAAAATAAACTACAAGGTGAAATGACAGAACAATGCAAGAATAGGTTCTCCTTACACAGCAGGAAGAATAACCCCTCCCCCACCCCCACCCCCCCACCCCCGCAGGCCCCTGCAGATTATATACTTATTTAGGAATGTGAAGTACAGAAGATTCAGACATGAAAATGACCTTCCAAGGACTATAGCGAGGGACAGGATTTGAACCCATTACTGCAACCTTGAGTAACTTCTTCAGAATTGGTATTGCAAAGCATATTCTACGAAATTCCTAATGTTGAGGTTCATTCCAGGTCATCTGCTCACCCTTACACACCATCTCTCCTCTAATGTAGGGGTAAATGGAAGGCTCAGCATGTATGTCAGGCTGACCTTTCCTGTGAAACCTGATTTATCAATGTGTTTAGAATTCTAAGGTGGCTGAGGGAAAGAAAAAATTGAACTCACACAAAATTCAGAAAGAGGATCGGGGAACAAAAGCAAACCCTGTTTTAGGAACTCAGAACCATGCTGCCTGAGGAACGGCAGAGTCCCACAACAAGTAAAGATAACAGCCTTGCTGAGGAAGAACACAGAGAAGGAAAAAGGAAGAAATGGAGGCATCCGCTGCCCATTACACATTCTGCTGGTTGAAAAGGTGATGCTCTCTGGGAAGGCCAGTGGGAGAAGGCCAGGAATCAAGTCTACAGCACTGAGACTTGTAGCCTTAGACACATTCTAACTCATCTGCTCCCAGACTTAAAGCAATTACGTTTCCATTATATTCTTCCTCCTCGTGTATTATTATAGAAATGTTCAAGTATACTAACAAATTTGAAAGAATTTTACAGGAAAACACCTGCACTTACACCCCAAAGGTCTTCATTAACATTGTCACAGGCCACATTCACTTGTTCCTTCCCTTACCTGCTCTGAGAACACTTACATTTTTCCCTCCAGTGCTAAAATGCTTAAGCAATGGCCTACCACTAGCGTCTGGAATTGGGGATAATTTTGGCTTATTAATTAGGATAATGCATTTTCTCCCCAGAAATACTGGGGTGATAGTTCATGAAGGAAAGCATCGGATCAAATAGAGGTCTACTCTTGGTGATTTTATAGTATCAATCCACTGTCAACTCATTTCTCAAAGGAAAAGAAGTTGTTAGAACATGGCCCAAACAACAGGCAGCCCAGTGATGTCTAACAGGCTTCTACAGTTGAATTCCATGAATTCAAGACAACCACAATGGTTCAATGAACTTCCCATAAAAAAAAAAATAAAAAGGTACCTGGTATTAGATTTCATTCTCATGGATCTTATTAACTGCTAAGAAATACAGTTGGAGAAAGGAGAGGGTTCCTGTGAAATCAAATTGTTGCTTTACATTTGTAGCAATCATGGTACCAAGAATTTATAAACACCATTCTCAGATTCATCTATTAAGATGGGACTTAATACTACTTGTGCTGACATCAGAGAGAAACTAAGAAAACAGGAGGGGGGAAAAATCCCAATGTAGATTTTTACAAGCAAGAACAAAGACACAAACCACATAAGTGATAGGTGACTCGATCCTCCTGCTCTTTAAAGCAGACTAGTGATAATTTTTCTGGCTTTTAGCCAAGGGAGTCCAGGCCATTATTATAGCTGCCAATATCAAAGTTTCAAACCATTTCAGCACATTTATTACCTTAAGAGGGTGAAAGTATTTGCCCCATCTCCCTCTGTATGTGCCTTGGTTCTACCCCCATGGGTTTTTTTCATTTAATTTCACAGCTTGTACTGCGTCTCTGAAACAGTAATGCTCTCCTACCATCAGGACACATGGCAGAGAATTTAAGTAGCATAATAAAATCCATGGGCATCAGAAGTACCCACTGCCCTTCTATAGCAAGGACTGTGGTGGAATGCCCACCACTGGAGGAACACTGTGTAATGGAGTGGGTCAACACAGATTCTCCATTGCCCAACTCGGACTAATTAACACCACTCTGGGCCTCCCTATCAGGCTTGTGAAAACCACTGTGACTGATCTGGGCTCACCTGGAGCTGAAAATTACTTTGCCAATAGCAGAGAATAATACTTTGTGCATAAACAACAACAAAGGCAAGCCTCCTCAGTGGTCTGAGCTTCATCTTCTTTTATGTGGAACATTTCTCCAAGGCTTTGAAGACAAAGGACAGGATTCTACTAAAAGCCAACTATAGCTAACCAGAAAAGGGGAAGGTGGCATTTTCTCCTCTCCAGCTCTTGCTCCTATGGTGATTATCTTTCTTGTTTTCTGCCTCCCTACTCCTCCTTTGACAAAAGCTTAGACGAGTAATGATTGTGCTATTTCTTTGCTTTTCTTTTTCTTTCTTCCTTCCTTCCTTTCTTTCTGTCTGTCTGTGTCTTTTTTGTTCATGCATTTATTTATTTACTTATTTTGGTGCCATTTCTAGGGCTAGAACTCAGGGCGTGGGCATTGTCCCTGAGATTTTTCACTGAAGGTTGGCACTCTATCAGTTGAACCGCAACTCCACTTCTGACTTTTTGGTGGTTAAAGATTTGAGTTTCACAAACTCTCCTGCCCAGGCTGGCTGTGAACCAAGATCCGGAGATCTCAGCCTTCTGAGTAACTAGGATTACAGGTATAAGTCACCAGCATCTGGCTGTTTATATCTCTCTATCATAGTTTATACATCTGGAAATGAAACATTAATGGTCTGAAGAGTTTTATTATTGAAAAGCCAGTTACTTTCTAGGACTTGAGGGTAAGCAGCGTGTATTTGCCATCAACCAATGGGTTTCTACCGCAGAGAAATAGTTATCCAGAAGTCTGTGATGCTGAAAGCGCAAACTACTGCAAGATGCAAGATGATAATTAGAAGACCGAAGATCCAGGGACAGGTCTTCCCTTTCTACTCTAGGCCTTTTAACCAACCAGTACCAAAACCAAGCTGGAGGCAGAACTTTTCACTCTGAAATGGACAGAGTTCTTCCTCTTCTACCTCAAGTAACACACTTAAGCAACCCCACATTATTTTAGAGTGATATACATACTAGAATCCCTAGCTGTTTTTCAGTATTAATAAATGATAAAATCCATTAATCAAAATAGACCATGTCCAGATGAATTTAAGTGCAGAAAAAAAGTATACAAGGAAGTATGTGCAGTGGTACAGAAAAATATAAGCATAGAAAAAATGACTCACCGTGCAGATCAAATGACATAGATAGCTGTGTATTTTATTACTTAAAATCAGTCTAAGAGAAAAGCAATTCTGGTAGTATCTCTCAAGAAACTTAGACTCAGGTCATTATTTTTACAACTGATCTATCATGCATTGATCGTTCATTAGCTTTTTCTATAATTCTGTTTCCTTATTTAAAACTAAATAAATCAGGATTCTAGAACACAGGGGTTGACAAATGAAACACTCAGGTAGAACCAACTAGGGCCTCAAACAATCAATCGCCCTTTGTGTCAACTTTTCTTGAGACTTCCATATTATTTTTTCTGAACAGAGATTTCCACAGATGAAGGCAGGAATGACTAAGGGACCCCGTTATAATGGGAAGTTCAGACATGAGGTCACAGGGGCTCATTTTTTCCCTCTTGTAACATTTTCTGATTCTAGATAAAGGGTAATTCAAATCAGACTTGAGTTTAAGTCTGACTTGATAAATAACACTGTGGCTTTAGCTACTTGATAACCCTCCTGAGGATATGAATTCCTCATTCTACAAAATCATTTTATGGACTAAAATGCTCCCTAAAGTATTTAACAATATTGAGCACATCATAGATATAAACCAAATGTTCAGAAGTATGATCATGATACAGGATTTTAGGGTCTTTAGATGCTTAAATAAATGAAGATGAAGATGAATTTTAAATACCATGATTTTTCAAAGGAATCCTAGCATTTCTTTTGAGAATTTCCTCAAGTTTAACCTTCTTTGGATTAGTGGCCCTCTTAAACAAGTCAGAAGTATAGTCATGAAAATATTATTTGAGAAACTTTTTGGTCAATCTTTTTAAATTCTTTTTGATATATCCTGCACATTTCAGATGATGAAAAAAAGGACAGTATTTATTTCCAAATTTATGAGTAGATAGTTTATTAAAAGGAGTCTGTAATGAGCTAGTGTATCATGCTAGATATAAGCACTGCGGTTTTAATCTTTAAATTTCAATTTATAGTCCTCTCCAAATATACATAAAGGCATCATAATTAAAAGTTTAAAAGATTTTCCTAGCAAAGGAAGCAGCAAAGCTGCCATTATTCTAATTCAAGCACTGAAAACCTTTTTTAGAGAAAAGCCATTTTTTATAATAGTGTGCTTTTTAATTAAAATACTAATAAATACTCATTCTCTTGTTCAAACAAATACACATAGAATACCTAATAGCCTAAAAGTTTTTTTTCCTAACCAAAAACCAAAAGTGTACTGAACTGAAAAAATAATTGATACATGGAAAACCACTTGGTTTAATCCCATGATTATGTAACATTTCTGTTGTAAATATTATACTGGTTGCAGGCTTGTTTTTACAAACTAAATGGAAAATTGTGCTCATTTCTAAGCACACAATTGACTATAAAAGAACTCTTATAGACAATATCCTTTCAAGAGAAATAAGATCAATGAATTGGTAACATTATTCATAGAAGTGACTTAAAACACATTGGCTTGCAGAACAGTCTTCTCCATTAACTTTGTGAATTAGGCTTTGGGATGAGTGTGCCACCTTTGCTGTAGCAGGAATGTCTATATTTCTGGCTTTCCTGCTCTGTCTTACCAGGAAGAAGAGCTGCCCAACCATTTGCTTCACGGTAATAAGGGCTCATAATTTCTGCATCCTTTCTTGTGACCCATCTAGCATTTGAAGTGCAAATTTACCACAGAGTAATTTATCTTTCAGAAATGTATGACACTATTGAAAGTAAGATACGGTGTAACCAAGGAATTCTCGGTCAGGCCATTTTGCTCATGGGATATTAGGCCAGCAATGTTTGGAGAAATTTCCAGTTGTCAAAGTTAAGAAAGTAAGGTAGTAGGGGGAGTTGCTATTTTCTTCCTTCAAGTAGAAGCCAGGAGGCCAGTAAATATTCTATAACGCCCACGTTGGCCTTCTTACAATGGAAACTTATCCAGCCCCACGGTCCACAGTGCTAAGATTGATATAGATCAGTTTAACTCATTTTACATCATTTCTTCTGAAGAAAAGTGAACATAGGTTTTGACTGCAAAAAAGTCAATTACTTTCATAAATTCTACATTCAATAGCAATATACTGATAAACATTCGATAAAAATAATTAAACTTACATGAGTCTTCCCAAATTAGTGGAAAGACACCAACAACAGTATCAATAAGCAAAGTATAATCCAATCAGTTCCAAAAAGTAAAAGCATCAGACTAGCATTGTCATACCGAGTTACCCGGTAATCCTAGTAATCCTTGTAATACTAGTAATCCTAGTTACCCAGAAGGCTGGGATCTAAGGATTGTGATTTGAAGTCAGCCCAGGCAGAGAAGTCCTTGAGACTTGTGTTGTTAGAAGGAAGAAAGTCAGGTGAAAGAGGGCAGATAAATAAAGACAAAAAAGGTTCATAATATTCAATGTACATGTGAAAATGGAAACACATAATTTGTGGAGATGCTGCAGTTGGGAAAGAAAGATGGGTGAGATGGAACTGATCAAGAAGCATTGTACTCAAAAAGTGACACATTGAAACACACCTCTTCTTACAACTACTTAAAGATACTATTTTTTAAAATTTTAATGAAAGCAAGAGCTAAGTGCTGGTATTCACATCAGTAATCCTAGACATTCAGAAGGCTGAGATCCAAAGATCATGGTTTGAAGCCAGCCAGGCAAGAAAGACCATGAGACTCTTATCTCAAGTGTAGTCGTGGAGATGGGAGGTCAGGGATGGTAGGGGAAAAACAAAGGAGAAGGCAACAATGCTTGATAGGAAATGTACTCATTACCTTGCTCATGTAATTGTAACCCCTCTGTATGGTATTTTCACAATAAAAGAAACTTATTTAAAAAAAAAGAAAACAAAAAAATATAATCACTGAAAAGCTGAAAGTAGAGCTGTGGCTCACATAGTAGAGAGGCAGCTTTGACCAAAAAAAGCTCAGGGACAGAAGAGAACTAAAACTCAGAGCTAGGGCACATGCGCATGTGCACACACACCACCACCACCACCACCACCACACACACACACACACACACACACACACACACACAAATAAAGGAAATAGGGGGAGGATGATGATAAAGAATGCATAACAAGTATTTAGTCACAAAGTTTAATGAGACACAGATCCTCACCTGACTTTCTGAATCATCACTAAGCTCTTATAATCAGTGAAATCAAATAATTCTGTAGACATATTAAAAAATCATCACTATATGGGGATAGAGGCAACCCATGGCACTTAAATTGCCACTTTGACTTCTCTCCAGTCTCCTCCATTGGCCTATCCCACTCAATAAATTTATTATTAATGAATCCGAATGTCAAATCTACTTCCACATAGTGTTACAGGTACCACTATCATTCCATGACTTTGCCAAGGGAGAAATTACGTATCTGGCATCCAGGATGGGATGTGAATTGAACAGAAGTGAATTCAAGTCATGCCGTGACCACTGGAGGGCTGTATGAACTTAAACACGTCATTCCAACTCTCCAGATATCCTTAACATACACTAAGATCTTAAAAGATCCTAACTTTAAATAAGATATTTCAGTGTGAGATTTCTGGAGTCATGAAGCATTGGTGCCTCAGCTGGGAAACTGGCAAATACCTACTGTATGAAGTTCTTTAGAGGAAGTAAAGCAAAACATGCAGAATCATGAGAGGAGGGACGACTCGTGGATGAAGGGAAGTGACCAAACAAAAAAGGAGCCTTTGTCTTTAAAAATGAAGGAACAACATGCAGAGAAAATGCACTGGAATTCGACCTGAGCTTCATGAACCTGGAAGGCATGGAATGACACTGTCACAGAGTAGTGCTGTGTAGGAGGTGTCAGGGAACTGATCTATCCTCTGAGGTTCAGTGCCCTCACATACAAAAGGGACCAAAGTCTACATATCCAGATTTAACCACAGAATTTCTCTACATTAAATACAGCACGATGGAGAAATTCATGGGTTACTCATACTTCAAAATATTACAGAGCTGTAGAATGAATGAGTGAAAGAGTTATTTAAAGTGACCTGGAGATGTGTTCATAAAATCCTTTTCAAAAAAGACTTACAATGCGAAGGGTACACTGCAATTCCAATTCCACACTTACAAATAATCAGAATGATTAAAATCAGAAATTATTTCATGCATCAAATCAGAGATGATTTTAGGCACCCAATGAGAATAGTGTGGGGAACAAATGGTTGAGCAATAGGTTGGGTAGAAAAGTGGAATGCCAAGAGTAAAAATGATACTATGAAGCCAGACGTGGACAAACGGTTCATGCCTGTAATCCTAAACACTCAGGAGGCTGAGATCTGAAGATCACAGTAAAAAGCCAGCTCCGGCAGAAAAATCCAGTTCGTTAGCTTGTTAATCTCCAATTAACTTGCAAAAAGCTAGGAGTGGTGGTATGGTAAAGTGGTGTATTGCCAGCCTTGGTGAAAAAGCCAAGTGAGACTACAAAGTCCTGAGTTCAAGCCCCGGTATACCACCCCCCAAAACACACACTTAAAAAGACATTGCATCTAAGACTTCGTGTCAGGATTCCTCTGGCTTGTTCTTTCACTACAGATGAAAGGACATATATTTTATAATTTTTTAAATACCCTCAAAATTTCATGGTCTCTGAAAGTTGATATGAGGGATAGAGAAGAGCAGGAAATGGAGAGTGACCACTTAATGGGTATGAGGTTTCCATCTGGGGATGTTTAGAAAGTTCCGGAACTAAACTGTGGAACATTTGCATCACACTGTGACTGTACTGTCACTGATGCATGCACTTCAACATGGAATGTATGTTGTGTGTATTTTACAATTTAGATGCATTTTTTATCTTAATGTTCAACACAAACAGGAGAGCTAGAAACCATCAAGGTTGACTAGCATTACTAATACCTAGGCCTGCAGATACCAAGACAATAAAGGAAGCAGGGAGCAGAGGGGAAAGGAAAACTCAGTAGTGAGTAGAAAAGGCAGAAAAGAATTATGCAGCTAGGCGCCTATGACTCACGCCTATAATCCTAGCTACTCAGGAGGCTGAGAGCTGAGGATCAGTGGTTCAAAGCCAGTCTGGGCTGCCATCTCCAATAAACCACTCAGAAAACTGGAAGTGGCGCTGTGGCTCAAGTGGTTGATCGCTAGCCTTGAGCTGAAGAGCGAGGGACAGTGCCCAGGCCCAGAATTCAGGCCCCATGGCCAACAACAACAACAAAAAAGAATGATGTATGCTCAGAGGGACACAGAAGTATGTTTCAATGGGAGGTGAGGCAAAGCCAAAGCCAGACTCTAATGCTTCAAAACTTAAAGGACATCATTATTGTTGCACAGTACTGCAGAAGCTGCTAGGAAAATTAATCCATTCAGGAGAAGAGAGGCCAGAGATAAAGTAGAACCAGAATCCACTTGTGAAAACTTCATATCTTATAACTTTTTAGGCTAGAAATTGCAATTCCACAGCTTGGAGACCTTCAGGACCTATGTAGGAGATTGGGCTCCAAGCTGGCCAAGAAAGGTTTGCCCAATACAAGAAACACATAGAATCAAGTGCTGATGTCTCACACATGAAATCCTAGGTACTCGTGAGCCTGAGGATCACGGTTTGAGGCCAGCCTGGGCAGAGAAGTCCCCACGAGACTCTTACCTCAAATTAACCACTCAAAAACTGTGGCTCAAGTTGGTAGAGTGCTAACCTTGAACACGAAGAGGCTCCAGGACAGTGCCCAGGCCTTGAGTTCAAGCCCCACAACCAATTAAAAACACAAACAAAAAATGCATAGTAACTGTGGAACTTTCCCACAACAACAAAAAAAGGAAAAAATTAAATCCTGACCATCTCCAAAAGAGGCGTCATGCCATTCTAAATCCTGTTGCTCCAACATTAGTGGGAAAAAAAAGACATAATGCAGAAATGGTTATTCACTCACCAAGAACAAGTAATTCAAAATTATATGAAATGGAAAAAAATAGTCAATTCAGAAACATCACGTCCAAATATACCTACAGCTTTATATCTGAAATACAAATGATCTGCCTGTACCATAGCTTCAGTATTTCCTTCTACATTATTTCACATTAGCCCATCTGGTAGAAACCTTCATATAAGACCACTCAAAGGGCTCCTGTTTCAGGAAAGAAGCACTTTGTTTGTACTTTATCTAGTCTAATCTACTTCCATAGGTCTTGCTAATTTGCAAAACTGCAAGCAGGTATACAATCAAGAAACCTAGACTTTAAAGGGAAAAAAAAAGAATCACAGTGCTTTGAAATAGCATAAAGACTTTATGGGGAAGAAGGAAATAGATCAAATAGCGACAATGGAATAGTTTTTTTAAAAAAATTATTGTCAAGGTGATGTACAGAGGGGTTACAGTTACACGAGGTAAGTAGAGTACATTTCTCCCACTTCCCTCAACCCCCCCCAACACAGTTATACAGATAATTTCCAACATACTGTCTTGTGAGTATTGCTGTTACATTTGTTTGCCCTTTGTCCTTTGTCTCACCATTTTGTTGTGTCTTCTCCAAATCAGATAAACATATATACAATACCCAGGGTACCAAAATAAAAAACAATGACAATAGGGGATAAACCATAGGGAAAAAATACACAAAAGAAAAAATAAATCACATAGTACATTAAAAACAACAACAACAAAGAAAAACCTCCTGCTTCCCTGTCTTGGAATCTTAATTGTTTGTTTGTTTGTTTGAGCAATGAAACTCAGGGCCTCATACATATTAAACATCTGTTCTACCACAGAACCACATCCTCAGGCTACTCTATTCCCTTCCTAGCCTCCCCTCCCCTGAATTCTTTATGTACCTTCCAAAAATAACTTCTCATCACAGGCTGACCAAAGCAGGGGAAATCAGACCAATTTTACAAATGAGAACATTGAGGCTCAGGTTTTTATACTTATAGTAAATTCAAAAATGAAAAGTTGCCCAGGCCTGGATGTGCAAGAAAGCTAGCACAGAAAGACAAACACTGTGTTACCTCATGTATGTGTGGAAGCTAAAAGGTTGATCTGAAAGCAGTAGAGATTGCAATAGAGATTACTAAGGCTTGGAAAGGGTGTCCAGAAGATAAGAATGGACAAAAGACTTATAATGTAGTACAAGTACTGGGTAACAATGGGAGGAAAAAGTTTTAAGTTCCTGTACGGTCAACAAAAATATAAACAAAAAATCTTGGCTTAGTGGTAGAGTGCTTGTCTAGCATGCATAAAGCTCTGGGTTTGATTCCTCAGTACCACATACACAGAAAAAGCTGGAAGTGGTGCTAGTCTTGGGCAAAAGCAGCTCAGCGACAGTGCCCAGACCCTGAGTTTAAGCCCCAGGACTGGCAAAACAAATAAAAACAAAAACAATTATCTTTTTCTGACAAAGGCAGACTATATTGTCTTCAAACAATGTAATAAGAAGACTATTAACACAGATATGACTGTGTTAGACTCCCTAAAAATTAATTCCAAAACATTGAGAATCAGTTTCCCTACATTAAAAGTCTTAATTCAATGTATTCTTCATGTATTTTTTGCAAACAAATGACCTCAAAAGTTTAATGGTTTGAAATTATTTATGCCAATTACATCACATCACAGATTTTTAATCATCAACAAAGCATCTCATCAAACATTAGGAAAAAAAATTATACAGCAACAATTCCAAAGGACAATGCAACCTGAAAACTTCTTGTTAACAAACCTTTCTAATTTGTACTTTCAAATTAGGCCATTAAAAGCAAAAGTGAAAGCCAGCCAGCGAGTCTGCTTACCTAAACGCGTATAGGCAGAGATTTAGATAAAGCTGGCAATAATTATGCCATGATACAAGCCTTAAGGACAAGCAAAGTCATTAAGGCCCCTGAGAATGGCTACAACAAATTTAAATACTGGGAAGCATTTTCAAAAGTCTTTACTACTATAAATAATGCTAAGAACTTAAATGAAACTTCAAAATTTCAACAAACTGCATGTAACCTTTTTTGAAGGAAAAAACAGAAACAAAAAACCCTCTCATAGCACTATCCATACCAAAACTCTAAACTAGGGAATCTCTAATCTCAATAGCTATATGTAAGAACATACTGAGAATGATGGGGCACACCTTTAATCCCAGCCATTTTAGAAGAATCTTTTCTACTTCTGCCTTTCCAATAGCTGGGAGGAAGGGAAGAATTGGTTTTCTATTGCTTCAGTATTTTCCTTTCTTGATGGACCATTGATTCAAACAGAGGATGTGCTCTTCCCTAGAGCAGGCCCACTGTACAATGTTAACAAAAAAAAACAAACCATTAAACATAGTGACAAAAACTTTTAGTTAAATTCATCCCCAAATGTAATCCCCTCTCAGCTGGGATTTTAGCTTTCCCAAAGATCTTTTTTACCAGTTTCTCTTGTCCTTCTCCAATAAAATCCACTCTCACTTGAAACTCAGTGGCACTCTCTGACACAGCACCAGTTCATTTTGTATTATTTGAGGACCCTGTCTTAGTGCTAGGTGTTCAATAGCCAGGATACTTTGCTATTCCTCAGCAGGACAAAAAAAACAATAGCTAATGCTTTGAAAAATAAAAATCACACCTAACCTATTATTTATATCTGAAATAGAAATGATCTCTCTCCACTGTAGCATCAGCATTCACTTCTACACATTTCACATTCTTCACATCTCGCACGATCTGTGTTATATAGGAGCTAAGAAATCCCCGTGCAGTTGCCCACGGAGCAGCCTCAGAAAGATATAACATGGGGATATAAAACCAAGACCCACCTTTTACGGCATCCCATGGCACAAAAAAAAAGTCATGCTTTGAAGAAAAAAAAAAAAGATCCCTTAAGATTAGCTGAAAGATGGTGCTCTCATTCTTGCTATATTTATTCAAAGTTTTAAATATGGCTTTCATAAACAATGGTGTATATTACACACTCAGGCTGCTGAGGTGTCTGAAAAAGTAGCACTGTGAATGTCAATAACATATAAATAATATTATCAACCAGGAAGGAAAAGTAGATAGAGCACCAAGGATAGCCACACTAAGAAAATCCTTCCCAGCAGTTTAAAACATGAAGAAAATCCATAAAAATTAATGGAGACAATGTATATAAATCACAAATGTGCCAAAGCTCACTTTAAAAGTATATTATCTATCCAGACACACATTCACCTAACTATATTTAGTTTCTACAGTTTTGAAAGAAAGACCCAATGACAATAAATATTTCCCCAGGGGACACACTCAGACTCACATTGAGCACACAAGCAAACCAGTAATATACAAACAAACCCAGCAATAGTTTTTATTGGAGAAGTAGAAAGCCCTGGGATTAGAGAACCAGTGGGAAAATGAGATCTCTCTGAAATGTTGCAATTTTTTTTTTAAACTAGGAAAATGTGACGGTTAAAATAATGGTTAGTGTGTGATGGTAACCATAAATACAAACTAATAGTGAAAATAGAGTAACCTTTAAATATCTCAATTCTACTTCAGTCAGCTGAACTATCAACACATTTAAGAAACATACCTAAAGGAAAAGGAGTTCTAAAGGTACGAGTGGAGGCCTAGCTAGCTTAAATATCTCAATCCTTCTAAGTCTGTCCTGGCTGTTACTCTAGATATTGAAGGATTGAAACCCCCCCCCGCCCCCGCCACCCCCGCCCCCCCCCCCGCGCGCACACACACACACACACACACACACACACACACACACACACAATTATTTCAGGTGCCTATAGATGTCACACAAAACCCAAAGTACATGTGGACATGCATGTTTGCTGTGCAGGCAGGGCAATCTATCTAAGCCTGGCTGGAAACATTCCATTGTGGGCCCAACTGAAAGCTGTCCACCTCCCCAGACCTAATGGCTTTTCTGTTAACGCCTGCCTCCTTGCTCAGACCCCATAAAAGCCCAACTCCAACCTCACCTCCTTGTACAACCTCCATTCTCATGGGAAGGTTTGTTGGTCCTAGCCTATTCCTTTTCCCTTCTCCTCCATTTCCTAACGGGTAGAATTTTAGTTACTTCAGTGTAGCAAAAAAACAGAAAAGTTCACCATCTATAAGTAGCTGCCTGGTGACTACAAAGTGGGCTTGCCTTCATACACTCTCTTCTACTTCATTAAGCTCATTGCATGCTCTCCAATAATATAAGTCAGAACCTGGGCTGCAAAGCCCTAGCAATCAGGTTCTCATCACTTACACTGCAAAACCTTGTTTTCTTTCCCATCTATTTTCCCCAGAAAGCTTTCAAAGCCTCTGAATCATAGAACACTCCTTTTCCATAACTCCACATATACTTGCACTGCATTTCCAGTTTATAAAATAAAACCCTCTAAAATTATTCATGAGATTCCCAGGCTGCAGGCTCCCATAAGCTGTTCAGGTAAAAAAAAAAAAAAAGCATAAAACAAACCATCTACTATTATGCTGCTCCAAAAGCACTAATTGTGGCCATGGGTTTATAAAGAATGTTATCTATTTCCATCCTGAACAAATTTAGGAGAAACTGTGGTTTCCTGTTCCAGGGTGTTGTCCAAAAAGGACTCCACAGAAGTCTGCAAAAATAATCCTTGGCGTTTTGTTTCAAGAGGAATACTTGGAGGGTTTCCCACTGAGAAAGGAAATGAGCTTGTCCCAACTGTAAAGGGACCAGTGTGTTCCAAAGACTGTGAGAACGACACAATTCTGATGTAAACAATGTCTAATGAACTTACTATTGTACAAGTATTGGGGTGCATCGATATGCTGTGGTATGAGGGGAGTTCCATTCTGTTCTTAATCCTCAGAACCTGATGGAAGACTAACCTACACCTCAGTTTTCTTGCCTACAAACTGATTTACTGAACCATGGATATCTTTGTAAGACTTAGTGTAAGGATTACAATGCATGTATTTGCCTCATGCAATACTGGTATTTTTGACTGATGTGCGTACATATATGCTTGAGCATAACTGAAGTTTCAGATTCATTAGAAAGCAGCCCAACGTGAAGTGTGATGAGCTATTTAGAAAGAACCACATCTTTATGGCCCATGTTCATATGTGAAAGGACAGTTTAATCCAATGGCTCAATGGATAAAAATAGTCTCAAAGAAAAGTTCTACCAGGGAGAGGGGAAAAAAATACATTTTCAAGATCATGAGTTGCTATAAAAGTTATATTAAGGTACTCTAAAGTGTAACCCTACTTTTGAAAGAACATCCTTAACTTGAAGAAGTAACAACTTCTGACATTTGCCAGCAGAGGCATTTCAAGGACAAGAGGAAGGAGTCATCAGGAGGTCAGGTATACAAACTTCTCTTTCTCCACCAGACAGAGGGGCCACAGACAGCCAGTGTCGAAACTGGGATCTAACCCCATAAAAAAGAGGATAAAGATGGCAGAAAGACAACTTCAGTTCCATTAGAAGTCACAAGGACCTTTATCCCCATAGACAGACACAAATCCCAACTAAGGAAGGAAAGGGTATTCCAAAAGACAGGTTTCAATCTCCATTCTCTGCCAAGAAGGAGCCTTTTCACTGATAGGTCCTATTCAGGAGCCTCTCCAGGACAGGCTCTCTGGCATCAGTGCTGTAGCCGAAGGCAAGGGTGCAGGAATTTTTACAACACGTCCTGGGTTGAAACCAGGACTGCGTCTGCAACCTCCACACACCCCTGAGTAGTCCTCACCCAGAGGAACCAACCTTTCATCTGCCTATTTACAGCTCCTGGATTCTTTGCAAACACTTCTATAGAGTGAGGAAGAAGACAAGGGGGGGGAGGGAGAAAAAGGAAAAAGCAGAGCTGGATGCAAAGGGAAGAGCTATATATAGAAAGCAATTATGTAAGAGTGGGAGAGTGGGAGAAGGAGGAAGCTTCTAGCCCAGGAGAAAAGGCCATCTCCGCTGGGCTCCCCGAGCTCCTCCCAAACAGCATGTCCCTGGGAAGATTTAGTACACAATGACCAGCACAGATTTGAGGCTGAGATTTTTTTATTATCATTCTTAAATCATGTAGGCTTTGCAATGGGTACCAGAACAAAGAATCTTCTTCATACAATTCATTCAAACTTTTCCTATTTTTTTTTTCCCTTAAGCTTCAGCTTCTGGGGGGGTTATAAACAGCATGGAATCCCTTGGAAGACAATTGTAATGCTCATCTTGCAGGAAGGTGTGTCCCCTCCCCCACACCACCCGCCTACTGAGCGTTTAATATACAACAGTGAGGCAAGTGTTAAGGTGTGAAGAAGAGAATAATAAAGTAACATGAGCTGGATGGATACGTAAAACAACAGGAAATTTCCACTGCAGACAAGGAGGCACTTAAGACTTTATGTCACTTGAACTTGATTAGGCACAGGTTTTCTTTCACGGGGCTGTTCTGCCATGTGCTCATTGTCTACTAGGCACTATATAGCAGGTTCCAAGGTTAGGAATGACTGAAACGCTGACGTTTCTCAGGTAGGAATGACTGGAACTCTCACGTTTCTCAGATTGAAGCTCAAGTTCAGAGACAAGCAATACTTGTACTACATTCAAGGTTAAAGAGCCACCCTCTAGAATAGCAGGTGAATACACTCATAGTATTCAAGGTACCTATGTGTAACTGGAACTAGGTAATTTGAGAGGCTGGCCAACCCTGGGAAAGATGGGAGAATGATGACACTGATCGAGATGCATTGTACGCACAACACTGGTAGGTTTTATTGATATTCCTTTGTATGATAATTTAATAAGAAATAAATATCATACATCTAAAAAACAGAGCTTCTCTCTGAGAGGCTCAGAATCAGAAGGCAACTCCAACTAAAACTTTTTTAAAAAATCAAAAATCTCCAAAGCCTAGCTCTCAGTTCCTACTTCAGCTATGTCCTTTGAGACTTCACTGTGACACCGAACTGTCTTAAGGCATACAAGTCACATGGAAAAGCATATTCTCTAGCTGCTTCTCACAGGAATATAATTCATCACTCAGGTATTAATTGCTATTGTAGGATTAATTACTTGCTATTGTAGCTTTGAGTCTTAACAATGTGACAATAATTATCTCTTTAATATTACCTGTATAAGGAATAAAATATAGCAATTCAAATTTTCCGAGCATTTCTCTGTGGTTACACATGGAAGTGAGTGCCTCATACAGACTCTGAGTTCTCATATCTATTACTATTTGTGTTCATCACATTTCATTGCTTTGCTAAAACACCTGAGAGAATTAACAACAACAAAAAAATAGTGGGAAGGTTCACTTTTGCCTCTTGATTTCACTGTTTAGATCATCAGTGACAGAAGGAACATGTACCAAAGGAAGTTGGTCACCTCAAGGAGACGAGGAAACAAAAAGACAGAAAAGAACAAGGACCAGGGATAGTTATATTCTTCAAGAATATAACCTATGCACCCCCCCAGTAGGACATAACTCCTAGTTTCCAACACAATCCAATATCACAATCAAATTAAGAGTTTATCGATGGATTAATTTACTGATTAGGTTAATACCAATGGGAATAAAGCCTTGAATATATGGAGTATTGGGGACAATTTATAACCACAACCTAATAAAACTATGATCTCTACTCAACAGTTCAGCTAATGGAGGTTTTCAAGGCTATTTGACTCATTCCAGAGCATAAGAAAGGTCCATCAAATCTAGTATTCAAATATATATGGACTGAGCCCAACTCTTTCTCCCAGAACCTCATGGCCACTTGGTCCCTTACCTTCATACAACGTATTATGGTATACAATTGTGTTCTTATAAACTTACTGGGAAATACTATAGTTCAATGATATGAGATACTTCAAAGCCTCCGTGAAGATCTGCCTTGAGAAAAGTCCATACCATGTAACAGACATTTTATTTTCTAATCTTCCATAATATATTGTCTTATACTAAATGTGTTCTTAAATGAAAGTTGTGACAAGAGAGATTTAGCTCCATACATGGCTTTACATGAAAGTTTAAGGAAGAAGCAAACAAGTCTTAAATGACATCATGGGCTCTCAAAGGGAAAATTAAAACATCATCTCAAGTCTCTATATAATGTGATCAGTAGATAGCTTCCTAGTGGAGACATCTGCTTCTGCCTAAAGCAACAACCTCTGCTGTTTCTGTCAGGAAGCCACCACATACTTTGGGCATACTCACTTTGAAGTTATTTGTCCTCAGCTGTTGCCTAAAACTCTGTTAAATTTCAACATGATAGCCAAGATGAGCCAACCTCATACCTATAATCCTCGACACCTGGGAAACTCAGAACCAGAGGACCATAGCTCAAAGCCAGTCTGAGCAGAAAATTCAATGAGACTCTATCTCTAATTAACTAGGTTGGAAGTATGGCTCAAAGGGTAGTGCACCTGCCATGGCTATAAACCAAGAAAGCTGAGAGTTGAGGCTCCTGAATTCAAGCCCAGGTACCAACAAAAGAAAATGAAAAAAGAGAGGAAGAAAGAGAGGGAAGGAAGAAGGAAGGGAGGAAAAATTTTAACATGAATAACTATTAGCTGTTCTTTCATATAATCCCTGAGTTTCAAAAGTCTTGTCAGGTGAACAGTTGATTCAGAGTTCCTTCTAGGTGGCTTTTAAATCAATAAAACTTAGGGATGGGAGGTGGGGACACCTGAAGACTAGGAAAGTGTCTCTACAGACATTCTTAATAAGGTACAAGAAGAAGTGTGACAAAATTAAAACACACAGAATGACAAAAGGAAGAAATTAATTTCCCATCACTTATAGACAACTAGAAAAGAAATGGTTGCTGAAATCCTGTGCTCTAAGCACTGACACTGGACACGAACTTGCCTTAGAATATGTAATGAAAATCTTTTTAACCATTCCAATTGTTGCAGGTAAGTATTCCCTAATTATCTCCACTTTATATCCTTTTAACATTATATGTTGAAAAGGTTCTAGAAACTAGAGTTGTCAGGTATAGTAAACAAAACATACAGATTGGCTCAGTTATATCTGAATTTTCTAATAAAGAACAATGTTTAGTATAAGTACTAAAGTGAATGCTTCTATACAAAAGAATTGTCACTAATCTGAAGTTAAAATATAGCTGTGTGTTCTGTATTTTATCTGGCAAGGCCAACATATCAGCTAGCAGTGTTAAGCTGCAAAACAAATATATGAAACATAAGTTTTTGTGCCAAATCTCAAAACAGGGAAAACTTCAAGCAAGTTACCAAGCACAAATCCTCCATGTTATGTGTTCAAATATGGAACAAGAAAACCCAGATCAACAAACACTTACTTCCATGATGGCTGATACGATTAGCGGCCCAACAAAATCGTACAATACCTCAACCCTGAGTTTTCATTATAGAATTGCAGCCGTTTCTAGTGTGATTTGATAAATACACTTATAAGGACAAATGCAGTTCTGAATAGGTGACAAGATAGAGAAAGCTGCATTTGAGCATGCTAGCATGCCGAATACTACATCTAATCAAAAAGAGTCCACATTAGCAACCTGCTGATTATTCATCAAGCCTCCGTACACCAATCACATGGCTGCAATAAAAATAAAAATAATAATAATTTTTAAAAAGTTTAAAATAAATTTCTAGAATGAATGTTATCCAAGTGAAAGGTGGTAGATTCATCACAACACATGCACAGTAATATACAAACACATAGGTGCTCTCTCTCACTAGCCTAGTGAGCAGCAATCCTTGGCTCAATTTCTCAATGCCAAAATGTTGCCAAAAGAAGACAGCACAGATCGACCTCCCCTACTTGTATTATTTGTATTCCAGAGCTAGAGAGAAAAGATTCAGAAGCTCCGCATTATACCTATAAAGTATATATAGGACATAGATATGTTATGCTACATCAATAGTGTTTTTTTTTTAATATCCTTTCCTCCCTTTAATACCATTGGAAGAGGTGTTCTCCAACTCTCTCTGCAATGCAGATGTGGACCAAAAAACAAAAACAAAAAACATTTAGGTCAATAGAATGTGACAAGAACAATGCGCATTACTTCTATTCCTGACCCATAACATGTCCAAGCTAGAATCTTGGGTCACCAGAACTGCAAGAAAAAAAGATGTTTGGGGCTCAGAACGACAACAGGAAGCTAAGCCCACTGACCAACCACCCTGGTATTATTCATATTACATGAGTTAGAAACAAACTTTCATTCTGCTGAGCCTCTGAGATTTGAGAGCCTGTTACTATCACCAGCATTATTAAGGTTATGTCCAAGATATTTCAGATCAAATGGAAACACAAATTATATTTCATGAAATGTCAGGCATCTCTCTTATAACTCTGTCACTCTGGCCTGATTTATCATCCATCCCACTTAACAGAAAACATCTCTTCGATCTCAGTATCTTATTAATGCACTCTACAAAGGAATTTGGTTTCATTACATATGTCAACTTAAACTTTGGCATGTGACCACTAGTTATTTGGCAAGATCCAAGCCTGTATTTCATATGAAGCAGAAATGACCAGAGGGAATTTGAAAAACTTACAGAAGAATTTGAAAAAAAAAAAAAACTTTTCATAGAAGATAAATAAAATATGCACACTGAGTCTAGAAATATATACACATACAGATGAAAAATAAAAATAAGTGAATGTATTAAGATCCCCAAAGCAATCTTATATTCAGCCTTCTTCTGTCTCCAGCACCTACAGGGAGTTCATGTCCACTAAGTAAATCTCACACTGAAGTGGTAAGGTGGGTAAGTCTCCCAGATGAAGAGACTCATGTCCAGACTACACTGAGTTCCTTCCCTGGTAGAGAAACACTGGCCCATTTCCTGGTACATCCATTTACCCTCCTTCATTTGCTTTTTATCTAGGCCTGTGGAACTTAAGCACTTCCCAGTATCCTCTTTTCTTCTTTTGGATTATTTCACTTGGTAAATTGCCAATAAATGGAAAGACATGCCTGTTCTTTTCCAGTGCCACTTCCAAGGCATAGAAACATTTCTTGGGGGCAGCAGGTTGAGTGGGGATGGACGGGGGCTAAGTTTAATTACAGCTTGTTTGACCTGACACTGGAAAGGATTCGATACAAAGGTTGAAAAAGAGCCTACCTTGCACCTCAGGGTGAGTTCAATGCCCCATTAGTCTGGTTAATGACTTAACACCTACAGGACAAAGATCTTTTTTCCCCTCTTCATTTTAAAAGAAAGAAAGAAACTGCACAAAACTAAAATCATTGTGAAGAAAGCTATAAGATCTTAATTTCTCTTCCTAGAAAATGCACGGGAAGTCTCCACTTTAATTTATGGCTCTTCAACAAATTCATCTGACTTAGGAAGAGAAGAAATATAAAGGTTTCCCTTCTTACAGTACTATAACTCTCGACTGCATTCAAACATCTCTCTATAATTTTAAGACAGTCTTGCCCTGGAGTCCATGCTGGCTTTGAATCACCAATGCTTCTGCCTTAGCCAATCTAGTGCTGGGATTACAAGTTTGCACCACCACACCTGACCCTCTTTAGTATCCTTTTGTTTGAATCTCTGTAAACAGTCACAATACACGAACTTCATATCTTATTTTTTCTCTATATTAAACTCAATTTACAAAAAATCGAGGGAGGGAAAAGGCAGTCCTCTGATATATTGGAAATTATCTACATTCTACGCATTTGGTTCCTTGTATATTGTGTGATTGAATACCCTCTTCCCTTCCCACAATGTAAACTCCAAAAACTAAAAGTCGTATCATCCTCTGAACCCCTATTTAGACAAGCCTATGCCAGGCCCTTCAAAGATCTGTTGGCAAATAAAAGAATATTTATTCTGACTCAATGCCCATGATGACTAAAGTAAGAAAATCTTACACAATTCGCTCAACCATCATTTGTAATAAAGCCCACATCAGTCTCATTACACACACATTAGCTTCTTATTAAATCATATAATTAAGGAGATGAATGTTTAATTTTTATTGCTTTAGAATAAGATAGATTCGCCCAATCCTAATACTATGTGTAAGACATTCAATTCTTACATCATAATAAAAAATAAAAACATTCCTCACTATTTTATAAATTGAAGAATTAGTAACTAGAAGAAAATAGATCAAAATCCATGGTGGATATTCAGAATTAATTAAGAATGTTCTTGAGAAAGTTAAGTGTATCTAGTCAAAAAATTAAAAGCAATCAAAATGACGAAGGAAAGCAAAACCATAATCATATAAAGTAATATAATTTAGCCTACTAAAGTGCCTAGTCTTTACTACTGCTAGGAAATGTTATGATATAACATCAAGAGGGAAATGTAGGCACACATCTAAATATATGTATGAATATAAACTATATGTATGAATATAAACTATAAGTGTAGGCTTAAATATATGGGTGCTATATTCCCTAAATTGTAAGACTCCATGAATTTTGAAATGCACAGTCGTTTTAATAGCAGCTTTTTTAGAAGAAAAAGAAACAGTATCACATAAAATATATACAGCTCTAAGATGTGTTAGGATTCCCAAAAAAAGCAAATGAGGGGGGTGGGGCGGGGGGGGAGGGTTCCTACTGAAAATGCTGTGGAGGTAAAGGAAGAAAGTAAGTGCCAGCCACTTGCGGGTGCTGTGAGTAGAGTGCTGGGAACTAGGCTGAGGAAGGTGGAGAATACTGGGTACTATGCAGGTAAAATGAGGAGTTGAGTGCTAGGTATTGTGCAGATACGGCGAGGAGGTGAGTGCTAGGTACTGTGCTGTTAGAGCAAGAAGAGTATTTGGTACTACGAAGGAAAATGAGGAAATGAGTGCTAGATACTGTGCAGGTACAGTGAAGAACCAAGGGCTACGTATAGGGTAAGGATATGATAGTGGAGAATGCATAGGGTACCAAGAACAATACTGGAAAAGAACACACAAAACTTCCAAAGTAGGCTGGGAATGTGGCTCAGTGGTAGAGTGCTTACCTAGCATGCATGAAGCCCTGGGTTTCATTTCTTAGTACCACATAAACAGATAAAGCTGGAAGTGGTGCTGTGGCTCAAGTGGTAGAGTGCTAGTTTTGAGCAAATGCAGCTCAGGAACAGTGCCCAGGCCCTGAATTCAAGCCCCAGGAGTGGCAAAAATCCCACTGAACAAAAACAAAAACAAAAACCAAACCAAAACAAAACAACCTTCCAAAGTAGGTCCCCCTCAAACCAAAGGTAACTCATTGTTATTTGATTTCTCTACATTTTTCTTTGTTCTCTAGTTTCTCAATATGGAATGTGTGTGGCCTCTATAACCTTTAAACTTCATCAAAAAAATCTCAAAGCAATTCTCTCAAACAAGAAAGTGATGTTGCTATATCAAGCTGTATTATCTTATAAAGCAAATTCTTCACTTTTCAGTTCAAGCCTGAACTCTGTCAAGGTTGACTGCAGTATTTCAGCCCGTGGCTCTTGGAGCTGCTTCTAGCAGCTGGAGAAACTTCTGGCAGATGAAGAATATTTCCCTTCTTTTACTTATTTTTTACATTTATCTTCCTCACTGATCTGACGTTCTCAGGAGCAGCCAGATGCAATTTGAAAGAAACAGAACAATATTATAGAACCTTGTATTCTGTCTGTTGCTTTCTGTACACTTAAAATAGCACTTTGGAGGAAAGGTGACTTACTCCCATAATCCCAGACACTGGGAAACTACAGATCAGGAGGCTTGAGGTTCAAGGTCAGCCCAGGGAAAAGTTTAGTTTTTCCCTGTTTCAACAAATAATTCAGAGATAGTATGATACATCTATCATCTGGGTATAAAGAAGCCACAAATAGAATTGCAGTCCAACTCAACTCTGCTAAAATGTAAGACACTATTCGGAAAACTAACTCAAGCAAAAATGACTCAATGTTTGGCTGAACTGGTGGAATGAAAGCCTCACAAACACAAAGACCTAAGTTCAAATCCCAGTATTGCTTAATTAATCCATTAGTCAATTAAGATATATGAATTAATTTGTATCTATGATATGTATATAATTTAAATGTAACTGAAGCATCAAATAAGTTCTTCCTGACACTAATAAAAATAATGTCCCCCTACCAACTTTCATTTCTCAGTGATGTCTCTTAAAGTTTATAAGAAAGAGATATATCTTGCTGATTTTAGATCTCTTTTAGATCTCATTAGTCTTTTAACATCCAAATCAGAAATCTACACAATTCGCTCAATCCTACAGAATATATAAGGCTTCAGACTTCCAGACATTTTAATTAATATGTGCTAACTTTACCCTACCATTCTTTTAAAGACCAACCCATTAAGCATGAAAAGCTTGGATTTTATATAGCTCCTTTCTAAATGCAAACACACAGACTTCTAGAGACAAAGCCACTAATAACATGCTATCAATTTTATTTACAGAAACAGAAGACAAGAACTAATTCCCAGTGACAGGCCTATCAGGGGAAAGCAAAAGAAGAAGCCAACACTCAGAGAATGCCCTGAGAAGACGGGATCTCACTTTCTGAATGTTATAGTGCTATTGGAATAAAACTTGTTCATCTCTTCTTTAAATGTTTTTCTAAGCTAGTACTACATTCAAAAGGCCAAGCATATAAAAGCCAATTTCAAACATCACTTTTATTTAAGGAATCATCTTTATTTATAGCATTGATAAAGAGAAATCTAGAGTTTTGAAAATCTAAAAACCAAATAGATCTTTATTAGACACTATGTGAACCAGACTCCACACCACAGTCTTTCTGTTCATCCATTTCCAGCCAGTCATTTGTAGGAACAATTAAATTTATTGGGTTTAGTACATCCCAAACTCAAAGACACACTGAAAGGGACTAGGAAGTTCAATCTGGCAATTTCATTTTGAAATTCAGTCCAAAAGCATTATTCAAAGGAAACAGAAGCCAGGCGCTGGTGGCTCATGCCTGCAATCCAAGCTACACAGGATGCTGAGATCTGAGGATCACATTTCAAAGCCAGCCCAGGCAGGAAAGTCCCTGAGACTCTTATCTCCAATAAACCACTAGAAAACCAGAAGTAGTGCTATGGCTAAAGTGGTAAGGCACTCACCTTGAGCTGAAGAGCTGAGGGACAGTGCCCAGGCTCAGAGTTCAAGCCCCATGACCGGAAAAAAAAAAAAAAAAGCATGTGTGTATAGGCAATATAATTTGAAATCCAAGCCCAGAATCTAAGATCCATTGCTTATGAGACAACACAATTCTTGGACTGAATTAGATGATCCAACAACACTTACCTTTCAGGTTATCTACACTGCTCAGATACTAAGTTCAGGAGGAGCCGGGCGCTGGTGGCTCACGCCTGTAATCCTAGCTACTCAGGAGGCTGAGATCTGAGGATCGCGGTTCAAAGCCAGCCTGGGCAGGAGAGACCATGAGACTCTTATCTCCAATAAACCACCAGAAAACCGGAAGTGGCGCTGTAGCTCAAGTGGTAGAGCGCTCGCCTTGAGCTGAAGAGCTGAGGGACAGCGCTCAGGCCCAGAGTTCAAGCCCCATGACCGACCAAAAAAAAAAAAAAAAAGAAGAAGCCTGGAAACTAAGTTCAGGAGGACTCTGGTCTTTACCATTTGTTACGTATCTGACAAGTTGTTGTTCAACATCACTCTGTGAGTGGATGGAACTATGCCCAGTTCAATTCAAGCACTGATACCCTAAGCCAAGTGTGATTGCACTGCCACTCCTCAGTTCAAAATGGTGCTGTATCATAAACTTTCAAGATCAGAATACCCTAACTTGAAAATGCACTACAGACAACCATCCTACCTAGCTTAGTAACATGGCACTCCAGAGGGCTGGGTGTTGCCATGTGAGCAGCATGCAGTTCTTCCCTGCTGGCCAGACCAAAGGTATCTTATTCCACACCACTAGCTCCCTTGCCTGGAGGAGGGAAATTAAAACTCAGAATATAAGCGCCCACTGAATGCTTATCACTTTTGTACCACAGTAAGTTTGAAAACTCCTGTATCTCATCTCATCTCTGGACACTGGTGCTCCTGTATGTTTGAAAACATGGCTTTTCAAGTAAAAGTTAAATGAAGTCATAGGTTAGGCCCTAATGCAAAAGGACAGACATCCTCATAGGAAGGGGGGGAGGGGGAGGAGGAGAAGGAAGAGGAGGAGGAGGCCATGTGAGTATACAGTAAGGAAGCAGGTAAGGCAAGGAGAAAGAGGCTCCAGAGATACCAAACCTGCCAACACCTTCATCTTGAACTTCCTGCCTCCTGAATTGTAAGAAAATATGTATTTTCTGTTAAAATCACCCTGGTGTGTTTTTTCCTTAGAGTTGCTATAAGACACTAATGTATCTGAACTCAGTGTCACTGCTTATTTTTGATGGTTCCTCACCATGATCCGTGGAGGCCCTGGCAGTTGGAAACAGCACAGTTGTGCTAGTATGATCATTTCTGGTGTCTTCACTCCCTTCACCTCAAATACAGAACCCAATGCTAAACTCAGACTCTCTTCTGATCCTGGATTATGACTTCAAGTCTACCAGTCTCTAGTTAACCCTTAAGAGTCTTGTATCCCAGCATCCAAGCATTCTGCAAGACATGTACAGGACTGTATGTGGGAGTTCCATTCTGTGTTGTCTGATACTGGTGTTTCAGGGGATATTAACCTGACATCCCAACTTCTAAAGGCACACATGAATTCCAACAGTGCCATACTGAGCACTTGTATTTTTCCAAATATAAAGTGATAGCGATAGAGAGCTGGTGCTCTTCATGTTAAGCCTAGATGTTAATAATGTCAGGGAGGCAATAAGCAATGTATCTGAAAGATATGAAGGTCACAGTATAAATAAGTGTCACCCTCGCTAAAAGCCAGCAGCCAAGACACAAGCCTTGAATCTTGTTCTTGAATGGAGCCTCCAATTCCTACTAGCTAACACCAACCATTGTATCAAGCCATCTTAAACCACATAAACCAAGCATTCTCTGTGTGTGACCCTCTCAGGAAAAAAGGAGGATGGTGGGTTCCTGCACCTGAGAGCTCAGAGTACAAGAGATATGTACTATAATAAAAGAGGTAAGCAATCTGGGTATGGTTGGACACACTTGTAAACCCAACAACATGGGCAGTACAGAGGAGAGAATCATAATTGTATAGCCAGCCCAGGCAAAAAGTCAGTAAGATCCTGTCTCAAAAGCCAACACAAAGGTTAGTAATTCCAGATACTTGGGAAATGAACGATGGAGGATTATAGGCAAAGCTAGCTCTGGACAAAAAGAGTGAGACCCAAAACAAAAACAGATTAACTAGGTTGGCCTCAAGTAGTTTAGCATTTGCCTAACAAGTACAAGGCTCTGAGTTCAATCACAGTAATAAACATACAAAAAAGAATCACTTGGACTGGAGGTAGAGTACTATGCAGAAAAGTAAGAGCTTGAGGTCCTGTGTTTTACCAGGCATAGACTAGATAGATAGATAGATAGATAGATAGATAGATAGATAGATAGATAGATAGATAGATAGATAGATAGATAGTCTTGAGTTCAAACTATAAATACACAAAACATACAGACAAACAAAAGGATAAGCAATAAACAATACTGGAGAAAGGGACAAAAAAAGATGAGGAAGGTGAAGACTTGCTGGCGTTTACCAATAAATGACTCTAGGCACAGATTAGGCTCAAGGCCTAAAAGCACCAAGCCAAAACGAAAAGTGGGGTCTATATGCTGCTTTTAATACAGGCTCAAAGACACGCTGTTGGAAAGGAAGGTTGAGAACCAAGGATGTAGGTAGTTGCAGAATTCAGGTAATCAACAAGACCTAGCCATTAGACATGTTGAGGGGTGGGGGCAGGGGAAGAAATAGCATGTTCTGATTAAGGAAGAAAATTCATTTATGGAAGAGCCTGGAGCAGGAGGGAAGCATTCAAAACAGAAAAAGTGAAAAGAAACTGAGACAATATGCAAGAGAAAGCTGAAGTAGAGTCACAGTAATGACCCGTAACAAGGTGTCCTGTCTCAACAAATTGTCACCAGAAACTCCTGTACTCAACATAGTAATTGTAACCAAAACAACAAATCTTCTCTCAACAGACCTAATATTTAAAATGCTGGGCTTGAAGTATGCTTAGCTTTTATTTCTAGGTTTAGCAGAATTAAAGGTAGGAAAGCACAGTGAAGCATTGTAAATATGAAACAAATCCAAAAACATACTAATAACAAGCATACAAGAGGAAGTGTTTATTGACTGGGACTGACAATCTGGTTGAAATAAAATCCAACTTTCTATATATATATATGCCTGAGCCATGGATCGCCAGTATATTCACTTAAAAAAAATACCTTTTTGTGTGAGAAAATTAGCACCTCACACCAGAACCAGATTTTTAAAATAAATTAAGCTCCACAGTAAAGAAAGTTGGGCACTGTGAAATGTGCCCCTACCGCTTTTATCAGGAAAGTATTTTGCATGCATAAGGCCCAAAACAAAAATGCTTTATGAACACACTTGATAATATTCTACATAATTTTAAAACAAATTTTCCTTTTTTAAATTTACTTTTATTGTATTGTAAGGGTGATGTCAGAGAGGTTACAGTTACCTAAGTAAGGTAATGAATACATTGTTTGTCCAACACTATCAGCACCTCCCTTGTTTTCACCTACTTTCCCTCCCCCAGAACACCGGTTTAACCCCCTGCCAGGTTGTAAAGTTCATTTCCAACATAGTGTGTCTTTTGACTATCTCTGTCTCACCACTTTGTTATTCCCCTTCCCTTCCCCATTTCAGATAAACATATATACAAGACACAGGGTACCAAAATAAAAAACAGTGACATCAATGGATAAGCCAAAGGGGCGGAGGATTGGGGGGGGGAGGAAATAACCTCACACTGAACATTAAAAAACAAAATGATGGCAAAAAAAAAAGAAAGAAAAAAGGCTCTTGTTTTCATATCTTGGAGTTTATTTTGATTAGCATCATTTTATATGGTCATATGTACAGAACTATTGTGATCCTCTGCTAGGACTATCATAGACATATATTAATTATTACAAATGAGGGAAACAATGGAGCCTGAGTTTCTTTGAGTCTATCTTACTTCACTTAATATAATTTTTTTCCAAGTCTTTCCAATTCCTTACGAATGGGGCAATGTCGTTCTTTCTGACAGAAGCATAGAATTCCATTGTGCATATACCACATTTTCTTGATCCATTCATCTACTGAGGGGCATCTGGGTTGGTTCCCGATCTTAGCTATGTAAATAATGCTGCAATGAACATAGGTGTGCTGGTAGCTTTAGTGTGGCCTTGTTTGTGATTGTTTGGGCAAATGTCCCAACTGCTGGGCCATAAGGAAATTCTGTTTAGTTTTTTGAGGAACCTCCATACTGCATTCCAGAGCATTTGAACATGTTTACATCCCCACAAACAGTGCAGTTAGTAGCATTCCCTTTTGGCCACATCCCTGCTAGCATCTGTTATTATTTGTTTTCTTGATAATGGCCATTCTAACTGGCATGAAGTGGAATCTCAATGTAGTTTTGATTTGCCTGTCTTTCTTTCTTTCGTTCGTTCGCTCTTTCTTTCTTTCTTTCTTTCTGCCAGTCCTGGAGCTTGAACTTCAGGGCCTGCTGTCCCTGAACTTCTTTGCTCTACCACTTCAGCCAGAGTTCCACTTCTGGCCTTTTCAAATGTTTATGTGGTACTGAGGAATCATGCATGCTAGGCAAGCACTCTACCACTAGGCTACATTCCCAGCAGTTCATATTTCTTTTATGGTCAGATGTTGAACATTTCTTCGTGTGTCTATTGGCTGTTCTTACTCCTATCCACAGAAGTCTCTTTTTAATTCTTGAGCCCACTTATTAATGGGGTGGTTTCTTTGAGGATTTGTTTTTGGAGGGTTTAATTTTTTTTGAGCTCTATGTGTATTTTTGATGTGAAGCCTTTTGTCTGCTGTATAGCTAGTGAAGATCTTCTCCCAATCTGTGGAGTTTTCTATTTATCTTGCTAGCTATGTTCTTTGCCATGCAAAAGCTCTGCAGTTTAATGTGATCACATTTATCCAGCTTTTCTCTGATTTGTTTTGTTATTGGGTCTTTATTTAGGAAGTTTCGACCTTCTCCTTTTTTTAAATCAAAGCTCAACCTAACAATTTGAATTGCAGGAGGTATAGGTGTAGGTGTAGGGGGGTGTGTGTGTGTGTGTATGTATAAAGAAATGACCCTAGGAAGGCAACATATCAAAAAGAAGATGCTCTAACAAGGCAAATGTCTCAAGGCAAATGTCTTCTGCGACAACTCAAAAGAAAGAAAACAGGAATAAGCTTATCTGTAATGTTTACTTCCTATAAAAAAGTACTTTTGGTAGTTCTATAGCAGACTTAGACTTTACTAATTATAAGAAGATAGGGTGTGATGTCTAAAGAGAAATAAAGAAAAGTTTAAATATTATAGAGTATCTAACTGGAGATAGAGTTCTTCCTTTGAGAGATGAGCCTCCCTCAGCAACTCAATAATCAAGAAATGAAGCACAGAGGAAGGGAAGAGAAACAGCAGGGGATAAGGAATCCAAAGGGGCAGAGGTCATATTTTCTGACCTCTTAGTAGAGCTACAAACACTGCTCCCAAGAATGCAATAGAAGTTTCAGAAATCAACTTAATTAAACCAGGAAAAGTCTCTTGAGATGTCCTCTATAAGGATTTTAAGTCGATTTGCTATATAAAAATATGCATGTTTAATTTTGACAGATGTAGCTAATTGCCCTGAAAAATTGAAGGCAGAAAAATCTATGTCTTAAGCATATGTAGAATTCACTTGAAAACTTTCAGTCAAGACATTGTCTGACCAACACTATTCTACCTGTTCAATGAAAAGAAATGGGAGCCAGGTGCTGGTGGCTCACGTCTATAATACTAGCTACTCAGGAAGCTCAGCACTGAGGATGACAGTTGGAAGCTAGCCTGGGCAGGAAAGTCTGTGCTACTACCTCCGTAAGTACCAAAAAGCCATAAATGTAGCTGTGGTTCAAATGGTAGAGTGCTAGCCTTGAGCAAAAGAAGTTCAAGGACAGCACCAAGGTGCTGATTCAAGCCCGAGGACCAGCATCAAAAGAAGGGAGGGAGGAAGAGAGGGAAAAGAGATAAGGGGTAGGGATCCAGCTCTATGGGACAACACTTACCCAGAATGCATTAAGCACTAGGTTCAATCCATGACAATATAAAGAATAAAAATTTTAAAAAGGAAGGAAAACATAGAAATGCACCCCCACTTGATTCTGTGCCTTCCTTTTCTTAGCTATAAAATGAACACCAACCCCCACGGATTGGGAGTGGAGTGTGTGAGGTCAATGACATAAAATTCTGACACTCTGAAAGCAGTGTAGCATTTTAGTCAACGTCAGCCCTAGCAAAGCCAGAAAGCCCAAGTTCAAGTCCAGGCCACTCTTTAACCAACTATGTGGTCCTAAGCCAAAAATCTGACATCTCTATGGCTCCAGTTTCCCTTCAGGCTGTAACATTACCTATCTCTAGAGTTGTGATGAAAACTAAATGAATTAGTACAGGCAATGTTTGAATGGTGCCTGGCAAATAATTTTTTTTTTTGGTTATCATTTTAGGCAGCAATTTCAATATTACAAGCGCTATTTCCAAATCCAATAATTTTGTGAGTAGAGTTCCTATCACCATGTGAAAACCAAAGCACAGCTGTGGGGAGAATATGCCCATTACAGCTAAATGTAAATGTGAGCTCATTTGCATGGAATTGTGCATGCAAAGTAACTCCTCCTTCTTGTTGGCTGAACAACATGATTACATGTATTTTGGCAGATATAATTTCTTGATTGACTCTTTCTAAGATATTTATAAGATACAAATGTATAAATCAATGCATAAATATAATCCTTCATCTAGAAACATTATAGAAATATTAAATTATTTCTAAAAAAGAACATACTACCTAGAATAGTTATAAACAAGATAGGAGCTTATCTCTTTTTCAGTATATTTTTCAGTCTTGTCGGCTGAAGCAATTTAGAAATTTTTACCACCATCAACAACTATCCTAAATGTGTATGCATATATTTGTGGTTAGTTATTTAGCTATACAGTTTGAACCAAAAATTCTTAATGCAAACTATTTTGATTTTTCAATATAAAACTTCTCAAAAATATCATTTTCCATAAGAGGAAAAAGTGGAGGGGGGAAAAAAAGGAGCACTCAAAATCTGGTTGAGTATTTTGGGAGTTTTTTTGTGTTTTTTATTTTCTGTTTCCCGGGGCACTGGAATTTCCCCAAGTCACCCATTCCTAAAATTCCCAAACAATTGTAGGTAGAGTAATTCAATTAACATAGAAAGAAGAAAATAGATGGATGCCATACATCATAGAATTAACTGGGAAACTGCTTGAGTTTAATTTCCTTTTCACATGGATAGTGATAACAGTTTCAAAAAGAACAGGGGTCTCTTAAAACAAGAAATGAGACCAAAAATTGTTTCTTTTTGTGGTATATTTGTAACAGACAAAAGTTGTGTCAATGATTTTATGCAAGTAGTATTACTTAAAATAACGGAGATTTGATATGATCGTTGGTTTGGTGGTTGGTTGATTTGAGACAGCCTCACTAAATAGCCCAGGGTAGCCTTGAAATCACGACCTCCTTGGCTCACCCTAATGCTGGAATTACAGGAATCCATGAACAGGTCCACTGTTTTTACTTCTTAATAGCTGCATTGGTTCTCTCGCCAAAGTTGTAAGACACATGTTTACACATATAACTGATAAACTCTGATGACTGAATTTGACCCCGCATAAAACTAGAATGAACATGCATACAACCTTAGCTCAGTAAGAGTAGGTATTCATACAGAGCCAGGTGCTGGTAGTACACCCCTATAATCATACCTACTCAGGAGGCTGAGATCTGAGAGGATCATGGTTCAAAGGCAGCATGTGCAGAAAAATCCAAGAAAGACTCTTATGTGCAATTTCCCAGAAAAAAATCAGAAATACAGTTATGACTAAAGTAGTAAAGTTTCACCCTTGAGTGAAAAAGTCAACCAAGAGCACAAAGCTCTGAGTTCAAGTTCCAATACTGGCTGGCAAAAAAAAAAGGGGGGGGAGCATACATAGAGGTCATTAAGGCATATACTTTGCAGCTAAACATCCATCATTCTGGTGTTCAACAAAAATGTGAGAATCTCAGTCTGCTAGAAAAGGCTTCAAGTGTCCTCTAAAAAGAAATAAAATGTGGATTGGTGACATGGCTCAAGTGGTAAAATGCATGTCTAGCTAAATATAAGGAACTAAATTCAATAGTCTATACTACAAGAAGGGAGGAAGGAGGGAAGGAAGAAAGGGGGGAGGGAGGGAAAGGAAGGAGGGAAGTGAGGGGGGGGAGGGAGGGAGGGAGGAAAGGAGGATAGAAGGAAGGACAGAGGGAAGGAAGGAAGGAAGGAAGGAAGGAAGGAAGGAAGGAAGGAAGGAAGGAAGGAAGGAAGGAAGGAAATTACTTTAGCACCATAAATTACAATATGCTTATTACTTCTGGTGAAAAGAATTATCACCAGAAGATGGAGAGAAAATAGTCAACACATCTATCTGTCAAGAACCAGAACATTTAATAGCCCCTAAAGTTTGTTTGCCATTTAAAAGACAAACAAATGCTAGGTAGATGGATGGGTAGATAATCTCTGAGTTTTCTACCTGACATACAATCATATAACTATATTAAACACGAATAAACTCAAAGATGACAGCATTTTTTTTATCATAAGAGTGTAAGCTGGTCCCCACTATATGATTCTAACACATAGCAGGCTCAAAATTTGCAGTCAAGTTTCCAAAAGCATGACAATTGTGATTTGCTACCTAGGTTTTCAAAACTGGCAGTATGCCCAGGAATTTACCAGGTGACATCACAGCATTTCTCAGAGCCGGCTTTGAAATGCATTTGTAAGTGGATAAATTTGACCAGCATCTGACATAAATCTAACTTTTCAGGACAACTACTATGTGTGACAAACACACTCTTCACATGGCAGCATTAAAACGATCAGAAGCAAAGCTTTTACCTCCTTCTCAGTGAGAGTATACAAATGGAACAAACATTAGAGCATAGCTTCAATGGATGTGAATGAAGTGGTCTTTCTTCATTTACACATAAACAGTCCCAAATAAACTACACAGATGATGATCTCCTGTCTCCAAAATTCATAGGTGCTTTGGCTATCTTTCCCACCTAGTTCAGGACCGTGGCACAGTAGCTAAATGGCATCAGGGAGCGACTTTTCTGGACTGGATGTCTCTCACTGGAATGATGAGAGAGTCATTTTCATTAAAAACTCAAAACAAAACAAAGCCATGGCATGAAATAAGAAAACAAGAACAAAATCATGCTACATGATCAATACTGAAAACATGCTTTTCTTACATATCATCAAGTAATTTTATGGAGGGACAGAAGGGACGGTACACAAGCAGGAGGGTGGTACAACGTATGTTGCTGGAGTAGTTATCCCAGAAGCCTGTGAACCCAGATTCTTTCGGTGGCATCCTTTAGGCATGGAATGGGCTAAGTGAAGCATGATAAATGGCCCCCAGGCTGCACACGTGTCAACAGAGGCCCATTTGGCCTGGCCGTGGAAACAGAAAGGTCATTCATTACCCAATGTGAACAAACAGAGCGCACGTTTGAGATAAATAACGGTCATTATTGAACTACAATGCTCCCTGGGAATTCCTCAACACTTCCTTGACATTAATGTACTATTTGTGCAGGGCTCGATGAGGCTCTCGCTATATTATTTAGTGCTTCACGGTTTATGTGACACACCACAGAGATATTCACTTCTCCTTTGCTGGGATACTTGACACCCAACACACACTGAATATTGTTCATGCAACATACACACACATGCACATACACCACACACACACACACACACACACACACACACGCCATGTGTACCTAGAACCTTGTGTATATACAAACACAAAGCAAGCAGAAGTTAATAAAGCAGGCATAGACCAGAGAAGGGATGTTTTAATCTGAACTTCTGGAATTCGGAGAAGAGTAGGTCACATGGAGAATTATCCTATGCTCCTAGAAGCATAGGCAAAGGGAATTATAAAAGTTGTCACCTGAATAAAACAGATCCCTCACAGAAACGAAGACCACAGGGCATCCCTTTACACACGATCCCTCACCACTAAGCCTTTAGAGAAGCTGCTGTCACTGCAGCGAAACATGTCACCATATCCTCTGAGGTTTATTCTGAAGCCAGTTTCCACTTGATTCAAACCCAATGCCACCCCTATCTGAAGCTGTTCAGATGGGCCCCAACCATACACAGGACCATCTGTAGAAGAAAGGTGTACAAAGATTGTTAGGCACAAGATCGAACATACTTCCTTCACATTGTAGTGATAATAAAAGAACCTGGTCATAAACAATACAGCTCCTGCTTCCTTGGTGCCGTATCCAGTGGCATCTCTCCATGGACTTCTCCATCTGGGTCTTCCCATTATCAGACATGTGATACACTTTGGTTGCACAACACATAGACTGCTTAAGAAAGGATGGTCAGATGTGTGGACAACTATCCAGTTACAATGGTCTGATTGTGTGTGGGAAAGTCATTTATCTCTTTGTCATGCACCTTTGGAATGTGGGTTACAATTAGTTTATTTCCTAAGAATGATTAGAACATAAAACTTCTTATGATATATCACATAGAAGTGTAAAAAAGAAAAAAGACACTTCCAGAAAAACACAGCAATGGCTAGTATAAGGGCAAAAACTACTGAACACGAACCAGAAATTAATAATGCATAGTCTACGAATCTTCAATTGAAGGAAATGATTGAGGAAAGCTAAATTTTAATGTCAAGGAAAGCATCTAAGCTGTACAAAAAATTAAAAATATCTCTTCAAGTAGTACATATGAACAAATGCACTATTTATTATGTATTAGCATAAAGATTTGGTCACTACCAGGTTTTTAATTCAGGGCCCCAAACTCAGCTTGCTTGCTCAACTAGCACTTCACCACATGAGCCATGCCTCCAACCCAGCTATACTTGAGTTATTTTGGAGATGGAGACTCAAAGTTCACTGTTTGGATTAGCTTAAAGCTTCACTCCTCCAGATCTCAGACCCTTAAATAGCTAGTATTACAGGTATAAGCCTGCAGCTCTCTGTTTATGGTACTATTTAACCAGAAAATCATGAACCTTTACCTGTGAGATAATTTTACCAAGTAGATAATAGGTGCTATGTCCTTAGATCTCTAAACTAGGTATATAAAGAAAGGGTTCCCTACCATAATCTGTATCTTAGAACAAAAAACTTTCAATTTTACCTGATAGTTATTACTACTATATCTTTTTTGTATTTGGCCAATCTTAATAAAGCTGAAAACTGAAGAGATGATAGATAGATAGATAGATAGATAGATAGATAGATAGATAGATAGATAGATAGATAGGAATATATCATATGTATATATATATATTATATATATATAATTACTATAGAAAGAGGCATTTCCTTGGACGAAAGAATTGATCAAAGTTATCACAGGTTATCAAAAGATTACAAGAAGTTATGTTTCCTCGTTGGTTGGAAAAGACTTAGGAGATTTCTGAGTGAGTCTAGCACTCCAGATTTTGACCTTCCTTCTCTCTTACCAAATGATACCAGTGATTATAGGTGGCAGGGGAGAGAGGCAGCATGATTAGGAACAAGATATGTGACAACTGAGAATTGAAATCCTTCTCCAGAACTATAATAAGTTACAGATTAAAAATAGAAGTCTTCTTTTCACCTTGTATTTCTCATGGTAAAGTAGGTTATAAAGTAAATACAAACAAACCTTTCAAAGAGAAAGTTAACAAACAACAAGGTTTTTTTCTTGCTTATTGTTATTGTTTGAAGGTGAGCCATTGCTCAAGTGGAATTCTTGGTTCCCATCTGGGGAAGCTAGTTAGGAAGGTGGTGGAAACTTTAGGTGGGGCCCTAGCTGGGGATGGATTGGGGGCAGGGGGGAAGTTATGTACCTTTGAAGGTGATGCCTGACCTGTTCCCTTCCCCATTTTTGATTCTCTGCTTCCTAAGACTGTTAGATAAAGATGCTCTTCTGTCATATGCTCTTATGCTATTACCACCACCAGCCTCTGCCCAAGCACGTAGGTCCCAACAACCAGGAACTGGATCCTCTGAAATAATGACGAAGTAACTTTCCTCCCTTAAGTCTTTTCTGTCCGGTTTCTTGGGTCAGAACAAGGAGAAAAGTGATTAATCTGCTCATATTCTAAAAGTAGCATTTAGGAGGAGGCTCACCATTTCCCTCACCCAAACATCTAGGGCTAGCTCCCACTCACCACCCCCTTCACATTTCACTGACCACAGAGGAATATACACCAAAGTAAATCTTCTCTCTTACGGCTTCCACCTCAAGAAAAACATATTCTATACCTACACATAGTCAAGATGTCTGAGAAAGTCTAAGAGGCATACCCAAAGTAGAAGGAAAAAGAACTGTAAGGTTACCACCACAGGCTTGGAGGTATCGAGCTTTAAAAAAAAAAATCTTGAGTCAAAATGATTTATTTCTTAAATCAACAAATGATTGGAGGACAGGTTAGTTTTTTGCCAGAGTGAGCCTAATATAAAAACAATCATTCCTTTTGAGATACTTCTGCATTTAAGCATCGTTTGTCTCAGATTTTGAACCTGCAGAACTCAGTGACAAAAATCTAAGGGAGTTACTCATCTTTGTTTACCAAAAGGGTTAAAAGAAGATGTCAGAGGCATTTTGTATCACAGTCAAGAAATCTATACTTAACTCTGGGCTGCTACTAACACTAACGTTAAATATAAAGTCATTTTTACATTTGTCAATAGACCAGCTTATCAAAGAAGTACGAGAGCCAATCGTACAGAGAGTCGATTATGAAGTTCTGGAAGATGCAGGAAAATGGACCAATCTGTCCAAGATTATAGTCAAAACAATTCTGTGGGAGTGGGAGGGTCAGGAAGGACAAGGACACTTCCCAGTTATTCTCCAGTGACCTGGATCAATCTACAACAACCTCCATGTCATTATTTTGTCAGATCCACTCAGCATCAGGCAGTTGAGTCTGTTTCCCAGCAACTTCAGGGTGTTTGCATTGATATTTACTTCACTATATGCAATACAACCTGGGAGAGCACGGCACTTTCTCAGGGAGGGAATTCAAGTGTTTAGCAATCTTCAGAAGACAAAAGAAGGAGCTATTCCCTGCCACAGCATGCAAAACTCCTTGTACTAAGTAAAAAACAAAGTTCAATTTTAAATCTGCATGTCCTTTTTTTTTTTTTTTTTTTTTTTT
>NW_012267228.1:20703842-20758623 GCF_000151885.1 Dipodomys ordii
TTTTTTTTTTTTTTTTTTTGGTTTGTCATGGGGCCTGAACTCTGGGTTTGGGAGCTCTCTATCTCTCAGCTCTTCAGCTCAACACTAGCACTCTATCGCTTGAGCCACAGCATCACTTCTGTCTTCTGCTTAGATGGTGCTAAGGAATCGAACCCAGGGCCTTACTGCATGCAAGGCAAGCACTCTACCACTGAGCCACCTTCCCAGCCCTGCACGTTCTTCTTTTAAAACCATAGGCAAAGCTATTAATGATAACAGGATTAAAAATGCTTGAGCTCTTCCTATGTGCCCTAAACTAAGCAACTTACATACACTGTTTCTATGAACTGTTAAGATGATCAAATTAGCAACTGATTGAAGAGATCAGAATTTACTCTTACTCCCAATGTTATGAAGTTTACTTAACTATCATATTGTCTCCTAGTTCACTACTGGAATCTAGTAACAAATACCCAACTCAGTTTTGTTTTGTTTATTTTCTGCTGATCCTAGGATTTAAACTCAGGGCCTGAGCACTGTCTCTGAGCTGCCTTTTGCTCAAATCTAGAACGCTACTACTTGACCAACAGCCCTACTTCCAGCTTTTTCTTGGTGGCTAATTGGAGTTGAGTCTCATAGACTTTCTTGCCCAGGCTGGCTTCAAACCACAGACCTCAGAACTCAGCCTCCTGAATTGCTAGGATTATAAGCATCTGGCTAAATAAATAAATAAATAAAACTATGCAAGATGCACATTGTCAAGCCACAAAAGCAGCCGAGAATGCTTTTTGTTGTTGTTGTTCCTGCTTGGTATATTCTCGTTTCTATGTAAGGCTCACAACCAGAAGGAAACTAATCTCTTAGATGATGACAACTCCATATTTCCATTTTGACTTAAAGCATTTCATTTAAAAACATTCAAAAGTTAGGGGAATGTAAGCTTGTGTTCCATTCCCCTTGTTCCCTGAAAATGCTTAGACACCTATTTTCTTTTCTTTTTTAATTTTATTATAAAGGTGCTATACAGAGGGGTTACAGTTACGTAAATATGGTACTGAGTACATTTCTTGTCGAACATTGTTACCCACTTCTTTGTTTTTCTCCGACTATCCCTTCCCTCCTGAATTCTGAAAAGTAACCCAGAAGTTTTCTCTAGCCTGACAAACCTCAGGTGTATAATTGCTAAGACATCTTCAATATCCTGATTCTTCTTCAGGGATGGTGCTTAAGAGCAGACCCAGGAGTCAGGGTTAAAAGCCATTGTTTTCCCTCTCCTTGGTCCTTCTTCATTTGCCCATATCTGAAGGCAATTCTGGGCAACACCTGGTTAAATAACTAAAGGTCAAAAACATATATGACTCCATGGGCTCTGTTGTCTACAGGCTGTTAAACCTAAGGAAGCTGGTTGAACCTTCAAAGGCTTATCCAAACACTATGAGCAGATAGTTACGGGTTGTCTACAATCTTACTTAAGGATTCCACAGAAACTAAAAATCTTTACAGTGGAATCAGCTTACAGCTATGGCTTATGCTGCAGCAAGGGGAGCTATGTTCAATGTACACTTTGGTTTTCTTCCACATAATTATCCTACTTGAACAAGCTGGTGGCAGAAGGCTCTATAGGGCTCACAGTTGAAGGTTGATGAAGACTTTTTCAAAACAAAATTTTAACATGGAAGGAAGCAAATGATAAACAGTTCATCTGGCTTCTCTGACAGAATTAACATGTTCATCTTTAAATATGACAAGTATATTCTACAGAAAAGCCTTGAAAATATTTTGAACTAACAGAACAGAAAGAGTTTAGTCTACTTGGTGAAACAAATTCAAGATCACTGGCCCAAATCTCAGAACTGACAAAATAACTGTTGACTATCATTTTTTTTCCTTTCATATTTATCATCAGTATTTTCTGGAAGACATACCCCAAAATAGCTATCTCTCCCCTGTCTTACTTTACCCAATTCTTAAAATCTTCTGGGACCCATAGATAGATATTTTACCTCTAAGAAGAATAGGCTTTTTTTCTTCTTTACTTTAATAGCTAGTCTACAAAATAGTAATAATACCAATGACCACACTAATCTTTAAGATGTCTATCATTTGTGCTAAGTGAAAATCAACTTCACTTTAAATGCATAAATGTCATGCATCAAAACTGCTTACCACTGGGAGGCTATACTTGTTCCTCTGCACTGAGTCTGCTTTCCCTAATCAAAAACTTTCACAAACTGGTTCATCAACACCTGTTGTTAGGTCAATCTCCCAATGCAACCAAACTCTGGAGTAGAAAGGACACAACACAGGATAGAATAGATTGGAGCAAGATAGTTCACTTGGTGCACTCAATGTTTCAGAAACTCCTAAATAGGAAATCCAGTATGAGGAATATCAAAAGGTATGTCAGCTTTCATAAAGGAGAGTAGACACTACTAAGTATCTCCCTTTCCATGCAAACCAGAGGAGTTGGTTCTCTAGCACATTTAGGTATCTAAGAGTCCATCTCAAAACTAATATGCATTCCAGTACCTCCTTTAGGAAGATACTGTTACAGAGATTTTCTAGAAGACTACAGTTGTCTAAGAAGGTAAGAAACTTAAAATAAAAAGTCACTACACCAAGGGCCAGCAACTAATTCAACACTAAATATAAAAATAGTTTCAAATTGGAAAATTCCTCCTTGCTTAAACTGGAAAGAAACTCTCTGGGTTATGAGAATTTTCACAAATATAGCACTCTCAAGGATGAAGCTCCTTTCCTTCAAGCACCTAATTTATTTTTCTTGTCCATTTGGTTTTACCAAACAGGAAGAATCTCTGTAAGAACAGATAGGATTTTTTTCTCTCTCTTTCTTTCTTTTGCTACAGAAGGGTCTTTGTTTAACATTCACTGCAGTGCTGGCTGGGAGCACTTCCATTGGTGAATTATTGTGAAAAAAAAGTCCAGGGACAACATTATTATGGTGTTAGTCCTCATTAATGGGGAAGTTACATCAAAGCCAGGGACAAGAAAGAAACTCTCTCAATATCAAAGTCACATTCCCAACAGCCCAGAACTATTTTCAGACAGACATCTTTTACCTTTTCTGGTTATAATGTGAAAGCATATAGCTTCACGATTGAGAATGTGGGTGGAAAGAGGGGATCAATGAGACACAGACATTGAAGTCAAAGGGACAGTTTGAAAGACATGATAATGTGGGGGCCCTGGGGAGCTATTCCAAAAACAAACTTACTCAGCAAAATCACACTTCCATATTAGAAAGGGAAAACTGTAAAACACAGATCTTTAGGCAAGTTACTTCACCTGAGTAGGAAACGGTTACATGATCACTGGGAGAGGAAGGAGTTAGACACATGATTGTGGAGTGTTTGGAAAGAACACTGGCCATGGTGTTGTAGGATCTGGTAAAGCCTGCCCTGGGCAGGTATCATGATCTTCTACCAGCTCTGTTTATGACTTTCCAAAATGGATGATATAATGGAAAGAAAGGTGGTATAAAGGTGCTGTGTATAAATCAAACCATGCAATAGTAGACAAGCTTTTGGTATACTTGTGGAGAGAAGGTTCTCTGTCATTGTCATCATTAGCACAGTCATTATACATATCACTATTTAGATACATTCCTTACACTCATTACTCTCTAATCTTCTAACCTTTTTAACCTTCCTATCTGTCCTCTCTCCTTTTTCTTCTTTCTCCTACCCCCAGGGCTGTCCTAGCTTTCCTTCATTAACTTTGTAAGTTGTCATCACTTATCATCCAAGCCCTAGTTTTCACACTTCCAACATGAAAGAAAAAAAAATCTATCATGTATTTAATCAAGAAGTATTCACGTCTTCTATTAACCTGAAATCATCATGCAAAGGAACACCATGACATCACAAGAATGTTTTTGGTTGTTGTTAATTACTATAGATAAAGTTAAAACAGTTGATGAGGAAGTATCTATTAGGGTCGGTGTGGTTAGATGGTAGGCAGACTGTTTTCGTAGTAAACATAGAGCCCTCAGTTCAATCTCCAGCACTAACAATTTTTTTTTCTCTTAATACGAAAAAGTAGCCATAGGCCAGTTTTTCATGCCTGAAATCCTAACTACTCAGGAGGCCAAGACCTGAGGATTGAGGTTCAAAGGCAGCCTGGGCAGGAAAAAGTCCATGAGACTCTTATTTCCAATTATGCATCGAAGAGCTAGAAGTGGAGCTGTGGCTCAAATGTTACTGTACCAGCAAAAAGCTCAGAAACAGTGCCCAGGCCTTGAATTTAAATCCAGGACAGAAACAAAAAGCAACAAATGAACAAAAACCTGCCATCCTTGGTACTCCCCTTTTCAGAATTTACATACAACTCAAATTACAATGATTTTGCATTTTAAAAAATCAATTAAGCATTTTACTTTACTTAGAAATGATTAAAAGTAGCCAGGTTACATAGTCCTTGTGTCAAAAAAAGAAAGAAAGAAAATTCTCAACCGATTTCCAAATCAAAAACTCCCATCATACCTGTTTCCTGTGAAACTACTCAACTGCTTTTTAGACACTCACATGAACATACAATTAATAATTTCAATTCTGAAAGCTTAGTATTGCTTTGTGTTTTATATTATGTATAGGTATTTGAAAATATATCAACATAGATTTTTTAAAAGGAAATTACTAAAACAAATACCTACCAAGAAGCATCACAGCATTAACATTAATGCTATGACTGAATTACTACTTCCTGAAAAGCTGCATTTATGCACAAATTTACAAGTCAAGCATTTCTTATCAGCACGGTGGGATTCTACTTTTATCTCACCACAGTTTCCCTATCTGGTGACCTCTATACTTCCCTCATTATCCTCAGCAAGAAAATATTCATCATGCCTCACTAAAAACACTACAACACCCATCTTCTTCCAACCGTATTCAAAAACTATGCAATGAATTGGTATTCATGGGGCTTTGACTAAGGTAGAATGAGCCAAGCCATTCTTGGTCCTTCAAACTATAAGAACTAGTAAAGTCAAAATAGCAAGTAAATGTATGGAATAGTGAAGAATACACCATTTGTTCTGTGTTTTATCATTCTGTTCAGGAAAACCAAGATGTAAAATCACAGCAAATCAACATCTCCACCCTGAAGGGGGAGGCCTTGAAAATTTAAATCTTATATCCTTGGGTCTCGATTTCTTTTGCTGTGGATGACAGAAGTTTGACTAGATACCTTGACTTCAACATCCAACTTTCTAAGGAACCTTAAATGAGTAACAGCAAGCAAACGTTCATCACTCAATGTGTTAGATAGTTCTGTTTTCAAAAGACTTCATTTGTGAGTAATATTTTCATGGTTCAAAAGATGGCCAGTAATCAGGAATTTTAGGAAATAAAACAGCTTATATTGAAATGAAAATGAAAACAACGAGAGGTCCATCCTAGAATTTCTAAACACTAGTTATGTTTCTACAACACCTTAGGAACCTGGTCCGCTTTTTAACTCTTGAATCTTCCATGCCAGTAATAGTGCCCAGCATGTGATAGTCACTTTGTAAACATTGTATTGGATGGATGCACAGGCTTCTCTTAACCTAATAAACGACTGCTATCTCTTTCATGTTGCTTGGTAATGACTGAGACCTTACAGCAATATGGTTCTCAATAAGCCCCTGCAATAAAGAATGGATAAGCTACTTGTGCTCAATAAAACAATGAAGCCTCCTCATCTAGGCCCTACAATCTTGCCAATATATAAACTCATGTTCACTCATTAGCTCAAATGAGAGATGTCACTGGGAACTGGTTATCCTCATGGTAATATATTCCATCTCTAAGACTGCAATGACATGGTTACAACCAATAGAGACACTCAAATCAAACAATGAGATGTCTTTAACTCATAAACAACCACAGCTGAGAGAGTGTGGCTGCCATTAATGGGCCTACCTAGCAAGCAGACTGCATAGAGCCTTAGTCTGAGGTAGTCCTCTAGAAGTAAAAGGCAGTATCTTTGGAGGTTGGCAGATACAAGTTTTTAAGTCTTATTTCCACTCTGACTGGCCCAAGCCTTAGCATCTTTATTTGTAACACAAGAATAAAAACTTTTCTCCACAGCAGCAATTTCCATGGAGGAAAATAGGACTAGATATGTAAAGTACTTCAAGTTATGTGCTGGCACAAACTAGTCATGCAACAAAATTTATTTTCCTAGTCACGCAAGACAAAAAGAAGGAAAACGTGAAATGGAGATATCAAACAACAAAGCCACACACATTTCTATAGTTTTTTTCTCTTGGTGCTAATCCTAAATACAGGAATTTCAATAGTATACTGTGTAACTCTCATTTCCCTGAGATCTGAAGTTATAAACAAACAAACAAGAAAATGTGAGCCTTCTAGTAAGAAGCAGACTGCAAGTTAGCCCTAGACACAAATCTCCTGCTAAATGTCATGTGTGCCCTCTTAAAATTAAGCAAAGCCTCTTCTTAACTTTGTTCTTTTATACAAGAAATGGAATAATGCAATGGTTACTGAGCACAGGCGCTAGAGCAAGATGGTGCAAGAGCCAGAAAACCCAGTTCAAATCCTGCTGGAGGATTGAGTTCCAAATGGCCATGACTCAGAACAGGTGCCATTAAGTTTCTCTGCTTCAGTTTTCCTCACTGTAAAAACAGCATCGCGTAATGTGACCACGAAGCATTACTATAGAACTGGGCATGGGTGTACTTGCCTATACTCCCACCACTCAGGAAGCTGAGGCAGCAGGATTGCACATTTAAAGTCAGCTTAGTGAGATCATGTGTCCAACTAATCGAAGAAATACACTACAAGTTCATATTATAGCATTACATAATGCTTGGGATGTAAACATCCTGCGGACATCACTTCCTTTGTCCTGTGAGAACTAGAACAGCCCCTTCATCATAGATTTATCAAAGCAAGGTCAACAGAGGTTCTAGGATGGAGCCAGGACGCTATGCATGAGATAAATGACTACCTCCACTGGGCTACAACCATCACTATTATATTGAAGGCATCCAGAACTTTTCAAGCCACCACAGCTGAAAAACAAATTAGTATAACCCCATTCCCTCTCCACACGTGCAAATAAGATTTTACTTCTTAAATTCGGTACTGTCACCAAAGACTCAAAAGTCATCCTCTATGACACAGTATCTTATGCTAGAGAATTCTTTTCTATTTTTTATACCAGTACTGAGACTTGAACTGAAGGGCAGGGAGATCCCTCCTAGCATTTTTGCTCAAGGCTGGCTCCCAACCACTTGATCCATACTTCTTCCACTTCAAGCTTATTGCTGGTTAGTTGGAGATGAGTCCCATGGACTTTTCTCCCTAGACTAGATTCAAATTGTGATCCTCTAATCTTAGCCTACTGAGTAGACAGGATTGCAGGCATGCACTACTGGCCCCAGCTTACTAAATAATTGAGTGCTTTCTACAACACTTCCCTGGAAGAGTATCTTTATTTTTTTTAGGCAGAATCTTGCTAAGTGGTCCTTGCTGTCTTCAACTCATGGTAATCCTCCTTCCTCAGCCTCCACAGTGCTGAGATTTCAGACACACACTACCAGGGTGAGCTTTCGAAGTAAAACCCTGGTTTTTGCTGAACCATAATGGTTGGAAACACATTTCAGTTAATATAAACAATTATTCATTGCAGGTAACAGCACTGCCTACAGGAAATACAATTTAAATGTCTCCATAAAGCATGGGGCAGCATTTAAAATCCTATAGGAAGACTTGTGCATTTAGCTGAATCCAGCATCCTAAACCAGTAATTTCACATTAACTATTCATCAAACAAACAGTTGTTCATAGCACTTTAGTCTTTCTCAACATCTTCAGACACCACCCTGCACCCACTACACATAACTCAATCCCATAACCTGAGCTGGACCAACACAGACAGGGCTCCTGCAGATGGATAAAAAAAAAAGCAGCACACAAGTAACAGACATGGAAGCCATTCTACAGCCATTTAACAATATCTACTGTGAAAAGCAGCTCATTGAGATGGTTTCTGACCTGAAAAACCTAAGTCTTCTCAAGAATCTGAATTTAAGTTCATGAGTAAAAAAAGCATACAAGCCCTCTTGGAATAATTTGGAATGTCAGCCAATTGATGAGGAAACTTAGGAAATATGGTAAAAAACCAAAGATTAAATCTGTGCAGTTTTTATGGATCACTAAAATGGACATATCCACTATAAATAATTTTCAACCTTTCTAATGTACTATCACACAGAAAAATGAATTATACCTGGAATATATGGAGAATTGGTATGTATTATCTGTTTCAATGATGGATAAATGGATGGGTAGATGGAACCCAGTGCTAAATTGCTTAGACCTGAAATAGTCATCTTAAATCATGGTTTTGACATAACTTTGACCCTGACACTAAGAAAATGATCTGCATCTACCTGGCTGGGGGAAAAACAAAGGTCAGAAAACCTGTTCTCTGTAACAAAGATGTGCTACATTAGGCTACAAGCATCATCTGCTTGATCTACAAAAGCATACATAGATTTTCAAGCCTGCTTTCCCTTAGCAATTTTACCTCCTGAGACACTAAGTCCATGGTTCTTTCCCACTTCATCCTCTAGCACATTTTGAAATAAAAGTGTTTTTAGAAGATGAGCCTGGTAATAAATTAAATTATTTCTGTTATACCACAACTAATGGAGAGAAAGCGCCCAGCTCAAGATGAACAATAATCTAACCTGTTAGATCTGATTTGTAACCTAATGATATTCTCATACTGGCACAGGAACAAAACAAAACCCGAGTTATAATAACAGGCAAGGTGTGCTGTCAGCACTCTAGAGGGAGTTTTTATATTTTGAGCCTGTGGGAATTTGGAAAAGGTCCATGTTACCATTTTCTCTCTTATCAGAATGACACAGCTGATTATACCTTTAAATGAAGCCTAATAATGTATGTTGCTTCTGCTAATCAGAATAGGAAAGCTCAAGTTGCCGTTTGTAAAAATAGCAGATCATTTAATACTGAACACAGTAATGATGGAATTTCACCTTTGGTCAAATAGAGGGCGGGTTCTGTGACCCAAGCCATCCCTGATTCATTTCCCACACTGCTGACTACTCATGCTCCTCTTGCTTTTCTGGCCAAAGAGTAAAGAGAGACATAATTCAACAGATCAGCTTCCTGCTGTGGTAATACTATGCAACTGAAAGAAAGGGTTCGATGGAAGGATTTGGGTAAAGAACAATGAAGCATTTATTTCTTGCTCACTGATATTTGGGTACAATGAGTGCCTGGGTCCAGGAAAAGTTCACCTATTTCACATTCTGAGACCAAGAGTTACCTGTGACCTCTGAGCCATGCTGTTTCATACAGACAAGGTCAAATCCAGCCATGCAATCACATCTGAGCACTTTTTGTTGAGGTGACCTCCACTACATTCCACAGACCAGAGGATCACAGAGCCCAGCCCACTAGCAACAGGGTCAGAATAAACTCCTCAGTCAACACAACTGGGAAACACAGCAGAGTCACACAGTAAAAGGATGGTCCCACAGCTAGATCGCTACAATGGACATATCCACTATAAATAATGTCAACCTTTCAACCTATACAATAAGCAGGTCTACCATTAACCCGGATACCCCATAATATGCCCTACTTTGGAGAGCCCCTAATATCCAATCTTAGGTAGACTAAAGGAGTTTGGGATTTACTGATGATTCCCTGGCTGGTAGGTGACCAATCAAACACTCATTCCCTCCATATGGTGTCACCTTGATGGTGGAACCATGTGTCACCTTAAACCTAGTTACAAGTACCCCTAGTGCCTGGCAACAAGCCAGGAACCATTTGTGTGGATCACAGAGAGCTTACCATTAGCTACCCAGGCTCAACAGGAAGGCATTTTCTCAGTTTATATGCAGCCAGTACTCTCCCATGTGCATTGGGCAGTGGGGGAGAGGGGGAGGGGGGAGGTAGAGAAGTTCACAGGGGACCTCTGCCACACTGATAGCAAAGAAATTTGGAGGAGAAAATGGTCCTTTTCTGCTATTCTCAAAGGAATTATCTTGATATTATGAGCTGCCTGTGTTCCTGGTCAGAAAGCGTCTAAGGCTCACACATGACAAGTGAATAAAATCTAAACCCCTTAGCTTTAGTAGTAAAATGCTGTCATTGGGAGAAAATACTTGCATGCTATTTATCCAATAGGGAATTAATATTCAGGATATCTGAAGAACCCAAACAATAACCCCAAAAGATAAATAATCCAATCAATAAATGAGTAAATGAGCTAAACAGTTGGTTTTCCAAAGTCTAATTGGCCAATAAGTGCATTTTTAAAATGTTCAAATGCAAACAGAGATTCCCAATCATTCCAGTCCAAACGACTATGATAAAAATAAAATATAAGCTGGACACTAGTGGCTCATCCTGGTAATCCTAGTTACTCAGGAGGTTGAGATCTAAGGATCACAGTTCAAAGCCTGCCCCAGCAGGAAAGTCCATGAGACTCTTATCTCCAATTAACCACCAGAAAATCAGAAGTGGCTCTTTTGCTCAAGTGGTAGAGCACTCGCTTTGAGCTGAAGGGCTTAGGGATAGCACCCAAGCCCAGAGTTCAAGCCCCAAGACTGACAAAAAATAAATATATATGTATATGCGTGTGTGTGTGTGTGTGTGTGTGTGTGTGTGTGTGTGTATGAATGAAAACAAATGCTGGTAAGAGTGGAAGACAATGGCTCTTGTCCACTGCTAGTGTGAATGTAAATTAGTGCTGCCAGTATACAAATTCCTCAAAAAGCCAAAACTACAACCATCATATGATCCAGCTATTCCACTCCTGGGAACACACCTAAAGCAATCAAAATCAGAATAAATAAAATAAATAAATAAGAGACACCTGCACAGACACCTGCATACCCATGTTTGCAACAGCATTATTGACAATAACCAAACCATTTACACACACACACAGAAATACAAATGCATACAAAGGAGTATTGTTCAGCCATACAGAAGAACACAATTGTATGTAATAAAATTTCATTACAAAACCCACTACTTTGTATAATTAACACATACTAATAAAGATAAAAATACTTTTTCTGGCATATTTTTATATTTATAGTCTTCATCTTTCTGGTACCTTCCATAGGAAGAGAACAATTACATTGTTATAGGTAGTATGCATTTCTTGCATCCAACTAATATGGGCAATATCCTAACACTGGTTTTACATAAATTAACAAGACCAATGCAAATGCAAGTTTCTCTGTAAAGTTCTGTGCTTTTCAACGATTGTTTAGCTGACTTTTGTATTCCAGATATTAGTACACTACATCATGTTCTCTCCTTGTCTTCTTCTATCTGGCCCAGCCCCTTAGGTGACGCTTGCTAACAAGTTCAAAAACCTTTATAAGGCAATGGGTATACCACTTCGATAGGCAGCAAAAAACCACTGGCTATCTTTTCTTCTTTGGGGGGAAAATGTCATCATTCTTTCTTTCTTAAAAAATATGTGAATATATTTTTATTACTTTAAGTAGTTCTATAAGGAGTTGCCATTTAACAAAGCAGTTTCTAACACAATGCATTTTGATGTCATAGCCTTCAACATTCTCACCCATCCTTCCCCTAATGATCCCTGCCCTCACTCTTCTTAATTTTGTAGGCTATACACTGAATTCTTGGTTGCATTCTCCTTTTCTTCATTCTTGACTCCTTTCCCCTGGATCCTATCTCTCCCTTTTCAAGCACCTTCTCCTCTACTGTTTATTTTTTTTGACTCTGACTTTGCCTTACTGAGGAATTACACAATTCCAGTTCTCCCTTGAATCTACCTCGGAGACTGTCACCTTTCCCATGGTACAGGGGATATAGAATGACATTATAACCCACTTCAATGTCACATGACAACATCATTCAGGGCTTCATTCTCCCTGACATTTCCTGAGGGTAACTCTTCCAATTCTCAGGATAATTAAACAATGCTTGCCACGTGTAAGACTGTGAACTAACACTTGACACAGTACTTTCACTCTGCACTAATTATTATTATCAAATCTACTAACCCATTTTGCAAGTAAAGAAGCAAAGGGTAGCAAGGTTAAGTCACAAGCCCTGTAGGAAAAACAGATCCAAAACAACATGTCTAGTAAGTGGTAAGATGTTTTGTAAGAAAGAGTGAGAGTAAGGTGAATATGATTAAAACATATCATATATAAGGAAGGAAAAATCACAATAACATCCCTTTAAGCAGTTGATACACACTAATAATGAAAAAAATAGTGAAATAAATTAAATTGAAAAAATAAAATAGTCCATTATGCTTCAGTTTTCATCCTCTAGAACACTAAAGAGCTAAACTTTAAGCTCTTGGATCCAGAGGCTCCATTAGGAGTGAACCCAAGTTTTTAAGCCTTTTTACTGCCAGCACTGAACAACAGAGTTGATTTTAAGAACAACCTTCACTGGGGTTCCACTGCCAATTTCTATGTGGGAGGGCAGGAAAGGGAGGGGTATAATTCAATATTATCTAGGCCAGGGGAATTGGTGCCCAATGAACTATATGTTCCGAAGCCTAAGTTGAAATCTTTCTGTTTTGTAACAAGAATTGTCTGTCCCATATAATTTAATCTGCCTTAAGGTCCAATATCACATTATAAAATTTAAATGGCACAAAGAAATTGATTCCTGTCTGGATAGATTCTGATGAAGTTGATAACCTATTTTCAGAGTCCCAAACTGGATCAAGGAATCATTGGTATAAGAATTGCCTGGCATGAATGGAGACAATAAATTGGAGACTTCACAGTTAAAGTATAACAACGTATTCTGATGAGCTCCAAGATGTCAGAACCACATGTTCCAGTCCATTCCACATCTACACAGATAGCGATGGTCATATATCTACTTTAAAATAACCAAGCAAATCAACAACAGTATCCATGGTTTTGGTTTCTAATAATACCATGTTTTAAAGTCATAAACCAGTTACTTTTAAAGTTTATATTGATTTACTTTTTGAGTTTTGAGACTTAACCTTGACACTTACTGACCTCGGAGTCAGCATCTAGCCCAGGTTGTAGTTATTTTTTGTGTATATGCTGGTCCTAGGGATTGAACTTAAGATCCCCAGCTCTCATGTGCCTTTTCCACTTAAGGCTGGTGCTCTACCACTTGAGCCACAGTTCTAATTTTGGTTTTTTGCTAGTTAATTGGAAATAGTCTCACAAAATTCCTTACTCACGCTGATTTCAAACTTTACTCTTCAGATATCAGCCATCTGAGTAGCTAGGATTACAGACATGGGCCACCAACCAGCACCAAGCTCACGATGACATTTTTGCTATTTGTTTATGTATTTCTAATTTTTTTGTTATTTAAAGGTGATGTACAAAGGGGTTACAGTGTAGTAACATTTTTAATTGACAGAAAATAATCATATTTATTTATGGAATAGTATAGCAAATCCATCACATTGAACGCTTTTTTAGCTGTGAGAGTATTCAAAATCCTCTCTTAGATCTCTTCAAAATACACAATATAATATCATCGTTACGTAAGAAATTGTTGCTCCTCCCAACAGTGACACTGTACCTGCTGCCCAGCCTCTCTCTTCCTCCACAGCCACTGAGGGCCGGAAGCAGGGGGTCAGGGGGAGGAATATTCTACTTCTAGGAAATCAACAACACCAAGTTCAAACAGCTGCAAACCATGATTATCAGTTCACCAATGTGTTTAATTACATCCACGCACAAAAGGCCTGACCCTAAAGAATTTCATCTTATGCATTTCTGGTAATGTCTGTTGAGAGTTCTGTTTGTGTAATGCTATCAGAAGTGTCTCTGGATGGGATTATATAAACGTAGGGAGCAACCAGCACATTCTGAAGCCAGCAGCTTGCCCTTCAATAATCTGATAACCAGGCCTTAACAGCAGCACCAGGAGTCCTGGATGCCTGAACTCTGGAGCCTTGGTTGAACCAGATGTCAGAATGTTCCTTGCTCTACACAAGATCAAAAAGGCAAGTCTCCCAGATAAAGTCACTTTCTGGATACCACTGAGGAAGGCAGGAGAGAGAGGCTTTGATTACAAGAATTCTATAAACAGTCTGTATACACAGTTCATAGCCTGAAAGGTGAAAACATCACCTGGATACGATTCAATGATAACTATATCCACATACACATATAAATCCAGAGTTCAACTATCAAGAGAGAATTCAAAGTTTGTATAAACACATACACATAAGTAAATATATTTTCTTAGCTCTTAGAATATTTCAGCAATATAAATCCCTTCAAACATGGGTAAAAATACAAAATGCAGTTACCAGTGGGATTCAGCATGACCAATACTGGTGAAACAAAATAGACCACAATTGGAAACTTCCTACGTGAAGAATGAGAAATGGGCAGAAAGTCATTGAGCAAGATGTGTTGCACTAAGCTGGGTGTTGGTGGCTCACACCTTTAATCCTAGTTACCCAAGATGCTGAGATCTGAGGTTTGAAGCCAGCCTGAGCAGGGATGTCTGTGAAATTCTTAACTCCAGTTAACCACCAAAAAGCTAAAAGAAGAGCTATGGCCTTGAGGGGGGAAAAAATACAACCACCTCAAACCCTTAGTTCAGGACCCAGGACCAGTAGAAATAAAAGAAAAATAAACAATTCTTAGGGTCAAATCTAACTTTTGACAATGTCACTGGTAACTGCACTGTGTTCTCGGAGTGAGAACATAGCAAGAAACTTCAATTAAACTGTCCCTCTGCTTGTAAGTCTGATGAACTTCAAAATGCACTGAATCACCAAAGCCAGGGGCCTTGCATACCAAAGTCTTTTCTTGTTGGTCTTTAATAAACGATTATATTTCTTTTCCTCTGACCAATGGTAACATGCCCTCTCTCTCCATGATTTACAAGTCCTCTCAGAAATTAGAAAGGGATGTATAGGGTGTGCAATTCATTTTAATAGGAATTTGAATGGCTCCTTTTTCCCTTTGTCAAAATACAACATCCTGAATTGCCTCTCTGTGCGTGTGATAAATCGTTTGGGTGCAGAAAATGAAGAATGTTTTTAAATGGCGAGTTAAAAGGCACAATTCCATATTCGGTTTCTGAACAGCAAACTCTCTGAAGTGATCGGAGCCTGCTGTGTATCTATCTGGAGAACTTTTATTAAATCTAATAGAACTCAGGAGGAGGGGTGCAAGCCACAGCGTATGAGATCTAATTTCCATCTCAGTTCACTTGCGTCCCTAAAATTACATCAACAGCAAAATCAGATATGTGGTAGATGCCGCATTTAGGATGCTTCTAATAGGTAAAACTTGACTTTTATTATTAAAGAATAATTACTGCTCTGTGATTCAGCTAAGGAAGCCCATTTCTGTCACTTCCTTTTCCTTCCTTTACCACAAATACAGCCAGCATAACCTGCTACTATTCTATCATCTGATTTTAGATAATTTAAGGGGGAAATGAGATTTATTAAGATGCACTGTATTTTCACAAAATGAATATAGGGAAGCTGAAACACGAACTGTATCAGGATCGAGGTCAGGAAAAGGAAGGGATGATGAATAGAGAGAGGAAGGGTTGGGCAAATACTCACTATCCAATGTACATATGGGAAAACAGAATCAGGTAACTTAAGGTGATGGTGGTGTGTAGAAAGATGGGAAGAATGATGGAAATGGAAACAGTGATCAAGATGCATTGTACTAATAAAATGAAATGTTGATTTGAAGCCAATTTGTAGAATTGCTTTAAAAAAAGATACACATACATGTATATCCATATAAACACCCACAGTTATACATGCACAAAAATCATTCAGATATCTAGTCTCAAAAACCAAAAGGTGTTAACAATTAAATTCAATTTTCTGCCAGCTGCAGCCAAAATATGCCCCAGTAGAGACAACAAGACATGTATATTTAGAACATGGATGAGGAGGATGGTGAAATGGAGTCCCTAAAACATCAGTAAAAAGGTCCTGAGAATGATTACAGAATTATAACCAGATGCAAACACTAGAGCTAACCTGAAAAACCCAATCTTGATTCTTAACAATGACATTATTTCCTACAAGTCTAGCTGAAGATCATTCCATTATGAATGCTTTCTGTTAGTGGAGTCCTTTCCTTCCTTTGTTCCTCCTCCTTCTCCTTTACCATCCTAACCTCTGTTTCTGTTTTCCTCTCTATTTCTGTGTCTGTTTCTTTCTGTGTGTCCTTGTCTCCCTCCATCTCCCCCATTCCGCCCCCTCCTCCACTCTGAAAGCCCAAAATGACAAACATAAAAGATCATATACTTTACTCTGTCTCAAAATCTCAGGCTAAGGGCCAGACAGATTCACAGCCAAATTCTATAAGGCCTTCAAAGGAGAACTCACTCCAATACTCTTCAAAATCTTCAATGAAATTGAAAGGAAAAGATCACTACCAAACTCATTCTATGAAACCAGCATAATCCTCATTCCAAAACCAGACAGGGACTGATCAAAGAGAACTATAGAACCATTTCTTTGATGATCATCGATTATAAAACTTCTCAACGAAATTCTGGCCAGTCTACTTCAACAACTATTAAAAAAAATCATATACTATGATCAAATGGTATTCACTTCAGGGATGCAAAGCCAATTCAATATACACAAGTCAATTAATATAATTCAACACATTAACAAGAGCAAGGACAAGAACCACATAATCATCTCAACAGATGCACAAAAATCACTTGACAAGATCCAACACCCTTTTATGATGAAGCTCAGGAGAAGCTAGGAATCCATGGAACATCCTTTAATATAATAAAGGCTATATATGACAAACCTACACAGAGCATTATACTTGATGGGGAAAGGTTAAAATCATTTCCACTAAAATTAGGAACAAGATAAGGATGTCCACCCTCTCCACTCCTCTTCAATATAGTATTGAAATTTCTACACAGAGCAATATAACAAAAGACAAACATAAAGGGGATCTAAAGGAGAAAGAAGAAGTAAAACTCTTTGCAGATAACATGACCATATATTTAAAGAACACCATAGACTCCTCTCCCAAGTTACTTAACCTGATCAGAAACTTTGGTAAAGTAGCAGGTTATAAAATTAACCCACAAAAATCAGCAGCTTTTCTGTATGCCAACAGAAAAAGAACAAGGCTGAAATCAGGAAAGAAATAGCCTCAAAAAAAAAAAAAGTACCTAGGAATTAACCAAAGATGTGAAGGACTTCTATGATGAAAACTTTTAAAAATCTGAAAAAAGAAATTAAAGCATACTTAAGGAAGTGGCCAAAACCTTCCATGCTCCTGGATTGGAAGGATTAACATAATGAAAATGGTAATACTGCTAAAAGCTATCTACAAACTTAATGCAATATCCATCAATATCCCAACAATATTCTTTAATGAAATAGAAGTTATCCAAAAATTCATATGAAATAATAGAAGAACCCGAACAGCAAAAACAACTGTTAGCGGGAAGAACAGTGCTGGGGAAATATCAATATCAACTTCAAACTCTATTATAAAGCTGTAGTTACAAAAACAGCTTGGTACTAGCTATATGAACAGGCCTGAGGACCAATGGAATAGATGCAGAAATGAGCCCACAGACTGTGACCACCTAATCTTTGATAAGAGAAGGAAAAGCACAGGATGGAAGAAAGAGAGCCTCTTCAGCAAATGGTGCTGGCAGTATTGGCTATACACACGTAGAAAACTGAAGTTAGATCCTTATAAATCACCCTACACCAGAATCAATTCCAAGTGGAACAAAGACCTGAACATAAGATCAGATACCCTGAAAATATTACAGGAAGGGATAGGGGAAACACTAGGGCTCCTTGGCAAAGGTCAAAACTTCCTAAGTAAATATCTAGAAATATAACAAATCAAAGAAAGGCTGGATGAATGTGATTGAGTTAAACTGCAGACTTTCTGGGTGGCAGAGGACATAGCTAGCAGGATAAATAGAAAGCCAACAAATTGGGAGAAGATCTTTACTAGCCATACAATGGACAAATGCCTCATATCTACACTATAAGCTCAAAATCTACATAGAGCTCAAAAAAATTAAACCATCCAAAAACAAATCCTCAAAGAAACAACAACCCCATTAATAAGTGGGCTAAAGACTTAAAGAGAGACTTCTCTGAAGATGAAACAAGAATGGCCAATAGACACATGAAGAAATGTTCAGTATCTCTGACAATAAAAGAAATGCATTCCATCTCACCCCAGTTAGAATAGCCATCATCAAGAAAACTAATAATAAGAGATGCTGGCAGAAAAAGACATGGCCAAAAGAAAATGCTAGTATACTGCTGGTGGTAAAGTAAACTTGTTTAAACACTCTGGAAAGCAACATGGAGGTTCCTCAAAAAATTAAACGTAAAGCTCCCTATGACTCAGCAATCCCACTCCAGGCCCAAAGAAACATAGGCTGCATGGTTTCCCCCATACCTAGCAGAGGATCACAATAGCTTAAGAGCTATGCACATATGACCATATAAAATGATGCTTACAGAAATGAACCCCAAGAAATGGAAACGAGGGTTTTTAGTGTCCTACTTTCAGTTATTTCTTTTTCTTTTCTTGTTTTTCCTTTGGTTCATTCCCTGTTATCATTGTTTGCGATTTCTCTACCCTCTGTCCTGTATATATCTGATTTGGAGAAGGGAAGGGAAATCACAGAAATGGTAGGACAAAGGATGAACCAAAACAATAATGATACAAACTAGACACTATGTTGGAAATGAACTTTACAGCTTGGTATGGGGGTAGTGCGAGAAAATGGAGGGGGTAATATTGTTCAAAAAGAAATGCACTCATTACCTGGCTCATGTAACTGTAACACCTCTGTACGTCAACACTTTACAACGAAAATTTTTTTTAAATCTCAGGCTACAAATGGTTTGCCAAGTTTTAGTAGAGACTTAGAGCAGAAGAAACTGTATTTAGTACCTCAACACCTGTTGATTCAGAAATCAGCTCCAAATACCTGCCCCAGACCTTTAATAATCAAACCACTACATTTTGTCCCCATCCTCAAACCCATAAAGGTTTTCTTTTTCTTAAATGGCAAAGAGGGAATATGATTGACAGCTTAATAGAAAACATAGTCCACCATATAAAAACAAAAGGTCACGTCATAACTTTGCAAAATGTAGTATTTGTAAATTCATTTCTACCTCTTTTACTCTCCAACATCTACTTTCAAAGAAGTGACATAATACTTTTTAAAAGAGGAGAGGGAAAAAGAAAGAGTTTTGCTCTGAGTAAGAATGGCATGGGGCTGGGAAGATGGCTCAGTGGTAGAGCGCTTGCCTTGCATGCCTGAGGCCCTGGGTTCGATTCCTCAGCACCACATAAGCAAAAAGAAAAAAGCCAAAAGTGGCGCTGTGGCTCAAGACGTAGAGCGCTAGCCTTGAGCTGAAGAGCTGAGGGACAGCACCCAGGCCCAGAGTTAGGCCCTACAACCGGACCCTCCCCACAAAAAAAAAGAATGAAGAGCAGTCCTTTATTTCTTTCCTATCTTTAGATAAATATAAGAAGAAACGTAATTGCAGTTTATACCACCATACATTCCAGTGCTTCAGCTGAGAGATATATCGCTAATACCTTTTACCTTAGATTTCAGCATCTCCTAGGTTGTATTAATGATCCTAACCCCCCAAAAAAGTCTTTCAGGGCAATATCATCAGTGCATAACTGGTACCACTGAGTCATTTTAATTAACTGTCATTACCATTTTCAGGAAGAGCAGACTTGAGACTGTTCTTAAGAGATAATTTATTATGAAGATACATGATAGTTTTTTACTTGGTGGCATGTGTTTAAATGACAACAGAAATCAACACACCAGATATAACTTATCCTAGAAAGCATCATTAACAGTGTTAACTTCAGTCAGATAATTTATTAAGGAGGACAGTCTGTGCCCTGTAGGGTGGTTACCAGCTTCTGGACGTTGCCAACTCTGCTCCCATTGTAATGAACAATCCTATCCCCAAGGATTGTCAAATTTTCTTGTTAGGGGTAAAATCACCTCCCCAAGTTGGCCCTCTCTGATCTAGAGCAAAAGAAATAACCTTTCATAATAAGTAAGTTCTGCCCTGGCAATATTGAAGGAGTGCTGTAACCTATCCTGTCTCACAGAGTTCCGACACCTATACCCCCATCATGAATGAAACGGGAGCACAATAAAGTTTTTATCTTAACAAATTTGTTAATCTCTTCATATTGTGCTATCAGAAAACTCAAACCCCAAAGGGAGAAAAGCCCATATATGCAAAGAGGGGAGACATTATAGTTTTTCCACATGAGAAAAGGAATAACTTCTCAGCTTCAAAACCACGGCTTTGCCTGATGCTAACAGACCTATTTTTAAAACGGGGCAGTAGGCACAGAAACAGCAAGTCTAAGTGTGTGTATAATATCTGTTCATCTTTTTGACATACCAATGAAGTCTTTTTTCTTTCTTTTTGAGAAGGGGAGAGGCAGTCAGTAAAGCCTGCAGTAAAAATAAAAAATGAGCATACAAGCAAAGAAAACTAACCATCAGCACTTTCACGCTACCCTTAAACAAAAAGACACTGATGAGACAGATTCGTTTTAACCCCTTGGCAGAAGAGGTTGCCAGATAGTCTATTGCAAAGTACCACTGAGATAGGGAGAAGTTCCATCGTGGGGACACAAAAGCAAATCAAGCTTGGGAGCTTGAAAATCAAGGCTTACCATTAAGAATATTAAGAACGGGGCGGGGGGGTAGGGGTGAAGGAAGGGTGTACACAGGTGACAAAGCTTACACCCCACTAAAGACTATAGAAACCAAGTCTTTTTGTTGTTGGTGGTAATAGGAGTAGTGACTCTGTGTGTGTGTATGCATGCGTGTGTGTGTGTGTGTGTGTGTGTGTGTGTGTGTGTGTACATGCATGCAAGCACACATGCTGGTACTGGTACTTAAACTCAGGGCCTAGGCACTCTCCATTAGCTATTTTCCTCAAGGATCGAACTCTTATCACTTGAGCCACAGCTCCACTTCTCTGGCCTTTGGGTGGTTCACTGGAGATAGGAGTCTCATGCATGAGCTTTCTTGCCCCAACTGGCTTTGAATAGTGATCCTCAGATCTCAGCCTACTGAGTAGTTAGTATTCTCAGATCCTAACTGAGCAGCTAGGATCCTCAGATCTCAGCATCCTGAGTAATGAGTTGCCTGGCTCTGGAAATTAGTTTTAACCCCAGGATTCCCATCAAATTTATCATTTTACCAATATGAAAGAAAGTCATGTGCAATATGTCTTTCTCTGTCAGCCTCAAACAACAATGGAGGCCTGTGATTAACCTAAACATTTTAAATACGAGTCACCCCCATGCAATGAAGATTACTCTAGGCTTTCCTCTGTAAGATGCCCCAAAGCCCTAATTGGTCAGCAAGTAAGTACTTATTTCCATAAAACCAGAGGAATGTAAGTGGCATACCATTTCTTCTCAGGAACCTTGGGATTTTTCTTCCCTTTGAACCTGCATTCCATTCTGTCTCCAGGAAGTGACTTGGTCTTATTTGCAATAAAGCATCTTTCTAAATTTCCCACAGAATCGTAAATCAACTCCAAAGGAAAGGTAGTGCTTAATACAATAAATGGATCTTGCCATGGTAGATTTTTCATACCTGACAACTCTGTCCTAGAGGAAGCACAAAAGACCCTAGCATTGCAACTTTTAACTTTCCACATGCTTGGTGATTATTCTAGCAGATCCAGAAGATTCAAGACAAATGGAGACTGTTAAATCTCTTGAGGAAGAAACAGCTTGACTGCCAGGCAACTGGGGTACAGTAGCATGTCACCCAGTAGGAAAGCCAAGAAACCATCAGACATTTGAATATCATTTTGCAGTTAAAGAACATCAATTTGGGCGTGGTGGTACTCAAGAGGCTATGACAGAAGGATTGTAAGTTTGAGGCCAGTTTGAGCTACATAGTAAGACCCTCAAAAAAAAATCAACAACAAAACAAAGGCAATTAGTTTATAGGAAACAAATGTGTGTGTGCATGCGTGCACGCACAAATGTGTGCATGCACACACCATTCATTATCATTTAAAGGCAAACAAAATTATCCTTTGGGAAAAAGTTAACTATCAGAATTTTTTTCCTTTGTTACTGTTGTGGTTTTCTTTTCTTGGTGTCTTGTTTGTTCATTTATGTGTCTTTGGGAGGGCAAAGGAGGCATAGAAATGGAGGGACAACAGATGAACAAATACAGCAGTGGTACTCACGAGACACTATGTTGAAAATGACTATACAACTTATAGGTATGAGGGCAGGAGGGAAAAACTGGGAGAGAGCAAGGAAGGGGTGACATTATCCAAAAAGAAATGAATTTAGTAGCTTACTTATGTAACTGCAACCTCCCTGTACATCACCATTATAATAACAATTCAAAAGAGAAATGTAATAACACATAAACAAAAGCTAAAAAAGGTGCTCGGAGACACACTTTGATCAGAGACCTGCTTCACACCCAACTTCTATGAACCATGCTCTCCGACACAGTGGCTTCTTGCCAAACAGGACCACTTAAACCCTTGACATATGGCTTACTCAGAACTGAGGTGTACTCACACTATTTAGTGCATACTGAACTCCAAACACTTCCCAGAAAAGAGAATGTAAAATATCTCACCATACATTGTATTCCTGGCAAGTTAAAAATGATAATTCAGAGGTAATGTGTTGAATAAAATATGCTATTCTATTGAATTTTACTGTTTTTCTTAACTGCTTTATTGTGACCAAGAGTAAATTTTAAATCACAAGTGTGAGTCACATTGATAGTCCCCATGATATTAGTGTTGGACAGGGTTGTTCCAGATCAGGGGTCAGGAAACTCTAAGTGCCTGACACAAAATATCTTAGGCTTTGACTGCCAACAGTGTTCAAGTAGTCATGGATAATGTGTAAACAAATGGGTGTGGCTATGTTCCAATAACAGTTTATTTCCCACACCGGAAGACAGCTGAATTTGTCCTCTGTTCCCTACTTTGCCTACCTGAGGTCTAAAATTTTAAAGCTTTTCTATAAAGAAAAAGATGAATATACCAGGAGCCATGGCCTGAATTTAGTCAGCAAATGTGTTTTTCTTTCCAGGCTGGCTTTTGGAAAAAGCTGAACGTGAAATGCCTTCAGATTGGCCATGGGTATGCCTGGTCCCAGCATGCCTATCAAAGCCCAGGTCTTAGTGGCCTCCTATGCAATGGTCATGTGCGTTCGCATTTTTGCTGTGGCTTCAATGTCACACAAAGAAGCATTCCAAGGTGACAAGTGAAGACGCAGATAACATGCATTCTTTATCAGGGAGACTGAGAAGTAAGTTGGCCACACAATTTATTATCCAAACCAAATCAATTCTGAGAAAGAAAAGAAGAACATAATTAATCATTATGTCTGGATGACAAGCTTTGACAGGAACGTGTACAACTATCCTTCCAATAGAGGAAGCAAAGCCTCCAATAAAAAATACCAGGCAACATTCCTCAAGATGCAGACATCAACAATTAAGGAAACCACTGATGACACTTCCTGTATAGGATGTTGTGCTAATATTCAACAAACCCATTGCCTAATATATCCACTAAGGCTGGGCCCCTTAATAACTGAGTAATAAGTACTGTGATTAGCTTCCCAGGATCTATTTTATCCTCTCTGGCTAACAATACTGGGTTTAGTCTTGAGTTGCCAATTTTTCCCTATTTTAATCAGATATTAAATTTAAAAAATTTTAAAAAAGGTATAACTCAACCTACTCTTCCTACTGTTTTTATAAATTAACGATAATTTCCACAGTCTACAAAATGCTTTAGGTAGAAATGAGTAGCTGATGTCTGTAATCCTAACTATTTTAGGAGGCTGAAAAATGACAGGATTTATTCCAGGTCATTCTGGGAAGAAAAGAACAGGCTGTGAGACTCCATCCCCAGGAAGAGATACCAGCCATAGTGGCATGCACCTGTAATACAGCAACTGCATGAAACTTGGCTTAGGCATAGGCCTGGGTGGGCAGTGAGATCCTGTCTCAAAAGTAACCAGTGAAAAACAGAGCTGGAAGTGTGGTTGAAGTGGGTAAAAGGACCAAGCCCAGAAATTGAAAACTTAGTTCCAAAACAAACAACAGCAACAACAAAGTTGGCTCATCTCACCTGGACTGCTAGGCTGTGCCATGTATCTAAGGTATAAATATCAGTGGAACTAGGAGGCAGCAGACGCAGCCAGCAATGCTGAGCCAGCCACTGGGCTTCCTAAGAAAGTTCTTCCTTTCAAATACGGTGCAAACAGTGGGACAAAGGTGAACCAGTGTCATTAGACACTGTGTTAGAAATGAACTATACACCTTGAGGAGTGGGGATCCAGAGGACAAAAACTGGGAGAAACCAGGGGTGGGGAGTGATACTTTCAAAAGAAATGTATTCATTACCTGAGTTAAGTAACTGTAACCCCTCTGTACCTCACCTTTACAATAAAATTTTAAGACAGAAAACAAATATGGTTCAGAGACAGATGATGGTGTACGTGGAAGAGACCCACTAGAAAGAAAACAGGGTCTCGGACAGTCTTAAAATCCTACATTCACCAAACTTTAGTCCTTCATTTGTTTTTGAAGCCAATTAGCACCTGGTTGTTTGTACCAGACAGATGATGGATAAAACCATCACTCTCACCTTCCTCCCCCTGTTCACCACCCATTTTCTCTTTTGGTGTGTGCACAAACTAACTGTACTTAAACATATGTGCAGACAGGCACACACACACACATACTTGGAGTCTATATCTGGAAAGTACATGTAGGGAAGTATCTGTCAGCGTGCATGTGTGAGTGTGCACACTCATGTTCACATGCATTTGATGTGTAGACCCCTAGAGGGTACTAATGAAAATGTGTGTGCTTTTGAAGCTAAATTAAGCAGTCACAAACCATTTCCCACCTCGTAAGCACTCCCTTGAGCTACTATAGCATCTGCTGTGCAGAAGCAGCTGGCTATACACTTTTTACCTCCCAGGAAGTCACTTCCCAAAGGGCAGCTGAAGCAGGCAGGGCTGGGGCAGGCACCTCCCCTGAAATGCTGCAAACAGAATTCCTATGGTTTCTGCTTCATACCACTCATACCACAGGACCTATTCAAGGTCCCATGCAGTTTGGTCCACACTGAACTTTGCTTCTTCCTCCACTCCTACAACAAAAATGATTTATTCATTCAGCTTCCAATACCCATGCTCAGAGGGAAGAGAAGAATCACGTGGACCACACCCAGAATCTCAGGCTCTCAAGGGCACTTGTACATTAAGAGCCAGCACTAACCTCTGCACCCAGAAAGGTGCCAAGAAGCATCCAAGAAAATCTCCCTAGCTCCCAACACACACTGAAGTCCCCATACAAACACCTTAAACTCTCCCAGCTCTCCCAAAAAATTTCACCCCAGTTTCTTCTTTCTTTTCTTCTATTTTGAAAATTGGCACTGCAGCAAAATGTTATCTATCTTCTCCTTATTTAGAAAAATCCACCACTTTCTCCAACACGGGCTTTGTGGGAAAACTAACCAATTTAAAACCAGTAAGACAGCAGCTATCCCCACCCGAACTACCTCGTCCACATTATCAAAGTAGTATTTAGCAAGAAAATGTGCCAGACAGGGACTAAGCATTATCTTCACTAAATTCCACTAGTAGGTCTGCAGTACCGATGAGGAAATGATAGGAGAGATGAGAAGACTAAGTTTGTCAGGACACACACCTGGCAAGATGTAGGATTGGACTCATCTCCAGGCTGCTTTGGTTTCAGTGTCAAACTACATACAAGAACACGACATCTTTCAAATAAAGAATCCAGTCTTTGTGAGTTAATTCATTAGTGATCCCGGAGAGGAAATGCTATGTTCAAGCTCTCTAGGGGGTCAAGTATAACTCCCAACTCCTTACAAGTAGTCTGCACACAGTAATCTCTTTTCAGAAGGAATGGTAAGAAAAAGGGAACAAATACAGTAGAGAAATCTAACACAGGCTGACTCAAATTGGATGATCAAGGTCAATACCAAGAGTTATAAACTGTGAATAGCAAGCGCCTTTGATATGGCATGATGAAAAGAAAAGGGCACTAGCTGTGGTATCTTCTACCCCCAAAATCTAGAACCTCAGACTGGTTGTTGGAAATCCAATGACCCTCCATTGTCAGAAAATGAATAGACACACAAGAAATATAGGAGATTTCATCAAGGCATTGTATTCCTGTACAGAAGGTGGGAGGGGGGATGTCTTCAGCTCTCCCCAGAGGTAAGCAAGCACACTGAACGGGATGGTCTGCTCCATTTTTATCCTATCACAAGGGGTGACATTTGTGCTTTCTCCTTGTTGCTAAGGAGTCAGGCTCACAATTTTTTTTTTTTACAATTGGTTACCAGGGTGATGAGGTAATATAAAGAAGTTAACCATCAGTGAAAGGTCTCTACTGGTGGGAGAAGGGGGAAGATCGTCATGACTGGCTAGAAATGGGTAGGAACAGGGCTGGATATGGAGCTAGGAAGTTATAGTTGGAAGAGATTAGTAAAGTCAGTGTAAAGTTCCCACTCAAAGCAGGATTCTAATCTTTAACTACACTAATAAGGACTCAAACAACACAGATGATAGTTACAATTGAAATCAAAGAAGCAAATAATTCCAGGAAATAACAGTACCAGGAACAATACCAAATGGTTACAAGATGGAGACATTTTCGTTTGACAGAAAAGATTTTTCCCCCTATAATAGTTATGAAGAAAACATCCAAATGAAAGAGCAGTCTGCAAAACATTGGCCCAGTATGATTCAAAATTGTTGAAGTATCAAAAGAAGGCAAGTCTAGGAAAATATCCTAGTCCAGAAGAACCTAACATGATTAGATAGTAGACACATAGTATCCCTTGCTTGTAAAATCTATTCAAGAGGCAGAGATCCTTAAGATTGTGGTTGGTTTGATGACAATTCAGGGGGAAAAAGTGAACAAGATACCATCTCTCAATCAATAAGCTGGGTGTGGTGGTACATATATGCCTATAAGTCCAGCAAACTGGGAGGCATGGATAGGAGGATATTGGGAACAAGTCATCCTGGAACAAAAATTTGAGATCTCATCTAATAACTGAACCACAAAAAGGATCAAGAACCATCATTCAAGTGGTAGAGCACCTGCCTAGCAAGTAGGAGGCCCTGAGTACCTCAAACCCCAGTCCCATCACAAAGAGATAGAGAGAGGAACAAGAGACAGAGAGAATATTAACTAAATATTAAATGTAACAGGTCCTATATGGAATCGGGAAACAATAAAGAGTATTAGGTTGAAACGTAAGGAGGTCAGGCACCAATGGCTCACGCCTGTAGTCTTAGCTTCTCAGGAAGCTGAGATCTGAAGAGGATCACGGCTCAAAGCCAGCCTAGGCAGGAAAGTCCTTGAGACTCTTACCTCCAATAAACTACCAGAAAACTGGAAGTGGCGCTGTGGCTCAAGTGGTAGAGTGCTCACCTTGAGCTGAATAGCTGAGGGACAGTCCCCATGCCCAGAGTTCAAGCCCCATGACTGATTCTAAAAACAAACAAACAAAAAAATACCCTAAGGAAGTCTGACCAGTCAATCTTAATACCACTGCATCAAATTTTGGTTCTGTAGTTGCACTAAATGTACCAGACCAACATAATAATGAATGTTAACAATAGCTAAAACTGGGCATGGGATGTCTGGGAATTCTACCCTCTACATGATTTTTGTACCAATATGAAAAGTCTGAAATAGCCAGTCTTTGTAATTTTACAGACGACGTCCCCAATGACTTCAGCAGAGAGACAAAATACTTTGCAGTTTCCAGGCCCAGGAAGGACAAGGAGTTTGCCAAAGACCAGAAGGCCGGCTCTGCACACTGGTAAACATACAAACCTTCATCAGGCTTCTAGTGCACTCCATTGTCCATCTCACTACCTGGTTACTAATTACTGGAAGGGCAAATTATGTACTTCACTAATCAAGCTTCTCCTTTACACTCCTGAGTTATTAGACTGGTTGCTGTGATAGCAGATATTTACAAACAAGAAGAACACACTTTCATCAAAGTTCCTTTCCAATGCAAAGGTTAAAAAAATAAATAAATAAAAATATTCCAAATCAATCAAAGGTCCTAAAAGAAAATTCTAAAAGGATTAAATTAATTAAAAAAAAACAGGAACCATATCACCACTATGCAAGGGTGGTAAATAACAGGCTTGTTAAAATTCAAGGCGACTTTGAGAAATTTTTATTCCTTTCTGGGAAATGTTCTGTATACAAGTCTCAAAGGACGAATGATGAGCTGCAAATGATTTCAACCAGCATTACACTGAAAAAGTAATTTCATGCCTGATACTATTTTCAACCCCCAAAGAGGCCTTCTTAACCTACTCAGAGAATTAACTCCATGTCCTTTTCCTATCCCCCCACAATATTTAGTTGTAACATTGATGGGGGCTGAGGTGGGGATCGTGAAATGTCGAGTCAGCATAGTGGCATTTACAATTACAATGAGATCCTCTGCTTGTCACAATCAGAAATATTTCTTTCTATATCACAGCAAATAAATGATGATGCCCGATATTAAGCTGGCAAAGTTAATCTTTGCAGAAAAAAAAAGTTTCTTGCTGGAAAGTGAAGTCATGAAGTTATCCGAATGAAACGGCAGACAAGTGTGTCTTAAGAATGAACAAAAATACGAGACTGGAGGGCATTACAAATGTTACCACATGTTCAGATTCATGAAACAGGTTCAGAACTCTGGCTTTTTGATCTTGTGCTGGAAAGGAAGTTCCACTGGCTCTATTTATCTGGACAGCCCCTCTCTCCCTCCCTCCCTCCCTCCTCCCTCTCTGTCTTTCTCCCTCTCTCTCTCCCTCTCTCTCTCCCCCTCTTCTTCTCCCCCCCCCTCTCCTTGAGATAGGATCTCCTTCTATACTTATGTAGAGTCCCAAGCTGGCCTAGAAGAAGTCCCTCTCCCCCTGTCTGAGCCTTCTGAGTGCTGGGATTACAAGCTTGTGCCACAATCCTACACTCTTCTCATGTATTTTCTCTTTCTTCCATTCCTTTGATTTATCCCTCTCTCCTCTGGATACTGAAAGTCAGGCCTGATGATCAAGTGACCAGCAAGTAGAACCTTCTGGGTATTGTTAAAAAGACAGTTGTTGCACACCCCATCACTTCCATGGGTATTAAAGATTCTAACTGCCTACAGACACAGGGCTTGGTTTATAATGCTTACGAACACATAGTTCAATAAGCTCTTAGTAATCCATGATAAGAGGGGGAAAAAAAAAAAGAAAACCAAACAATCTGACTTAGAAAAGACAAAGGAAGGTTAATGGTTAGTGCCAGGACTCAGTACTTGTCCTGTGCTTCTCCTCCAGCTGAGGGGGCCATTCTTTCTGATAGGGAGGGATGCCTGTGCCAAAATGTTCTTCTCCTTTGTTATTGAGAGAAGACAACATTTCTTACATGCCTAACACCAATATATACCGGCCCCTCTCACATTATTCATTAATTCCTTGATTAGGAGACTCATCCACTTTTAGTGATGTTCAAATGTTAAATATAAAGGCAATCTCAAACATGACTCAATGAAACTTACATTCTCAGTTGAGAGGTAGTAGCATATGTAGAAAAAACTACTCTCAGAGCCAGTGAAATGTGCTACCATGCTTCAGCCTCCAAGGAAGTGAAGGATACTGTGCAACTTCCGGTTTTCACAAATGATGGAAAGAAGGCTCAATGAGCTGATGATGACGGACACACAGTTCAGCCCTACCTACCTTTGAGGAAGGTGGAGAACCTGTAAGAGCTAGGTATTAGTGGCTAAGAGCTGAAAGAAACATGTTCAAAGCCAGTTGAGGCAGGAAAATCCATGAGATTCACTCTTACCTCTAATTAACTGGAAAAAAGAAAAAAAAAACATAAGTTGAGCTATGGCTAAAGTAGTAGAGCACCAGCCTTAAGCAGAAAAAAAAAAAAAAAGAAGTGAGAGAGTAAGACCCTGAGTTCAAGCCCTAATAATGAGTACAAGGAAACAAACAAACAAACAAAAAACACATTTAAGAACCTGTTAGGTAAAACAGGAAATACTAAAGTACCTTTCCTACATTCCTCCACTCCATCTCTTATCTCCAACTATGTCAAGTTGGATCCACAAACTAAACTCTTTCACTTGGGAGAGAAGAGATGAGACCAATGATTTATTAACACACACAGAGTAAGACAGTAATTGATATTCCATCTCTAAATCCTTCTGGGCACTTACATGCCACCAGGCTCAGGGTTGAGTCAGAAAAGACCATCAAGAAACAAACAAAATCATTGCTCCTGTGTCTGAGAAGTGAAGAGAAATAAGAAACAACATGAAGAAGGGAGCATAGAAAAATCAAGCATCTTGGGAGAGGCCACATGTAAAAATTTACTAGCCTGCATGTCATCTGTGATCTAAAGAGAAAAACGAAAAGGAAGGAAGCAAACAGAGAAAATGATCAACACTACCCAAAGATCTAGGCCCAAAATACAAAGAAGCAACAACCCCTGCAGCTCCCAGGACACCCTCTGACTCCCCCTCACCTTGACTACAGTGCTCTCTCTGAAGGCTGTGCTCTTCCTAGCCCTTCCTAAGCAGCTTCGATTGCCTCACGGAACTAAATTCTGCCCATTCTAGACCTTCTAAGAAGCAACTATCAGTTCTCGGGACTGCTGAATTTAAGGACTCCTCTTCAATAACCCCAAGGTCATAATCTTGATTTATTACAAGCTGTCTTTTGTTTTGAGTCAAGTAAGAAGAAAAGGTACCAATAATCTTTGCTCTGGGACAGATATCTACCATCTTCTATCTCTGCAATGAAGATTTAAAGGAAGTGCAGCAAGCCTACCAGTTATCTGCATTGTAGACTATTGGATTAACAAGGCCCATCACCAGCCTCCAGGGTCATCTGTCTCTTTAATCTTGCTCAATAGTTAACATTTGGGAAGCCCTCCCTTGTCTCCCAGACATATTATTTTCTAGTTATAAGCTATGAGGACATCCCTTCTCCTCATTAAATTTAATGTGAGGATTATTAAAGGGAATTTGCTAATATTAATGCCCACTTTCAACTTGAGGGCCTGAGCCACAAATTTTTCTTCATTTTTTGGCTTGTGGAGAGCAGCCCAAGGATGCAATCTGAATAAAGTTAAGGAAATTCAATCATTTAATATATCATTTAAGACAGAAGTAGTGATGCATTATCTACACAAAGATATGATTGCACTCCAAGCCATAATGAACTTTCACCGTCCAACGGCCACATGCTAATGGAGGCAGAGGCATGGTATATATAAAGTTCTACAGTATAACAGGAATCGATAGCCTCAAAAATAACAACTGCTGATATTTACTGACCACTTACCAGCCAGGCATCTACATTCTCGCATTTAACCTCTGAACACTTAAAGAGATACTGTTCCCATCTACTTTTACAGCTGGGAAGGAAAAAAAAAACTTAAGATTTAGTGATGCTACTTCTTCCTGACCTTCACAGCCCGGACTCTTAAAAGCCCTTTACTATAATAAAGCATTGCAAGAGGCCAAGTCCATGAACAATAACCTCAAACCAGGACAGCAGAAATGCCAGCCCTATTCCTTATTACTCCTTTGACCCTAGGAAAGCTATCCCAATGGACTCTAAGCCTTAGTTCCCTCATCTGTAATTAGGGAAATCACAAGGAACAAAACCCAGCGTTGACTGAAGGACTGAAGAAATACCTGGGAGATGTGTTTGATGACACATTCCTGATAACTCAACATTCTAGAGGCTGAAATGGAAGGACTTCAGGCTCGAGGTCAGCCTAGGCTACACAGGGAGACCTTGTCTCAAAAAATAAAAACTAAAAATAAAGGCATGAGCCAGATGCCAGTGGCTCATGCCTATAATCCCAGGTACTCAGGAGGATGAGATCTGAGAATGACAATTAGAAGCCAGCCTGGGCAAAAAATCTAAGAGGAACTCTTTATCTTCAATTAGCCACCAAAATGCCAGAAGTGGAGTTGTGACTGCAGGGGTAGAGTGCTAGGCTTGAACAAAAAAAGCTTAAGAATAGAACTCAGGCTCTGAATTCAAGCCTCAGGATCAGCACAAAATAAAATAAAGTAAGGATTTAAACAAAAAAGAATCTTCTTATCCTAAACATTAAAAAAGATAAAATAAAATAAGGGAAAACAGAATAAGTAACTATCCCTGCTAGCTCCTCAGGAGGCTGAGGTATAAGCATTGTAGTTCAAAGCCAGGCAACATAGAAAAGTCTATGACACCCCTGCCTCTAAATAACCACAAAAAAGATGGAAGTGGAGGGACAGCAGCCAGACCAGGCCCTGAGTTCAAGTCCTATTAATGGCAGGTGTGTGCGCACACATGCACACGCGCACACACACACACACAATAAACACACACACACACAATAAATAAATAAAGGCTTGAAACAGGGTCTGGGATTTACTAAATATGCAATAATTTGTGTTAACTAATAACATAACTGCCACTACTACCAAAAAGGAGAAGTCCAAATACCACAGTTAATAAAAGATGAACAAGAAACTGGCAAGTGTAGGACAACTCACCCACCCCCAACATTCTTTCCTTCTCTGTCTCCATTGTCCATTGTCTACTCTCCCCATGAAAGTCCCAGTCAACTCTAAGATGTGTTTCTCATGGTTGAAAACCAATTCAGGGGAATAAAAACACTTGTTCCTTAAACATGCATCCTACTCCTGAAGAATTTTTCAGTATAACTTGATGCATTTCCCCATCTTTCCAGAGTACACAACCTGTAGATTATGGTTAAAATGCATAAAAGAAGGAACAGTCCGTGTGTTAAAGACATTTGCATATTCAACTTGTAAGCAGCAATCTGCTCTGGTATAAGCAAAACATGCTATCACTGACGTCTTGTATTTCAATTTTCTTTACACCAAAACAACAAAATATTTAAACATTTAACATCTGCTCAAAGACCTAAGAGATGAAAGATTGCAGAACACATAGGCGGAATGTTGACTAAGGGAAAAGTCAAATTACGTGGGGGCCAGATTTCTCAAAGCCTGACCTCTTATGTCAGAAAAGGAGAGCCAAATTGCCAGGAAATGTATGGAGGGAAAACTGAAACCATAAACAATCTGAGAATGTTTAAACAAACAGATGGCAATCGAAAAATAAAGACAAGAAGAAATTTTTAAATAATAATAATTCAAACACATTCTTTAAAAAAAAAAAGCCCAAACCCAAATCCTAATACCTAATCATAACAAATTCTGATTTTAAAGGGGAAAATAGATGTGAGAATGAAGATAGGGCAAGTAATGGAGAAGAAAATATTTTGATAAGACTATTAGTGAGAAATGGTCTTCAGTGCTGAAACAATGAAGTAATGAGGTAAGCTTGTGTAACTTTCCACATTAAGCAAGTAAAGCAGTCTGCAACATTATCCAACTCCTGAGATGTCACCTCCAAAGCAAGTTATCATTCTCCAACTTGGCAAAAACAACTTCACGCCATGGAAAACCATCCAATTAGCTATAACTGAATAAGGGGAGAGCCAGGAACCAGTGGCTCATACCTCTAATCCCTAGCTATTGGGAGGCTGAGAACTAGAGGATCACAGTTCCCAGACAACCCAGGCAGGAAAACTTCAAGACATTTCTCAACCCATAGCTGAGCAGAGTGGCATAAACTTGTCATGTTAAACTACTTGGTAGGCTACTTGGTAGGAGGGTTGAGGTTCTAGGACAGCACAGACAGACGTTCCTAAGACTCATCTGTGTTCCCAGCAATCACTGCAAGCCTAAAAGGTAAATCACATTTCAGGTAGACTTAAAATTAACCAGTGAAAAAAAAAGTCTCAGTGTTCAAATCCAAATAGAGAGAGAGAGAGAGAGAGAGAGAGACAGAGACAGAGACAGAGAGACAGAGGCAGAGACAGTACAGAGGCAGAAGATAGAGACAGACAGAGACAGAGAAACACAGAACTGGAAAATGGATGATTCTGTTTCTTTTTCTCAACCTAGACAAACCTGGAGTGTTGTTCCTTTTAGCTAAAAGGAAGCTAGCAAGCAGTGGTGGATGTGGCTAGACACGACAAATGAACCACATCCAGGAAATGGCACCTAGACACTTGTCTGTTTGTAGGCTAGAGTTTTGTGCTAGTCATAGAACTTTTTAGTCATTATTGTTGGTGGTGGTCATGGGCCTTGAATTTGGGGCTTGGGCACTGTCTGTGCATTTTTTAAATCAAGGCTAGCACACTACCATTTTGAACTACAGCTCCACTTCCAGGTTTTTTTTTTGGTGGTTAATTGGAAATAAGAGTCTCATGGGCTTTCCTGCCCAGGCTGGTTTTGAACTATAATCCTCAGATCTCAACCTCCTGAGTAGCTAGGATTGTAGGCAGGATATAAAGGCAGGAGCTTGGTTACACTATTACTCTTTTAATCAAGGGCACTTTATTTCTACTTCCTTAGTCTTTGACTTGGCTCTCTTTTAAGTGCAAAACTTATGTTTATGAGGAAACTAGTAAACTGGAGAATGCTTTGCTTGAGACACAAGGCCATTCTTGAAAGCACCAATGAGGAACTCGCAAACAAATCTGCATAAGCTATCCATTGATGTGAAAGGCATTAAGGGAGGTAAAGAGTTAAGATCTTGATCTGATCAGTATTAAGAGTGGGAATGAGTAATCTGGGAAAATGATTGGCTGGACCCACAAAGACTCTGAGGTAAATAGTTGAATATTCCTAGCCATTCAACCAACATTTTATGTGCCAATAGAAGAAAATAGAAGCAGGGGGAAAAAAAGAAGTAGAAGCACTTGCCAAGGAGAACTAAAAACTTAAGGGAAATATGACAAAGCACATAGCAACCCAAATTCCTGAGTTCACTGGTGGAAGGAGTCAAAAGCTGAGAGGAATGTAGTTTGGGCCAACAGGTGTCTACTAAGAACAACTTCAAGGGCCAAGTCAAGCCGGAAAGTCTTGAATTGGAAGAAAAAAGAGGGGCAGCCAGAGGTCCCTAGAATGCACTTTGATGACACTGAATGAACACAGATCTTTCACAGTCCCTGACATCACAGCCACACAAGTAGAACAAGGAGCTCCAACAAGTAAGGCATGAAGGTACAACAATTTAGCCTCTGGCTGACTATTCAGGACAATGCATTGAGTATGTACTTCTCTACCTCCCTCATGCCTTCTATCCTGCAAATCACTAACAAAATCCAAAAAAGGGCAGATTCAAATAAATGCATGAATATATAATAACTCGGGAAACAAGAAAGTACCTTAAACTAGCAGAAAAGGTCTGTGGCCTGTACAGGAGTCATTAAGTAGCATAAATAATTTTATGAGAAAGATAAGGCCTGGGTACCTGAAAGTGGAATCTAACCTTGGCCTCAAAAAATCTCAGAATCATCATAGTTTTCTTCCCAAAAGTCATCTGATGATAGTGAATCAAAGGCTGGAACTATGTGTCTCTAGGAACTCATCTTTGCCAGAAAAAGTAATTCCCCAGTCTCTGTGGGAAGAAGCCTGAATTACAAATGTAAGATACAAGATATTCTAAGTACCCAAGGCCAATGTTGGCTTTGTTTTCCATGCCCACTGAGAAATAATAATATCTACTATTCTCAAAGCTTGGGATCTAACAATTCAGGATCAATTGTGTGTGTGTGTGTGTGTGTGTAGAAGTGAAATGAAAAGCAGAATCACATCACATTCCTTTCTTGTTTCATTAATAATTTATACAAATATCACAACCATTGATTGTACAATTGTGGCTTTAAAAGGATCAACAGTTTTAGCTTGACACTTTAAAAGGAAAAGGGAGATATTAATTTGTAATTCATATTAACCCAGAATTTCCTTGTAAATATATATACATTTAAAAAATCAGTTGGACATGCACACCTGCAATCACAGAACACAGGAGGCAGATGTGGGAAGATCAAGAGCTTGAGAGCAGCCTGGGTAACATAGCAAAACAAAATCATACACAGATAGATAATATCCAGGATTTACATATACTTTATGGTATTGATGTTTAACTACTTACCAACAAATCAATTTCCTATTTATAATAGAAATGAAAGGCTCGTTCAGAATTTATTCCAAAATGAAAATGACCCAATCACTAGGCAGAATTTCTGAAAACTATCAATAAAAATCAAAGAATCCAAAGAACTGTAGAGATAAAAGGAATTCTACAACTGAGAGGGTCTTGTGAGGCTTCAAGTCAAGCTAATGGCGAGACCAAGGGCAAAGGAAATAGCTGCTGTAAAGATTCTCCTCTACTACTTCATCATGTGGATAGGTAAGGAAGTCACGTTTATAACCTCACATGTAAACTTAGCCAAAAGGTGAAAGAGTATTTTATGACTCTCTAACTCTACCAGCTCTAAAGAACTCAATATTGATGTTTGCACTAAAATAGCACACGGGCTGAGTTTTCTCATCAAGTTTGATTTTAATCCAACTGCAGGCTTATAATTAATTAGTAAGTGTGTGACACAGTAGTTATTAAGACAAGGTGGCTTTATGTAAACCCACTCCTAGAGGAAGGGAAACAAAAAGTGGTAGGGAAGAACAGGACAAGCCTACTGGCCCAGTAGCATGTAACATGGTGACAAGATTGTCTCAATAGCAAAAGAATCCAGCTTCCGGTGTGAGATAGGAAGAGATCAGTTACCTTAAGGTGCCCACTCATACCAGACCACCCCACTCAGGACAGCCTATAAAACCATCACTACTCACTTATGCAGACACAAGTCACGTAACCCGGGGGTTACTTAGAAAAACCTGCAGAAAATGAACCTAAGTAATTGAATGTGAAGGAACTCAGAGTAGAAACTCCCCCCATGAGCAAAATAGGTTCCTTCAAAGCTTAGAGAATCCAGACTTTAAGCATTATCTTTACCTCCTCCCACTCACAATACAGGCCTACAATAACAACCACTCCATTCCAAACACAGTAGAATGTTATGATTAACTGCAAATAAATGTCAATTACCATAATCAAAAAGCTTGAAATTTCTGAGCCCTTTGCCCACTTCAAATAAAATACTTAAGCATAGACATTATGATTTTTATATCTATCAGTAGACAGAGAAAGAAATCCCCATGAAGTATTGAATATAAGGCAGGGGGGAGCAGCAAGAAGGAAGAATGAGGTGCTAATTTTGTCTTCCTCTGGGTTTCAGTAACATTTTATACTGAACTACAGTGGAGCAATTGTAACATGACATGTAAATGTGCATTTACATGTTGATCTACCCAAGTAGGAGGTTATGTAAGGGCAAGGACTGTGTCTTAATCATCTCTGTAGTACACTAGTGCTCAAGAAATACCTATTATTAAAAGAAAAAAGGTAAAAAATGTAATGAAAAAGTAATTCGAGAAAGCACCCAACCATGAAAAGGGACATACCCTTTAAGTGATAATTTGTCAGCCAAGATAGAGATTGAGTCTTGGAAAGAAAACCATCGTATTAAAAACAAACACCACCAAATAACAGGTCAACAAATCATGACTGATGGGCCAAATCTAGAACTCTTGCTGTGAGTTCTTTCCAAATAAAGTTTTATTAGAAAACAGCCCTGAACAATTATGTAGGCTTTAACTATAGCTACTTTCATGGGATCATAAGCACTATCTAGCTTACAAAGCCAAGAAAGAGGGGAGGGGAAGGAGAGGAGGAGAGAAAGAAGAGGAAGAGGAGGAGGAGGAAGTGGAAGAGGAGGAGGAGGAGGAGGAGGAAGACAGAGACAGAGAGAGAGAGACACAGAGACAGAGAAAGAAAGGAGGGAGGGAGGGAGGGAGGAAATCACTTACCACATTACTTTTTACAGAATAAGCTTGCAACTCCTGATCTACAACAAACTATATATACCTAGAATTCCAGCAATCTGTGACCATGAATTTAGAAGAGAAATTATATCTCTGTTTTTTTACAATCTCAAACTCAAGTTGTTGAATTTAATATTTAACAGCTATGAAGGCAGGAGAAACTAGGATACTGTTAGTCCTTGAGAATGCATCACCATCAGAAATAACCCACAACACAATTGCTGCGGATATCTCAAAATGCCACAGGTACTCATGGCAACTTAATATTATGATAGCTGTTAATAGGTTTTTACTACCAATCACAAATTGTAATATTTAGAAACTATCTCGGAACTACTCCCTTCTATAATATTATATATTCACTGTTCCCATTAAAAACATACTTTTAGATCTAGTAGTCCCCAGGAACTCTCTTTCTACTACCCAAGAGAGAAATATAAGTCTACTCTGATACTTGCAAGGCGCCGTGCAGGGTACATTGATGCTCAAAACAACAGTCTGAATTATGTAAATACTTCACTATTACAGCAGAACAGGGACAGAAATTGCTTAACATGGACAATTTGGGGGTGGGAAAAGGGTAATACTAGAGCTCGAACCGAGGGCGGTGCTTTCCAGGCAGACACTCTATCACTGAGCCTCACCTCCAGCTTTATTTCCTGTGGTTTATTCTGAAATAAGATCTTGTTAATTGCTCAAGGCCAACTTGAACCTCCACCCTCCAGTTAATGCTTCCCACCTTAGTTCTGAGAGTAGGTGTGCATCATCATGCCCAGCTTCTTCTCTTGAGATGGGTTTTGGAGAACATTTTAGCATGACTGGCTTGAACTAGGATCCTACTGATCTCAGACTCCATGTTGCTAGAATGACAAGTACATGACATTACCACACCTACCACACCTAGCTGTTGGTTGACATGTGACCTCTCAAACTTTTTACTCAGGCTGGCTTTGAGTTTTTATCCTCTTGATTTCTACCTTTAAGTTTGTTAGGATGATATACATGAACCCACATGTCCAGTTGCAGGTCAATCAATACTGTAGTATTATAGCAGGATAGGAACAGAAATCTCTACAATGGCCACTTTGGGGAAAAGTAGGGGGAATCTAGATTCGGTAGGCTCTAAAACACAGGATTACTGCCTTGATTCTTTTAAATGTTGCAGTAGACCTTTCCTTTTACCCAGATAAACTTATATAAATGGGCAGACACTCTTTCCCCTACACTGGAATCCATCCTCAAGAATCAAGATCCTTGGGGGATGGGTGTCCTAATTTCAACACTTTTAACAAGTTTGCACTGGGTAACAAAGTATCATGAAACCATCTTGGGCACTAGGGCCTACCTAAAAAGGTAATTCTCTTAATCAAGGTAAACAACTTTATAGCCCATCCAGCCAATAAACTTTCCTCTTAAGTTTTGAGGAACAAACTGAGTGAAACAACTCTGAGGAAACCACTGCAATCGAATGTCCATCATCCTCCTAAACAAAAGGCTTTCAGAAAACCAGAGTGGACATTAAAAGTTCTTGAGGAGGCGCATGGGAGACATTTAGGATCCACTGATTCAATGAGAAAGCCTGAGACGCTAGCCAGAAAGGCCTAATCAATAAAATAGCAGTGTTTCTGTAAGTATCTGTGTTGACTGCTCACAGTGGGCCTCACAGCCGCCAAATAGTGAACAGGAATAATACAATACAGAATCCTTCTTGTTTCAATCGCTGGTACAATAATACATCCAAAACACTGATCATAGCAGAGAGGGACTGTTTCCATCTCAGGTCCAAAAGATCCCTTCACCAAGTGGCAGGAAGGGAACCTACTGTGGATGTTTTCATGCTCCTGGAATCGTTCCAAAGTACTTTTCCCTAACTACAACCAAACAGAAGCATAAAAGGTCCCTAGGGATTATTTACCCCCACCATTCATTCATTCATATTATATATGTATGTATATATGTAGGTATGCATGTATGTAGAGAGACAGGTGAGCAGACAGACAGTGGGGAAGCTAGCTTCTTCTATAATCCTATAAACCTATGGTTGACAGGGCTTAAAAGTTATTTTAGATGTAGTAGTTCCCAAACTCTAAATGTCTCTCCAATACCTAAGACAGAAGGTGAGTCCCTGCTGTGCTACTTACAAGGCCCCATGTAATGCTTACTGATGCTCAAAAACATCATCTGAAATGGGTTGAATACTTCACTGTCGCAGCAAGGCAAAGGGCAGAAGTCATTCATGGGGATTTGAGACAGAAGAAGGAGCTGAAACTCAAAACATACAATTTAGGGGTTTTATTGGGGAGTTGTTTATTTGCCTGGTTGTTTATGCATCTCTGTGTATATTCCTGTTACTGACATTTTAACAAGGCACTGCACTTGCTAGACAGGTGTTCTACTGTTTAAGTCATGCCCTCAGCACTGCATACAGTTCTTATAATGGAAAATAATAAAAATCTCTGTTTTAACTCTACATTACAAAGCACTTTCAAGCAACTTAACAGATCACAAGCGCTTTAATTTTTTGTAATATCTATTAAAACTGAAACTACTTTATTCTAACAAATCCAGCAGAGAGACCTGGAAATTGTCAGTGGTAACTAAGAAAGAATTCAGAACACATCTGTTTGCTCTCTGTCTGTTCAGCACCTTACGGTGAGCACAGCTTCAGTTCCCAATGGAACATTTCAAAGACACAAGGGTAATTTTCCTCAGTCTTAGCATATTTGAAATCTACATGATCTAATCAGAGAATAATTACTTTAAAATATATTAGCTCCAAAACTTGATAGACGTGTCATCTCTGGTATTTAAAAAAAAGAAAAAAAAAACATGAGATGTAGGTATAAAAATAGACGGACTGCCAAGATAAAAGTAGGCCTATTATCTAAAAATAATGTTCTTTCTTGTTCCTGACACTGCTAATGATATAACCAGGCTTGAAATAGATTTCTTTACTCTGTCCTAACTCTTGACTCTCCAACCACCCTTGAATTCCTACCTGAATTCTAATCACCAGCCCAGACTTACCTTTCTTTTTTCCCCTCAAAGCTCTTTAAAGATAGCTCCTAACCAAGTAACAATAAAATAACTCATCAATCACAAGTTATCACATCTACCCACTGTCAAATACCATACTAAACTGAATATGGTCATGTCATGTGGTTTCCATGCCATGAAGTGAGTCCAAGATATATTTGTATTCTTTTCTCAAGTTAAAAAAGCTAGGAATAGTTATAGAAGAAGAAAAAGAACCAAATGAAATTTTCAGACACCAAAACGAAATACCAGTCGCCCAAGGCAAATCTTCCTATTTTAATTTCTAAATAACCACCATGACGCACACATCTGACACCGCCTACTCCACCCTCCTTCATATTACAGAGGAAACTATGAGAATCTTATATTTTTTTATTCCACAGTGGATGCTTAGGAAAATGCGAGAGGTACAAATGATTTTTTAGATAACCTACATATGATGTTCACTTAAGATGGCATTTATTTATAAAACCAATTAGTGGAGAGAAAAGGTGGTTATCTTGAGACCAGAGAAATTTGGGGAAGAAAATGAAGGCAAAGTGTTGAGGAGAACTAGGTTTCTTACGTGTGTGGATAGAATGTGTGTGTGTGTGTGTGTGTAAAACAGACCATGCACTAAAGTTGCATTATTATGGCCCTAAATACATTCAACCCTATGTAAAGGGATTGAATTCTTCCTTCTCAAAGCCACAGTTTACAAGAATGGCAGTCAAGAGCCAAGCAAGATCTCAGAGCCTGGGCCCAAAAATAATGGCCCACATTGCTGAGTCTGTGGGCTAAATGGACATTTATCCAAGTGTCTCCACAGGAAGCTGTTTGAAAGAACAAAGATGTGCTGTTCAAGAGCACTGCCACTAGCTAGTAGGTGACAAAACTCCTTTCTGTAGGTGATATTAAAATTTGAACTCAGTGTCTTGCTCTTGCTAGGCAGTAGGTTTACCAACAGAGGCACACCACCAGGCCTAATTTGTATGGGTTCTTGTCAAGCTAGGGTCTCTCTATATGCCTCAACCAGCCTGGGATGCAATTCTCTTACTTGTGTTTCCCATTGTCATTGTGCCTGTGCAACTGCACCCAACCATATGATATCCCTGTAGCTAGAAAAATAGATGTGGCCAATCACACCCAGCCACTATTTAAAGTCAAGTCTCATGAACTTTTCAAGCTCAAGCTGGCCTTGAGGATCAATCCTCCCATTTCCATTTCCCATGAAGTAGATTACAAGTATGAGCCCTGAGTGTAAAGATTTCATATATACATATATACACACACACACACACATATATACATATATATTCTAAGATTTGTTCATGTAAGTTCAACCATGCTTTCACTTTAATGCACAAACTTTTTACACTTCCCACTTCATTTTTCTCTCCCAAGGACATCTACTTATCAAATATGCACTATCACTTTAAGCCAGATCTACACCAGCAGAACAGAGCAAGACTGATACAAATTATAAAGCTAACTAACACCAAAAAATCTGCTGTTACCAGTAATGCGCAGCTAATGAAGGTCTAAGGATGTGGGAAGGACTTTAATTAGCCTGAATTATCAGGATAATTACATTGATTTTTGCTAAAGTAAATCCATTCTTAATTGGTGAAACTAATTGTATAAATATATATCTCACTGAAATGTTCTAGATTTTTCAAACCAAAGGGTTTTCCGTTTAATTTTCCTAGGTAAGTGCTAAATTGCACACTTCATTTTACCTTTGTATAAATAAACCCCTGGAGTGGACAGGGCTTAAAAAAGACACGTATCTCTCCTGAATTGTCCTCTGTCTAATTACATCATTCTCAAACCAAATACACTGGGGGTTAACATGTAGAACCTATACTTAATTCATAAACACGCCTTGGAAAAATGGTTAGCAGCTGCCTGTTAGAGGCAGAGCCATGAAAATTTCTGTAGCATTCCTGCATGTAATTAGCCTCTCTTTCTCTCCTAAGCTATTTATAAATGCATAAATATACCTGCGCTCTACGTAACGATGACAGGCAGTGACAACATATTGATATACAGTGCCACTTTGTCGTTGGAAATGAATATTTCATTAGCTGAGTTATCACTCCTGGGTTACGACCTTCAACTCTCTAATTTTAAATTCATCCGTTTTCAGACTATTAAGCTGTTCTTGAGCACACCACAGAAATTACAGATGTAGAGGTAAATTTTCCAAGATAATTTTTAATTCCAAAAAAAGGTCAAGGAGATGCATACTAAATTCTTGAAAAGAATTGTATCTCATAATGAGAGCAAATGAATCATTTTGCTTGTTAATGATATTTGCTTCTACGTGTGAAAATGGAAAGGCAAAAGAAACAGATCAAAGCCACAGAAAGACATTATCAGGCACCTAATTCACTGGGGCATGCATTAGAAACTTAGAAAGGATGAACTACCCAGAAGACTTGCTATATTGCCCCAGCACATCCCTCTCCAAAGATCACAGAGACAGAGATAACAGCTTTCACTCAACCTCTTTTCTCCATCCCTAGGATCTGCAAGTAATAAACTCCATCATGTCATAAAGGATCTCTATCTCCCCTTCACCACCATCCTTAAATTAAAAACATCTCCTGCAGAATCAAAAGCATTTTCTTATTATCACATACATGATGAGAGATCATCATCTGGGAAACATGGAGCAGTTGACTGAACAATGCTTCTTGCCCAGTTGGGCATTCCCTACCCATCCATGAGCCACACCCTCAGCTGTGCAATACATGGTGAGTCATGTGGTGCTATTCAGATCACCGCTAAGCATGAAGAACATGTTCTGCTCGCTTCATCCACCACGGTACTCTTCAAAAACTGTGATGCAGTTTCCAGCTCATCAGACACTCAACTGACTTAACTGTATGCAAGTCTTCCTTCTGTGGATTTTTTTTTCCTGTTCAACTTCTTAAAATCCAGAGCTCTTCAGAAGGTGTTGTTCAATAAATTCTCTGTTGGTCATCTCAACTAATTCTAAATCTCTGTCCCAGCCCAATCTTCATGGTCAAGTAGCCAATGACTAAGCTAGACCTTGCACCTCTAATTTGTAACCCACCAACCATGGATCCCTCCCATGGCTCTCTATTTCAAAGGGCAAAGGGTAGTACAAAGACTCTCTGTGATGAGGGTCCTGATTGACAACTCAAGCTCATCTTTCTCTATCACCTGCCCACTGGATTCTTCTAGGATCCAGTCTTCCCTGGCCAGTTCTGGTCTCCATTTTTTTGCTCGGGCTTTTTAATTGACAGCCAAGATGCTGCCACCTGCCCCAATGAAATGCCAATCTCCACCTTCAATATACATTGTTCTCAACCCTCCTCTCTCGTGGGACAATTTCATCCCCAATACATGCTCAGCAACCTTCTCAGTCCACCAAGCCACACCTCAGTTTAGATACCATTGGGGTTTTACGCTATGCATTTCTCTACTATCACGGTTATATCATGATAATGTTTTATGACTTGTCATCTGTGTATCTCATCCTTTAAGGGCTTGTTAGGTGCTTTAAGTGTACCCAGGAGAGTACCTGGCACAAAGCAGATAAACAAATAAATATACTTTAAGAGGTACATTACAAAACCACCATACTCAAGTGATTAAGGAAGACAAAGCAAATGTGGCGTAAAACCTTCTATTTTAAACATCACATCAGCAAGGAAAAGGTCTAACTCAAGTAGGTTAACCAAGATACATCCTCCTCATCAGTCTCCTCTGGCCCTTATCTCATTAGAACACTACGCCTCGGTTAACAACATCAGTAATTCGCCTCCTAAAAATGCTACCATTTCTGGGTCACTCAACTTGCTTGTTAGCTGTGCACCAAACTACTTTGTTCACATCACTCTTAAATCAACAACTGGTGAAAAAATGTGTTCAGCCATTTCTCTCTATCTCAACACGTAATACCAACTAAGTTTTGTGATGGCTGGGTTCATCAGCCTGACTTAATGGTTCATACTCAATTTACTGACTGATTTAACACATGACTAAATTGATGAATAAAGCATCTTCATCTATTATTAAATTAGCACTGATTGGTTTGTCAAACAGTCCAAGTGATTCTCTGGAAAATAAACAATACCTGACATTGCAGAGATGGTAGACAAGACAGATATACTTAAGACCAGCTTTAGCTCAAGTTTTAATAGAAGTCAACAGAATGGAAACTCAAAGAATTTTGTCCATTGGCTGTGAAGGTCTTAAAGTGTCAAAAGGCAAAATAAGTTGTTCAGTAATGTCACAGAGAGACAAAACAAAGGAACTATTCACTGCAGCACTTTGCTTAATGCTAGGACAGTACTCATTCAATGAGGGAGGACATCTCAGTCTGAGGAGAAGCAGACTTAGATGTTGCTTATTAAGAAAAATAGGAGTACTTAAATAATAAATCCTCTTACTTCAGAAACTGACACAAATAGATACTATTGTGGTTTGAGGGGAAAAGCCAATCATGATCATGAACCAAATTTTATACAGGTTAGGATGTGGGAAAAGAGATTACTTCAAATTCATTGGTCGACATGACAAGGGTTTTCCCTGTGCGTTTTAGAATGACCATTCAAACAACAGCCAAACTAATGGTAGTTTTTACCTACTATTTAGTTGTATAATTTAAAAAAAGGTTAAACACATGTACACAAACATCTATCAAAGTTTTATCACAAAAGAATATATGTGTGTGTAACTAAAAATTACTTTCTATGAAATAATATTTACATGCCCTTGCTGTTCTGCTAAGGTTTATTGACTTAGGGGGTTGGCCTGTTTTTATGAAATGGGATGTCTCCCTAGGTAGACCAGAATGGTCTTGAACACACAATGTTCCTGGCCTTGGTTTCCCTAAGGGTCAGAGGTTGCAAATGTGTTCACTGCCAAGGCCAGCTCTGAGACCGAAAGAGGGAAGGAATCAAATAGCTAATTCCCTATTAGAGCTCTATGCAGACCTCCTCCAACAGGGGGCGTCAATAAGGCTGTTTCTACCCAAGTACTTCTAGCCATGTGTTCCTCAACTGTTTGGCAGACACTCTGAGTCATCTGAAATTAGCTAACATAACTAACAAGACTGGAGTCAGATACTCCAAGAACTACATAATTACCAAAAATTCCTCCCATTCCCTCTGGAGGCACGTTCAGGGAGAGCTCTGAACTCATGGATGTGTTGGTTAACAAAATCCCATTAACTTATAATAGCACACTGTCGAGTAGATGACCCTCTAAAACAAAAAGGATGGACACAGGCTCACATTTTAATTCTGTTCATCTTTTATCTTCATATTTAAAGCTAATTGGTAGTAATACCTAAGAATTAAGTTTTTCAAACAGTTAATGAACTGAAAACAAATTCTTAAATCATGGATGCAAAACTCAACTGTCCCAAGGGGCCTGGCAGAGAATAGCAACAGCAGAGTTCAAGATATTTCTGAAACAGTGGGAACTAAGTAGAAGGAGGCGCTGCAGGCATTCAGCAACAGGGCTGAATGCCTTCCCACTGCTGGCTTCTCCTGTATCATTTTAAAGATGTGCAATATGAGTCTAATGAAAGGAAAATATTAATATTTGGCACTTCAGATTCAAATTATCCATTTCTAAATATTGGAAACCATTTCCAAGACAGTGAGAACACTAGGCACCCAAAATATATGTAAACCAAAGCAGCCTAAACTTATAGAAAAATCCACTATGCCAGTGATTACATTTCATACAAAGGTCTCAGAAGCTTCATCTACCATTCTCAAACGTGTCCACCTCTCTCCCAATCAAGAGCCAGCCATTTTCAGCTTTGTAATATGATCCTTAGCAAGAAACAACAGACAATGACTAAATGGTAGATTATACTTTTTTATTTTTATTTTTTTTGTCAGTTGTGGGGCCTGAACTCTGGGCCTGGGTGCTGTCCCTCAGCTCTTCAGCTCAAGGTTAGTGCTCTACCACTTGATCCACAGCACCACTTCCAGCTTTTTCTGCTTATGTGGTGCTGAGGAATTGAACCCAGGGCCTCATGCATGCAAGGCAAGCGCTCTACCACCGAGCCACTTTCCCAACCCAGATTATAGCTTTTATAAAGTAACTCTGACTTTGTCTTATTCAGAGAAACCCAATTAGGCTCCACATCTAACCTCCATGTCTAGCTATAATAAATCTTTGTATCCATGAAGTTCTTGTACCAACTTTTCTTAAGGCAGAGTGTTTCAACCTGGAATTCTGTGACACCCCCAGAAACATACACTCACAGATAAGGCCTCAAAGTAGAAATTTAAGTCCCAGTAATTTAATTGGGAAATAGTCCATGAAACAATGAGTGTCCAAGATAAGTTAGAAAAATGAAATAGCCCACTCTGATCAGAGATGGGCTCATAACTACTTCACTAGGGAGAAAGAGCCCCCTTCTCTCTTCTGGAATGACAGATGCAGTTTCCTGTGGTCTCAGAAGCCAAAAAGATGAGCAGCAGCCTAACAACCCAGGAAAATAAGTATGTGTTTGGAAATGAAGAGAAAACATGGTCAGGGCACCAATATCATCTGTGTCCCCTGAATTCTTGGTACGCTCTACACCAAGCGAAGGCTAAAAGGAAGAGAAGTTAGAAAACCAACCCTCCGCTGCCTAGGTCTGGTGAATTATCTACTCCAGTTAGAACACTCCCACCTACAAAAGAGCATTTACATAACCTCCATCTCTCAATTCCTCCTGTCTGTATCATTGCTAGCAGGAGGGCTGTGAAAATCGGCTCAACCTTGGGAGGTATTTTTGGTCTCCACTCTCCAAGGACAAGTCAACTGTGATGTACAGTGCCAAGCACTAGGCCTTCAGACCCCAACATGGGCATCTGTAATTAGAAAGGCAATTAGGAGCAATCACATTCTTCTGGCCAATTACTGCCTCTCACAGGGAGGCTCACTCTTAAAATTAGACCTGGAGTCAAAACCTACTTGTGCAGCATTATCTCCTCCACTCTTGTCTCTCCAAGGATTCATCAGAAGTTCCTCCAGTTTACTTAGCTTCAAGCACTCCCTGGAGAATGCAGAGCACTGTGCAGTTTCTTAATGGATTTTAAACTATGACCCAAATGAGGGTATCCCAAAATAGCAATGGGACTGACCAGAAGAACTTCTAGGATGTAGACTAAAAGTTTTATAGACTTTTCTCCCTGAGAGTATACGTGTGTGTGTGTGTGTGTGTGTGTGTGTGTGTGTGTGTGTGTGTGTGTGTGTGTGTGCATGTGTCTGTCTGTCTGTCTCTCTGTCTGTCTGTGTCTTCTGGAAGGAAACATAAACACTGCTACTCACTTCAGTGATCATTAACCAATGCTAAGATTTTATGCACCAGAACACATTCTACGAGAACCAGATTATACAACATTTTATCACTTACTCCTTCGCTCGCTCCTTCCTTCCTTCCTATCCTCCCTCCTCGTGAGAACTCACCTATTCCTTTCTCCCTCATTCTGTCTCCCTCACTTACCTTCCGTCAGTGCTAAAACAATCAATGTGCTCTCCTCATGATTCAATTTTGGTCCTTTGTCATTCTTCTTGCTTGGAATTCTTTCCAACGGTACCAGATAACTGGGGAACCTTGCTGGGTGTCGCCTAAAATATACCCCTACTGTGTTTACCTATGGCAACTTATCCGCATCCTTCATGGTGGTAGTAGAGCCCTACTATGGTATTTTTCACACTGGAGAGAAGACACAGTGTCATGAACCAGGGCACCAAGAGTCTGCTGTAAGACCGAGTAAATAAGTTTCCTATGCACCTTCCATGTAGCAGGTCGTAAATTAGGCACATAAGCTAAATCCAGGTGGTGTTTGACACACTAAGCTTTTAACAATGTCAGGGTTGAAAGTCCAAGAATTGTGCAATGTAATAGGACTTCAAAGCTGTCTTTTACAAGAGACTTACTTTTACAAGGCACTTTCTTAAGAACAAAGATATACCTTAACAGGTCCCTTGATTACCATCTGCCATCTTTCACAAATGGAAAAACAAATCTAAAGCTACTCTAAGACACATACCATTGGCAATAAAATATGGTTATCTCAAGTGACCATCCTGTGATTATCTTCTTGGCCTGGCCTCACTGGGCCTGACCCTCAGCTCTAAGGTTTGGGCTGTAAACAATCCTGGCTTCAAACTACTCTCCTTCTAGGTTTCCCTAGTCTCCTCCTGGCTGTGAGAGCATCACATTTACTCCCCCGAAGAGTGCTGAGAGCTTCAGTCCTTCAAAAGTACTGTAATATATTTCCCCCAGTCCTCAAAGGAACTAAGGCTTCTTCATATCCCCAATGTTTTGGCAATGCATTTGTGCCCAAACGTGCTTCATAAAGATGACTTAAAAAAAAAAAAAGAAAAAACTCAGTTTAAAGCAGCAGAGACTCTGCCTTGCATTCTCTCAGGGCCACATGGCAGAAGTCAATCAAACTAAATTCAGTTCCTCAGAAACAGTATCCATATTACAGATCCTCAGTGGTGACACATGGATGCTGGCTACTGTGTTAGGCACCACAGAATAGATCATCTCCATCATCAGAAAGACTTCTATTGGGCTGTGCCGGTATAGACATTCATGAAATAAAGCTACCAACTAAACCCTTCATTATGTATTGACCAAAACCCAAAGGAAATGTTACTCCTGATGTCTGCCAGCAACACTAATTCAATAAAACACTTTAAATATTTATCTAAGAACTTTTCTTTGTGAGGTACCAGATTAGGCCCAGTGGAAACACAAATGAATTAGACTTGAACTTTAACCCTCAAGGATTGTTCAAACCTGAATGTCAAACACAGTTAAAAGATAGGTAGACTCCATGCAAAATAAATCATTAAGGAGAGCAAGGCAGGCATGAGTTAATTCATTCAAATGGAAGAATGAAGTGAAATTTAAATTCTAGCAACATTTAGGCAAAGATGTGGTTTCTGTGATACTCCTCAAAGACAGGGAGAATTTTAGTAAACAACAAAGAACCATTCCTGATTCAAAATGCATAGAAATTAAAATGCAGCTGCAGGAAAAATTGAGAATGTTCGAGAATGACAAATATTTTTTGTGGTAGTAACTAGGAGAAAGAGTGTGGCAAGATGCAAAGCTGCAAATCATCACAACCAGAGTCTCCAGAACCCCGAGGCTCCAATTAAAGGGACATAGACTATGGAGTAGGGAGCAGGGTTCCTAGTTCACTATAAATAGGCCCTTCTCTTGCTACATCTCTTCAGTCTGTAGAGCAGGTCTAACCAAGAGCAAAATATTAATAATAGACACAAACTCGTTCTCCCCATCACCATGTATTGTTACATTGGGAGTCCTAAACATGGGGGTATCAGTATACTCAAACTAAATTGAAAATTTCAGTAATGAGAAGCTGCAGGTCACCAAGTCATCGAACTTTCTAAAGAAGCAAGACAAGCTCATGGCCCTGCTCATCCAACAACAACGACAAAAAAAAAAAAAAACCCAGGCACTAAAACTTTGGGACTTAGCAAGGAGTATCATTCCCTCAGTAGAGAACCCTTTAGGATTCCTTGGTGCAACCGTGGATAAAAAGACGTACAGGTGTGGAGATTTCAGACCAACCTAATCCACTGATGATACCAGAAGCTTGAATCCTCAGCTATGCCACTGATTGTTGTCCATGAAACTAAGCTCCTTCTGTGAAGCTGTTTTCAAGATAGTTGAGAAATGGATGAAACTGGAGAGCTGGTTTCTATGTATGAACACACATATGTGTATGTGTATAGGACTGTAGGCACGTGAATATATACGTAAGTGTATATGTGTGATACTGGAGACTGAACTCAGAACTTCTCCTGACTTATGCCACAGTCCATAGAAGCATTTTTTAAAAATCTCTTTGTTTATTTTGTCTTTTGAGGAAGAATTTCACTAATTTTTCTCAGACAAGCCTCAAACTTAAAATCCCCTCTATCTCTCAGCTACGATTTTAAATAGCTGTACCACCACACCTACCTGATAATTTGCTATCAATGAGTTTACCAAAAGAAAGGTTCCTTCTTGAAAAGTTTAAAATGCTGAAAGAACTTTTTTTTTAAAGAACTGAATGTTGAAATAACTTTTTAAAAGATTTTTTTGACAATATTATACATAATCTCTGGTCAAATTTACAAACTGAGAACTAATTTGAATTGAATGAAAGTGGAGGGGAGGTTGGGTTTTACCAAAAGAATAAATTCTCCACTTTGGGACAGAGCAAACAGTGTACTCTTTGACCTCCATTCCAATTTTGCTTGAACCAGTAACATAGTTTCTGTTTTCCTAATAACCTGAGAAGCTACTCAGCAGCCTTGGGCCATTTATAAATCAGGCAACATCAATGCACATGCATCCTTCACCTTCCTCTGCCTAAGTACACAAATCCACATAACACAACTCCTCCTGATTCTATCATGACTGACAATGTTCCTAACACTATTTAATTATGAAACAATTGATTTTTGAACTCTGAAGTCACCCAAGAGAGTAGTCAAGACACATCCAGACTTAGAAAACAAAATGAAACCAACTTCAGATTTGCATCCAGCTGAGGCAACCAGCCTCCACAAACCTTGCTGTGCACCACAAATGTGGGGCTCTGATTAAGGTGCAGGTTCTCTGTTTGTGATCTATGGTCCAAAGTATGGTCCTTCTACAATCAGTCTAGTACTAATCCTCACACCATTTATATAACTGCCAAAGATTCTTCAAATGCCAGCAAACAAACTCCAAAATGGTATTCATACCCAGACAATCACCTGCAAAAGTAATGTATGCTGATGTTTATAAACAAGTAACACAGAGAGTCCCAGGAACACTTCCTAGTGAACAATCTCATAGTCTGGGGATTCTTAAGTCACTAAGATCATCTGCAAAATGGGCTTATAAACAAACTTCTTTTTTGAAAGAATCTTCCTTTCCAATCATATTTTGTTATATTCTATATAAACAACTCCATGAAGCAATTTCAGTCTGTAAGATGATCTCTGAATGGACACATGGTAGAAACTTCAAAATGTTTAATCTTCAAAAAAAGAAATATTTTCTGGATTGGAGGCATAGTAGAATGGTAGAATGCCTACCCATCAAGGGTGAAGTCCTAAGTTTAAACCCCAGTATTGCCAAAAAAAAATAAAATAAAGAATCCAAAGAACGTACTACATGCTAGGCCCTTTTGCATTATACAACATTATACAACAATTAGCGTTGGGCAGTTTGCTTAACCACACTGCCATTGATTTTTACACTTACACATTAGCAACAATAATCACGCCTGTTAAAAATGTTGGATATTATCGCAGATCTTTTATACAAAGGAATACATTCTTGTTCATCCAATAACCACCTTCAATCTCCAAAGTTTCTCTTTTTGGCCATGTGTCCATCTTTTAAAATATGAAGCATCCCCAGAAATTTCTACCACTTTTCCCATACTGAATGAACTAGAGTCCATTGTTATTTTGCAATCACTGGTTAGTAGCTAAAAATTTACCTTTTCTTTTTGTTATTTTGCAATCACTGGTTAGTAGCTAAAAATTTACCTTTTCTTCTTTTCCCTTTTTAACTCCTTGAGGGAAATAACAAAACACAAAAAGAATACACAAAAACTAAAGAACACACAAGATGCAAACCAACCAGGAAAAACAATCACTTTCCTTTTTTAAATCTAGTATGCAATAAATCCAAAGAGCATACAAATTGTGTAGGAATCATAATTATTTTGGCTTTGTATCTCATCTCCATAGCAATTAAACTATAAAACAAACAAGTTACCAGGGATGCCTAAGAATTCAAGTAAAGAACCAAGGCAGGTCAATGATCTTTAAATGTGAGTTAACACACAGACAGAAGTCAGCTTGTCTGGTTTAAATGAAACTTAAAGAATGATGGAAACACAAAGCTAATATGCCTTTTGACTTCCCTTAAGAGGTTTACAAAAGAAAAAGAAAAGATAAATTAAAGGACCCAAAGATAAAGCTCTCAAGTTTCAACATCCCCTTGTCTCTATCCTCCTAGGAGCCAGAGCAAGCCTGAGCTGAACAAAGAATAAAAAGGCCTGGCAGATTTTCTGAGCTCCATTCAGTATTATGAGAACTGAATACTTCATCTTCAGAAATGGCTAAAGCTTTGTTATATAATGCATCTGATTTTCTTTGTGTTCCAATTTTTTTTTTCAGACACTGTTCAGTGAAGAGGTAGGAGTTCACTTCCATTTCATTGAAATCAAGTTTTCCCACCTGCCAACCACTCCAACTACCAAAAACCAAACAGAAGAAGCAAGAGAAGACACCATGGCTCTACTAACACTGAGAGAATAGAAATAGCAGCCCCAAGGCATGACTGCTAGTGACCAAAGGTAGAAAAATGGAATAGCAGAAATCCTGCCAGGCAAAATTTAAACCCTGGCACTGCAGGGATGGAAGTAAATAAGAGGTGTGGAAAGGCCCCCCTGTACAAGCCAAAGGGAAAGAAACCCTTCCTTGGCAGGCAAAACAGAGGTGGGAGCTGTTATTCTACCCCAAGATCAGAACAGCTTTCTTTCTTTTTTTTTTTATTGTGAACATACTGTACAGAGGGGTTACAATTACATGGGCAAGATAATGAGTACATTTCTTGTCAAGCATTGTAGCCTCCTCCTTTGTTTACCCTTCACATCCCTCCCAGCCTCCCTCCGCCCCCCCTACCGAATCCGCCCCCCCAAGAACAGCTTTCTTTAACTACATTCAGAGATGAATGTAAAATAATTGTAAAAGTTATCAAGTTGGATAAAATTCTAACTCAGATAAATGCAATTTCCATTTCTAAGAGTAACTTTCAAATCATAGATAGTTCTCAAAACTTTTATGAAGCCACTTTTGCAGAAATTAAATATGATCTGAGGTAGATTAAATGTAGGAAGAAGTAAATGCAAAGAAAAGCATTCAAGTAATTAGCCCGCCTCTCATGAGAAATAAAATACGCACACATACACACATAGGTGTACGCATTCATAACATTTTCAGGCTAACATTGTCAGGTAGTTAACATTATATCAACTAACATTTTAACTATGGGCAATAAGTTTGATTCTTTTTTATTTTTTTATTGTAAAGATACTGTACAGAGAGGTTACAGTTACATGAGTAAGGTCAGTTACATGAGTAAGGTAATGAGTAATTTCCTATCAAGCATTGTTACCCCTCCTTTTTTGTGGTACTTTTTTTTTGTAAAAATGTTGTACGGAGGGGTTGCAGTTACATGAGCAAGGTAATGAGCATGTTTCCTATTGAGCATTGTTGCCTCTTTGTTTTCCCCCTACCACCCCTTCCCTCCCACCTCCACACCTACCCCTCATCCCACCCCCCCACCCCTGCCGAAGTTGTAAAGTTCATTTTCAAGGAAGTGTTATGTACCTATCATTGTTACAATGATATAAAACCTGTATGCTTATTTAAGCATTTTGTTTTTTCCCTTCCCTTTCCCAAATTAGAGAAGTGCATATACAAAATACAAAGCACCGACATCAAATACAGTGAAAACAGGGGTTATACCATGGGGGAGGATCATACAAAGCAACAAAAAAATCACATGGTACATTATAAATACATTAGAAACAATAGCAAGAAAGAAAAAAGATATTTGTGTCCCTATCTTGGGGTTCATTTCACTTAACATCATCTTATATGGCCATATATACATAGCTTTTGGCCTTGTCTGCTTGTCCTACACATGTATTAGTTATTGCAAATAAGGGAAAACATGGACCTATGTTTCTTTGGGCCTGGCTTACTTCACTTAATATAATTTTTCCAAGTCTTTCCATTTCCAAACATATGAGGCAATGTCATTCTTTCT
>NW_012267228.1:20760714-20764482 GCF_000151885.1 Dipodomys ordii
AAACCAGTTGTTTAAAGATACAGGTGGACCTGTTGCAACAATGAGAAGTACAAGTTGTCATGTCCAAAACGAGCTTTACAACGTCGGTGCGGGGGTTGGGGGGGGGGAAGGAGAAGGATTGGGATGGGGGAGAGGTGGGAGGCTGGGAAGGGATGTGAAGGGTAAACAAAAGGAGGAGGCTGCAATGCTTGGTAAGAAATGTACGCATTTCTTACATGTGCCCATGTAATTGTAATCCCTCTGTTCAGTATGTTCACAAATAAAAAAAAAAGTAAACCATAAAAAATAAAAATAAAAAAATAATCCAATACTGTTAACTGTCTGTTATAATTTATTACATGCTCCACAGCAGTGATTCTCAACCCAGGATGAGGTTACCATTGCCTCCCAGGGGACCTGAAGCAACACCAAGAAATGTATTTGATTGTCCCAACTGGGGGTTCTGCTACTTCGTAGAGTCAGAAAGAACAAAAAGATAATTAAAGAAACATGGCCCCATATTTTTTTTTTATGTCTCCACAGTCACCGAGCCCATTTTTCTTAAGCTTTTAAGATGGATACAGTGACTCATGTCTCTAATCCAAGTTACGAAAGAAGCTATAAAGTTCAAGGCCAACTCCAGGCAAAAAGTTCAGGAAACTCCATGTTGATTAATAAAAAGATTGATTGAATGTTTTAGTACATACCTATCATACTAGCAGAATATGGCAAAAAAAAAGATACTCTATTCAAAATTTATCAAGAACCAAAAGGACTGGGCATTTGAATCAAGTTGTAGAGCTCCATGAGGAATCTAGAGAGTGAATAAGGGAGGTCAGTTTTCAATTCTTTATTAAGGCTAAATGATAAAAAGTTCTAAGAAATACTGAAATAAACAAAAAGGTAGTCTTTACCTCTGCATTTCCCAATCTCCACAGGCTACAGAACTCTGTCCTCGAAAAATACCAATTACTTATGTTCAAGTCACCGACATTGAGATAGGGCTGTATATGCAACTACATATAGTTAAGATCTTTCAGAAACTTCCACATTGAAAATCAGTATTGAGGTAATCAGAGAGAGACTTAACCCTACATGGCTAATTTTTTTTTAAAAGAAAAATCTATTCTCCCAGGTGAATATTAAGAAACTATTTAAATTTAGGCAGGGAGGGGCTGAAAATCTATTCTCCCAGGTGAATATTAAGAAACTATTTAAATTTAGGCAGGGAGGGGCTGGGATGGTGGCTCAGTGGTAGAGCGCTTGCCTTGATGCATGAGGCCCTGGGTTCGATCCCTCAGCACCACAAAACCAGGAAAAGCCAGAAGTGGCACTGTGTCTCAAGTGGTAGAGTGCTAGCCTTGGGCTGAAGAGCTGAGGGACAGTGCCCAGGCCCAGAGTTCAGGCCCCACAACTGATAAAAAAGAAAAAATCTAGGCAGGGAATGGTTAAAATGGCTGAAAAATTCCACCAATGTCTAAAATTAATTCTCATAGTAAATGTTGCCACTTAAAAAAAAAAAAGACATACATCACACCTGTGAGTTGCAGAGATATAAATCCATGATCTGTAGTGATAAATGGCGAGACTGGTGGCTGGCTGCTTTGATGAATAACTCTCTGTCTCTATCAAATTCCAAGACCATAAACACAGATTCTAATAGCTCTATTTATGACCACTATTTTACAGACAAAAATCTAAAATCAATTAATATATTTCTAATTATTACATTTCTTGTCCTCCCAAGGCATAAATCTATGCTGTTCTGTAATGAGGGCTCAAAATAAAATATCGAATATTCATCTTAACCTACATGTTAAGCATTGTACAGTGTATTGAAATATCTTTGAAGGGTAAAAACTTGTTTTTTCACCTTTCTTATTACAGATTTACCTAATTTATTAAGATAACTACAAATTTCTAAATGACAAGCAATGAATACCAAACATACTTTAAATGTATTTAATACCCTGAAAACAATACCATATATGCTAGGCTCATACTTATAGTCCTAGCTACTCAGGAGGTTGAAATCTGAGAATAGCAGGTCACTTTTTTAAAAAAATTTATTGTCAAGGTGATATACAGAGGGGTTAAAGTAAGGCAGTGAGTACATTTCTTGTCGAACTTGTTACCCCCTCCCTCATTTTCATCCTCCTCTCCTAACCTCCCTTTCCAACATACTGTCTTATGAATATCGCTGTTGCATTGTTTCCTCCTTTGTCCTTTGTCTCACCATTTTACTATTCCCTTCCTCTTCCCTAATTCAGATAAATGTATATACAATACCCAGGGTACCAAAATCAAAAACAGTGAGGGATAAACCATAGGGGAAAAGTAACACAAAAGAAAAAAGAAATCACATAGTACATTAAAAACAACCACAACAAAGACAAACCTCTGTGTCCACATCTTGGAGTTCATTTCACTTAGCATCATCTTATATGGTCATATGTATATAGCTACTGAACTATTCTGCTCATGAGAATAGCAATTCAAAGCCAGTCCAGACAGTAAAATCAGAGACTCTTCTCTCCAATTAACTAGCAAAAGACCAGAAGAAATATAGCTCAACGGTAAAGCACCATCCAGCCTTAAAGGGAAAACACATTAAGGGATAGTGCCCAGACCTGGGTTCAAGCCCCAGTAATGGTGGGGGGTGGCGGGGAGTGGGGAGGAAGGAGGAACCAAAGCAAAAAGTTTCTTTTTTTTTGGTCAGTCATGGGGCTTGAACTCTGGGCCTGGGCGCTGCACCTCAACTCTTCAGCTCAAGGCTAGTGCTCGACCACTTGAGCCACAGCACCACTTCTGGTTTTCTGGTGGTTAACTGGAGATAAAAGAGTCACAGATTTTCCTACCTGGACTGGCTATGAACCGTGACCCTCAGATCTCAGCCTCCTGAGTAGCTAGGATTACAGACATGAGCCACTTGCGCCTGGCTTCTTTTATATTTAAGAGTTAACATGAAATTAATCCATATAAAGAAAAATCTACGCATTTGGGTGTATCTACATGCTGATTTTTTTAATGATTTACTACAAGAAAAATAATCTCTATTTTGAATAAACCAAAGGAAATAAAAGAATATGATGTAACATTTATCTAACTCAAAATTACTTATTTTTAATAAACAGAATCTGGCAGTCCTACTTTCTAACTAATATGTTTGAATAATTGATGGCTTTTTATTAGCATATTTAATTAGGAAAACATTTTAACATAATAATAGTGTTAAATAATACATTTGTGATAACAACCTATTTTCCTTTTGATAATGCAGACATTAGTTCCGCCAGACAAATCTGAAATCTCTATTCTTTTTATATACAGATGGAAATCTAGAAAATGTACCCATCAGAGACATCAAACTCAAAAGAGAAAACTTAAAGAAATAATTATCTCCAAAAATAATGTCTCTCGTCACCAGCATTACTGAAGAGGCTTTCTGAATGATGCCAGAAATAAAGCTGGTGGCTCACACCTATAATCCTAACTGCTCAAGAGGGAGAGATCTCAGGATAGTGGTGGTTCAAAGCCAGCCTAGGCAGGAAAGTCTGTGAGACTCTTATCTCCAATTCACCACCAAGAAGCTAGAAGTAGAGGTATTGCCCAAGAGGTACAACATCAGCCTTGAGGGAAAAGGTCTAGAGACAACACCCAGGCCCATGAGTTCAAGTGCCGAGTATCAGAAGGGGAAAAACACTCTGGAAATAAGAATGAAGCCAGAAGCCAGGGCAGGAAAAAGATGCTAAAATAAGGTCAACCTTTTTTTTCTTTCTGGGGGGGGGG
>NW_012267228.1:20764532-20844241 GCF_000151885.1 Dipodomys ordii
GGGGGGGGGGAGGATGGAGAGATTATGTCTTCCATGACTTCCACCATCAACAAGCTTCTCAATCTTACCTGTAAACAGGAGAAAGAGCTGGAATATCGCATGTACACACACTGAAAAGGATTGTGACAACAATTTGGTAAAACGCTAGCATTTCCAATTAAAGAAAAGACATCCCAGAATGTACCTGGCATCTGACTGACCTTCCACCTTTTTTAATTCTTTGGAGACTTTAGATCTAAAAAAATCAGGATGACTATTTCACATCTTGCTATGTTGAATGAACAAAGTCAAGTTGTTAATATTGATACTAAACTTTCATTTTCAAAAGGGAAGGGAGAACACTTTGAGACCTACAGGGATAGAGAACACAAGAATTTCATCTTTAACTCCAAACACAGGTAAGAGGGCTGAGCACAGGAACTGGTATACAAGAGCAACCACCTCCTCTGTGGGACTTAAGGACCATCCCAAAGGTAAGAGATGAATCAATAAACACACAGCCCGTTACAATGTAACTTTTGTGGGATGTGTACAAAGAGGTGAGGAAGGCATCCTGGAAGGTATCTGTGGCCTTTATACAACTATACAACTCATTAAATATTCAGGTGATGACATCTGACCAAAAAAGAAAAAGAAAAAAAAGTAGGGGATGGTTGCCTGTCATTGACTCATTTGCTACAGGTGATCAAGTGAGGAGCTGCTATTCCCTGCCCAGCCCTGAAGTGACCTGTCAAAGTTTACAACTGGACAACCATAAATTTTCTTATGGTGCTATAGCAGCTTGGCCTGTCGATTCTTCATGGGCCTTCATGGTTAGCAACACTAAAATGGATATTATTTCATAACAGCCTCTTAGATCAAAGAGTTGACACATGGAATGGTCATCAGAGACCTGGAAAGTAAAACAATCATAATAAAAGCAATCTCACTACCTCTTTACTGTGGCAACACCAAGTCATTCATCATCCTCACGTGACTGACACAAGAGGTGGGCTTTTCACCGTGATCAGAAACAACCGTGATTTATGCTTTTACCACGGCACATACTGTTGTGGTGACCCATTTGCCAAGCTTCCCATTTCAACTTCAGAACGCCAAAGACCGGACACTCCATGGCACTCACTGGATTCTCCAACACTCCAGTCATCCCTCATATCCCAGCTTGCTGTGTGTGTGTGTCCCTCAATACACTCTCTATTGAAAATCTAGTCGATAGCTGCCTAGCAAGGATTAACTCTCTTAAGCGTTGTGGTGACCAACTATGTAAAAATGATCAATTCTAGTGCATCTCTACTACAGGACTTTCCCAAATTTGGCACTGCTGGCATTTGAAGGCAGGAAAGATCTCATGTGAAGTGTTCTACATGCAAGATGCTTAACACACCAAAGCTTCTATCAACTATGTACTAATAATGGCCCACACCACTGCACAGAATGTCTTCAGACATTTATACTTGATTCCTTAGGGGATGAAACAGTCCCCAGTTGAGAACAACTCCTCAAGCACAATGCAAAACTTCTAAGTCAGAAGGTTCTAGAAGGAAGCTTCATCAAAATTGGTTGAGGGATTTTAGACAAATTGTTTAATCTTTCTCAGTTCCATGTGGCTGTCCTTTTTTCCTCTGCCTGGAATGGTTACCCTACATACCCAGCAAAGTTAGCCCCTCATTATATATTTATGTCTCTGGTCAAATATCACCAAGGAGGTCTTCCAAGGCTAAATAGAGCTCTTCTCCCTTCTCATCACTCTTCAAATTTACTGTATCATCTCACATAACTATATGATGGGATGCTTCACTCCTTCTCCACCAGCTAGGCATGCAACCTTAAGTAATTTGTTCTCCAGAGCAGTCCTACTGTTTAGAGCTAAGCTTGCCATCTGGCCAGGGCTTCCTAAATAATTTTCGGTGAATGACTCCAAGAATGAAAACTGACAATAGGACAAAAACCCTGCCCTGTAATTCCCTGACTTGGCCAAAGATACAGAATCTTGGCAAAAAAAAAATTATGAGTTCTAATTTAAGCCCAATTTCCCAAATTCCTCAGAAGGAAGTTGTAGGTCAGTATAGGACAGGCTTCCCTGGATTGAGAAGTTTGTAGGAGCTATATGAAAGCTTTTCAGAAAGACCTTAATCAACATTAGAACCTAATGCTTTCTGTTTATCTTTTGGAAAAGTCTCTAGGAAGTCACTTCCCTTCCTGAAAAGATATTATCTTATGTTATAAGCATCCATTAAGACACAGCAACTAACCCAAAGCCAGGGACTAAGTGGCTGCTCAATAAATACCGATCTGTTGACTCCTCTAAAATATCTCCGCCCTCTGAACAATACTGCCCAACAGAGTTTTCCCTTAGGAAGAAAATACTCCAGCCCTAAGCTGAACAAAAGGGCAGCCTGAAGCCACTAATGTCTGCAGAGAACTCGCAGTTTGGCTAGTGAGACTGAGAAAAGAAATTTTAAATTGTACGTAATTAGTTCAACTTTAAACAGCCACATATGGCCAATGTGGACAGAAGTGGACAGGGAGGTTCTCAATACCAGATGCCTTTCCAAAGGAGCCCTTCAAAATGTCACTTGCAGCAATGTTAGTAGTAGCTACCATAGTCTATTTATACTATATCCATTTCTGCTACAAGTGCTGGGCAAACACTGTTTAGACAAATCAATCACGTTAACTCCATTCCTCCAGTCAGAGATTGGTTTAAGCATGAGCATGTAACCTAGGCGTGGGCCAATAAAATATGAGGTTTGTCTGGTCAAGCAGTAGAGTGCTTTGAGGAACATTTCACTTGTTTTTAAACAGAAACAAGAAAGAGGCAGATTTGCTCCACGCCCCCCCCACCCAACCTCTGGACTTCATAACTCAGTAGTTATGACTTTCCAACTCCTGAAGCCATATGGAAAACCACAAGGAATGTGCCTCAAAGGTCCAAGGGAGGACACCAAGTATCAATAAGCTGATACCTGTAATTTCTAAAAGGCAGAGTAAGTACAAGGAAGCTGCCCAGAGTGGTGTGTGAGAGAATAAATTGCCCTTATTATCAAGCCACCTGTCTGTCAAGGAGCTTTGTGAGAGGCTAAAACATCATCACTCATCTTCCAACAAATTCTTATTCTCAACCAGTCCAGAAAAGGACTTCTATGGGCTCTCAGAAGAAAGATCCTGACAATATGGCTCAGTGCAGTACAGTGACATGACTGCCCCTTCCTGGCATAGCAAGGGAGCTGCCCAATGGCCTTCCTTATGTGTGGAAACTTCCTTTTCACACCCTAGTGGATGGTGAGAGAAAGGGCAATCTTTACCTGAAAAAGATGCTATAAGATAGCTCATTAGGAGGTGGTGTAAGAATGTAAAAAACCACAGGACCTTCAAAAAGTGTCAAAACCACTCCTCAAGCAGAGTGTAGACTCTGTACTTAACAACAGTGAGAAGAAAATACCTCCCATTATCACAGTAAGTCCCAGAAGCAGAAACACACTAAAGCTGCCTTAGCTCATCCTGATAGATACTAGTCAAACAGCCTAGGAAAAGTTCACATTTTACTTTCCTGCTAAAACCTCTCAGTGACCAATCAATACTGACTGTGCCAATGGCACTTATGCCTGCTAAAAGGAAGAATATAGTCTTGACACTTGGAAGAGGGGCAATAGTGGGAGAGAGAAAACTGGGTTATATACAGGAGGAAAAGAGGTCATCAATAATTGGGTCAGAGCTACTAAATGATACCATTGGGAGCAGCAAATTTCACACAGCTTCAAGAAGGAGCTTAATTTTCCTTCCTGGGAGTGGCCGGCAAACTGGAAAATTGTGGATCACTATATAAACAAATCTGAATCCAGTGACTTTTCAGTTCTATGGGAGATTATCAAGATCAATTAAAAGAAGTAAGTTACACAATATATTATACATCCCAAAATATCATCAAGTCAGACTCCATACTTTCTGGAATTCCCTCCAGCAGAATACAAAGAGATGATATTTAAAACATTTAAGAAATCCGATATTTGGACTGGACAATGAAGGACGAATGTAGCGGTTTCCCTTCAGATCCTTAGCACATTCCCAAGTAAAGAAAAGATGCCCTAGGGCATTAGTAGAGGTTGAATTTAGGAGACTAAGAACAACTATGAATTTCAGGGTGTCTAAGTGTATCACAATACCAGAACCAGGACATGCCATGAGCTAAGGTTTCTAAATCAGGACTCTAAATGCTTTCGCAAATTTATTTTTTGATCCTGAGGTTTAAACTTGGGGGTTTACACTTGCTAAGCAGAAGTTCCTTAATTTTTAAACTAATTCAAGGAAATGACATACCATTTATAACTTTTCAAACCACAGATTACTCTAACTTTAGGGTAGGTTCTCCCAATTCTTCCATGATGTTGATAAGAACTCCTATACAAGACAAATTATTTTTTTTATACTGGAATACCAGGTATATACTGTTTAGATAAAGTTTTTCTTAAACAGGTCAATGTTCTATAAAAATCTTAAGAATAATTTAATAAGAAATTTAACACATTCCAACAGAAAACTAGCAGGACTTGCCAGACAGGACTAGTACCAGGAGTCTAGTTCTAAGATATTCTATCAGCTAAAGACTCTAGAGCCAGTTCTATCTATCTTAAAAAAAAAAAAAAAAAACAAGCAAAAGTGTAAAAATCTATGAGTGCCAGAGTATGAGTGCCTCCTTGATTTAAAAAAAAAAAAAAAGAAGAACACTCAAGAAGAAATGACTTTTATGTTAAAGTCAAATACTTACATATCGTAGGAGAGTCTTTCATTAAACTCAAATACTTCTATCACAGCAGAGAACTTTTCACGACCTAAAATGACATTCAATGATGCTATACTGGTGGAAAATATGATAGACTAGCGTCATTGCTGAAAAGTGAAGATTCTTAAAGCTATTGGAAATTATTTTTCATGAAGGCAAGGTTCTACAGGATAAACATACAACTATTTAAAAAAAAAAAAAACTATACCAGGGTATTGCATCCATAATAGAAAATGAGGTTTACAGTCACTAAATATAGGAAAGCTAAAGTTCTGATAGCATGGAAGACAACCAAGAAGACATGCTACTTTTAATCAAAAAACATAACCAGCTGAGAAGTAGGAGCCAGTGTCCGACACTACAGAATAAGCCAACAAGCGCTGAAGACTAAAATCATCACTCAAAGAACATTTCAGGTCTATATGTTCAATCTGTAATGACTCTTTGGTGGGCAGGGTATGGCCCTATAGGGAGGAGTTGAAACATGACAGACGCAAGCTCAATGATTGGGGGCATGCTTCTGAAGGGCCTCTCTGAGTCTCTTTATTTGAATCCCTATGTGAGCAGTTTCCTTGACATAACTATAAACTGAAACTTCTAAAACCATAGCTACAAACTAAACCTTTCCTCCTCCTAAACTGATTATCATAGTAACATACTTGGTAACATGTAAGACAAAAGTCAACTGCTCAGGTCTAGGTGACCCTGAAAGTTTTTGAATTTATTCAATCCTTAAGCACATATTACACACTTCTTCTGTTAATACACTGATACTACTGAAAGTTCACAATCCAGTGAAACAACTCTCTCTTAATTTTATATTGCTACCAGGAACACCTTGCCAGGAGCAGTGGCAACAAGACAAGTCATAAAAGTTCAATCCCACTTACTAATTTCAACAAGAAAAAAACCAATAAAGTGGTATTCAGAAAGATATATGCCAAAGATATTTTATTTGTCAAAGGAAAATTCTACATAACCTAACCTTAACAACATCCAGAGGGAAAGAGAGAATGTTCCTCTGTTTTATAAAACCAGGAAGTAGATTTTTATGAACCAAATCAGACATAATAAATGAGTACATTTTGTTAGGTTGGAAAGACAGACCTATAACTTTTAGGTAAATCACAGAGCACATTCAAATAATCGCTCCCTGGTTCTTAGGCATGTATTTTAAACTAGTGTACTTTTCCTTTGAGCTATTAAATAATATCCTACTACTCACTCACCCACAATCTACCCCTCTCTCCCTCCAAAAAAGTCAGTTTCAAAGGCCAGAAGATCATCCTTTCAGATTTATGAGGAGGAAAAAGAGGATGCCTGACTTTCATCCATCACAGATATGAAAAATATATACTTAGATATAACTCCCCTTGTGCCTTGTGTAGACCCACTAAAATTTATAGATTAATGAATATAAGGATTTATGTTATGTCAAAGTAAATATTGACCTTATCTTTGCCTGGGTCAATAGTTACTGCTTGCTCAATAAATCTTGATGTTCATTTTCAAACTAAGTCAATATCAGTTCATTAATTTCTGCCTGCTTCATATCAGCATTTTATACAATTTGGATTGCTAGTGAAAATGTTTCACCTTAAAATCTTAGATACAGCTAACCAAGAGGAAAAAAAACAACACTTTTGCTTTTCTTCTAGCTTCCCTTTGGGAAATCCTCTTGACATTCCATTTTTCTCCCTTCAAAATTGTTACAAAGAAAACTGCCTGAACTTTGATAAGATTTCAGCCATCTATTCTAAAATAAAAGGATCACTTTTTAAATTATGGATATACTGGTATGAGAAACTTATAAACTTCAAGATATACTTCTCTAAGTATATATATATTTCTCCTAAAAGATATTTTGGCATATTCCTCAATTCTCAGCAATAGCCACAAATTAAATTTGGTTTTGTCTCTACATCTCTGTACTTTCTACATTAATGAGACCATATTATCTGTATCATTTTAACATCTTATTTTTATTATATTTAAATGGTTGTATAGAAGAGTTGCTATTTAGCAATGTAGTTTATAAATACAATGTATCTTGATCAATGTCATCCCTTTCAACATTCTCACCCAATCCTCCCCTATCCACCTCTTCCCTCATTCTTCTTAATTTTGTAGGATATTCATTGGATTCTCGTCTGCATTTTCCCCCTCTTCTTTATCCTTCTAGCTTTTTCCCCCTGACCCCTATGCATTTCAAGTACCGTTTCCTAATGTTTCATTTTGCTGACCTTTTGATTCTGGCTTTCTAAGGAGTTACACTATTTCATCTTGAAGCTCAACTTCCTTCATTTTGATGGATGTTGGCTGAGCATTTCAATGTAAGGAAAATCTTTACCAATGGACACTTGGCTGTTTAAACACTATACCACTTTGAGGACAAGCACAAGTATTTCTGAAATGTAACTTCCTGAGAACAGAAGTGCTAGATGAAAGACTATCCATATTTAAAATTTTACAGATATTGCCAAAAAGCCCTCCACAGACTCTATCAACATGTTACCTTCAATTTCTCAGCCTACCATTTACCCATGTTTCAAATGTCGCATCACAATAACAACTGAAATCGTTACCACTGATATGATTCACAGGATCCCAACACAGCATCAAGCTGTATTTCATCTTCCTAATATGCTTGCAAGGGTTACAAAGAACTAAAGAATGAGGTGCCATCTTCTTACAATATGCCTTTCATGTTTCATTTATGAAACTGACTCGAAAGAAGAGATCAAGAAACTTTTGGAATGGTAAGGATTTGAATAAAGTTTTGTAAGATGGAAGGAAGAAGAAGGAAGAGGGAAAAGAGAAGGAAAAGGAAGAACAAGAAGAGAATAGGAAAGATGGAAAGAAGGAAGAAGAGGAAGAGAAGAAACAACAAAAACAATTAATTGCAAGGGTTTTATGAACCATTTCTTTTAAACAGTAAGAGACAAAGAAAAAAATCTTGGCCAAGCATTAAAGCATAGACAAAGTACCTTTAGCATATGGCAATGCATTTTTCTCTTCTCTGTGCAGAGCTTGTGATTACTGTGTGACCATATGTGTTCTTTCTCACCCTAGCTCTCCTTGTAGCCACAGATCAAGCAGACAAGGAACAGATAATTTACAGTTTGTTCCACTATTTATCTCCTCCCTGCAGATCTCTCACTGCAAAACACTGAAGTAGAAACAGGGAAGTACAAAGATTAATTAGGAACAAATTTCTACTCAAGAGAATATAAAGTCTACAAAACAGAAGAAAAATGGACAAACCAATAAACCACATCTTAATAGGTTCAAGTCCAAGTGTTTTTTTTTTATTGCCAACCCTTCACTCCTCATTTGCTCATTTTTAAATTAAATGTGGTACCATCTTCAATCACAATAGGGAACATCCCACACATTCCATTTTGCTTTCTCTCTCATGTACCAGTGGTAATAAATTTCCATGGACTCTTTCCTTTTATCTCACAAATCCCCAATAAAACAACCTCATCATTTTATTTTATCCTACCCCCATCTTCCCATTGATCAATCCTTGACCATTCAGTGATCTTATACAGAAAACCAATTGTCAGCTAAAGTTCTGGATCACAAGTAATGCCATAAACCTCCGCCTAGTTCTGAATCACAAGTAATGCTATACCTCCAACTAGATGAAATGCAACATTCTGCATCATTCCCCCTGCTTTCTTTACCCTAGCACAGAATCTGGACCTATGGGACTTCTTCCCGTGCCAGGTATTTTCAGAGTGTTATTATGCCTCAAAGCCTTTGCCCACTGTGGCAAATCATCTGCCAATCTTTATAGGTGAGCATTTTCACAAGCAATTCTGTAAGGAGCTTTTCTGTCTACAGTGGAACCCAACATGGCTCATAGTATTCACTTTTTCTTTTTTAAAGACTGTGCAAAACTAAAAAGGAAGATGGGGCACTGCTGGTTCATACTTGTAATGCTAGTGATTCAGGAGGCTGAGATCTGAGGATCACAGTTCAAGGTCAATCCCAGGCAAGAAAGTCCGTAAGTGACACTCACGTCTCCAATTAAACAGTGAAAAGCCAGAAGTATAGCACAAGACTTGAGCAAAAAAAGGTAAGGGACATCACCCAGACTCTGAGTTCAAGCCCCAGGACTGGCACAAAACAAACACACACACACACACACACACACACACACACACACACAGAGGAAAGGTAGGTCAAGGTTAGAGGTCAAGGCTATTCATCACTAGGATTACTTTTTGTCTCCTGCAGATAGGATATGGGAGAATGAATTCAAGACTGATCTGGTGTACCACCACGGGATCAGAGGAGATCTATGATGAAAAAGTCTCTAGGAAAGTAATTCACTTAAGACTCTAGGAGGCCTTCAAAAGAAGGGTAAATAATAGATAATATTACTATTAAACCTCAAGCTTGTACAGTGCCTTTTATTCTTCTAATGACAAAAACAGGCTTTGGCAGGAAGGTGTATTTTGAGTTACCCTGTATAGACATTCTTAAAAATAGGCATGGAAATGTAATGTTAAAGAATTTAATTATGTCTTCAATTTACCTGGCAAGCTCATTACTTAAAGAGATCCAACGGTGATAGCTTTAGTAAATCACCCACTTCTTTGTCAATATTTATGGCAGGATCCCCATAATGAGTGCATATGCACAAACTGGCAAGATCCACCTTTATCTGTCCATCTGGATACAAAATTGAAAAACAATTGCTGGGGAAATGAGACACATACCTGCTCATGCACTCACATACAGACATGTGATCTTATACAAGATCTTATACAAACATACAAAGAATGGCATATTTTTAAAAAGTAACTGTTACTATTTCCTTCACACCAAGGTGGATCCAAAGTCTCTTTCAAGGGCTAACATACATTTCTGGACTGATCAAAGCCACTCTGGAAGGTAGGCTCAATTTATGGTTTGGATGGTTGATTGGTTTGATTTTGTTGGTTTATCGTGTGTGTGTGTGTGTGTGTGTGTGTGTGTGTGTGTGCGTGTGTGTGTGTGTGTGTGTGTGTGTGTGTGTGTGTGTCTCACACTAAGTAACCCAGGCCTGTCCAGAATGCAAGACCATCCTGCCTCAGCTTTTCTGAGCATTATGATTATGGCCACCATGCCAGCAAATGTGGTCCTTTCATCTTGGTTTTTACAGTGGAGCAGGTCATCAACACCAAAGCCATTAGAAAGGACCTTGGTTGTCCCTGCCAGAGGAAGTAATGCTTTTTAGAATAATCTCATTTGACCTTCAGCTGGCCCAATGCATTAACTTTTTGCAGGGAATTTTGCTTATCAAAATTTTGGATTCCTCTAAAGATAAGAGAGTTCTCCTTTGTATTGATTCACAGAAATTCTTTATTCATGGAAGAAACAGGAGACAGTATTAAAGATACAGTAAGAATCTGGGGGAAGGGACAAGATTTTTCTCTTTTCCAAGTAAGAATTTGAAGGGCAACATGTAGATCAGTTTACAAAAATGCATTAAATCTCCACTTGAACTTCTTCCAGATTTGCTTCTTATTTCTCTTCCCAGCAATGGTGACCTACCCAACATGTGCTACTTTTCATGGAATAATTATAGAAATTCTGGGAAAATTCCAAAAATCATAAGCTGTCATCACCTGCAGTAACACAGAAAAATACCTACATCTCTAGCTATGTAAAATCAACAGCGAGGAATTGTTTTATGATTTCTAATGAGATGCCTGAAGCAACTGCATTTTCTTTTCTGGTATAAATCAGCATGAAATAAAGAGATCATTTTCTTCCCCCTCCCCCCCACTTCCCTGGCATAAAGAAAAAGAATGCAAAGATAGAAAGCAATCTTGAAATGACATGGATACTACTAACAGAGAACCACAATGTCTTATGTTCTACTTCTTATCTTTTATGGATAGTGTTTCCACATTAAACTCAGATGGTATGACCCTTTTATACAACAGATCAAATAAAGAACAAGAGGTAACCCATCTTCAAATAGCCACAATGAATCTAGAACAGGTTCCTAAACCTAATCAACTTCTATGCTAAAACTGTAGTTGTTAACAAAGGAACTGTCTGATTAGTCTATAAAAGTATAGCTTTTATAATATTTCAAATAGAAACAGGATATCTGCATTATGCAAAGTAATTCAGTAAAAATGAACTAGTTTGGTTAGTCCTAAAGTGAAAACAGAAAGGTCACCCTAATTTTAATGAACTTCACTCATGACAATATCCTATAAAGAACCTCTAAACTTCCTATATAACTCTCATAAGTGACTGGGATAATATGTGTAAAAAAGAGGTGATCAAGTAAGAACAGCACCACGCACATGGTATTCAGGTAAGGGGTAGGTTTATTCATCATTCTGGCTGATGCCAGGCCATCTGGAACCAGGCTGGTTCCCAGGCCTCCACGTGGCTGAGAAAGGCCTGGGAAAGAGCTAGAAAATAGCTAGAAAAGAGGGCATCTGGGCCTAGGCTAGGCCTTATACAGGGCATGAGCAGAGAAAGGTGTGGCCACATCAAATTCAGATGTGACCTCAGAGGATGCAGATGTGACCTCTTTCAGGTGTGCCAGTTGCCTAGGTAACGCAGGTACTGGGCAGAGACTTCGCTGCGAGGAAGGTGGAGTCTGCTTGCCATCCAGGAACGGACCTTACAGTATACCACTGACATAATGATGTTAGGATCATCTACCAAACCCAACCCTACACCACAGCAACCTAAGGCACAAGATACAGCAACCCAGAATAGTAACCAGTCACTCATCTCCTTGACCCACTCCCCAAAACATATCAAATGCCACTCAGCCTTTCCAAAATAAGATCACTATAATCACTGTGAATGCTATCCAAAAGGCTTACTGAGAATATTCCAGCTCCACGGAAATGCAAAGAAATTAAATGATCTCTTCTCCATCCCTGAACAGTTCTTCAATTAACTCAAGAACTATTCAAAATGCAGGCTGCATCAAAAGAACTGACAAACTTTTTCTGTAAAGACAAATCGTATCTGAACACTTTCAGTCAAAAGGTATGGGTCAAAAACACTTTGTTCTGTATTATAGCACAAAACACAACATACTATAAGTAAAGTCATAAGAATGGTTGTGTTCTAATAAAAGTTGAGTTATAAAGAGAAGCTGTAGTTTTGTACTTTGCCCACCTTTGAACTTCAGAGTAAACTTAACACCAATTCCCAAATCCTGAATGGGAAATCTTGTAAATTTGACTGACTCTTGCTTCTTCAACTCTTAGTGTTATCTAGTAGTCACCCACTGTAAACTGACAACCCAAGGAAAAATCCAGTAATAGCAACATCAACAACAGTTGATGACTTAACAGTGCCAAAAACAGCAGTTATTATTTAGTACTGGATTCCCGGCAGAGACTGTGTTAAAACTTTTCATACACATCATCTTTCTTTATCCCTACAAAACCCTTTAAGGAAAGGAATATTATCACTACTTCACAAATGAAAACCAATACTCCAAGCAATTAAGGATTCTTTCAAAAAACATAATGGTTATATTGCTATCAGAACCAAGGTTTAAAAATATAACTACAAAATTTCATACTCTTACACGCTTCTCACTCCTAAAGCACCAAATGGCCATATCTCACTGGAGAATGGCAGATGTGAGATTAGAAAACGAACCAATAAACCAATTTTTGAACAATGGCTTCATTTAACTGTGAAAAATTTATAAACATTTTCTCAACGAAGAAAGGGCTTTTCTTTGGGGTTGCTTTGAAAGCAAAATTTATGCCCAAAGTTATACTGTTGTAGCTAATAAACTTATATCTACTCTGCCATGGTTTTAAGGCACTGGACCTAATTCATCAAGACAAATCCCAACTCTTACACCTTCCTGCTCTTTGTTTATTGGTTAGACACTAAGAAGTATAGCTGAGGGACCTCAACTCTTCATGGACTAAGGACAATACTAAACCACTGGCACGGTAGATTTCTCAGCAGAACCGCTTATGTACAAAGACCTGTACATATGTCTACCTAACTCAAAAATCCAAAATCTAAGCTATACAAAACTCAAAACTTGTTGAATGTGTGTGCATATGATGGCAGAAGAGTCTACACCTGACTTTTAACTTTTGGTGCTGAATATTTCAGGCTTGAACCAGTCTCTGTCTTATCCTTTTCTCCATCACACTAACAATGATGTTACCGATTCTGCTAAACCACCTCATAGCCCTTTGAAAAATAACTAACTGACTGTCCTATATAAATTGCACAGGAGAAGAAATCTACCAAAACAACGATTAACAAACTATAATAGCCTGTGAACTCAAACCAACTGGGAACATATTTCTGCAAAACATGCAAAGGAAGAATGGGATTTTTTGTATTTTAAAATGGCTCAGGGAAAAAAATCAAAAGATTATTTCCTGACACATGAAAATTATATGACTCAAATTCTGGTGTTCATAAAGTTTTATGAGAAGACAGCCAGTCTGAGAGAATTATCTGTAGATGCTTTTGTGCTGTGATGGCAGAGCTGAGCGGCTACGACAGAGACCATATGGTCTGAAAAATATCAGACATTTCCTATCTAGATCTTTCTGCAAAAAGTGTGCCAATCCCTAAACTTGAATCATGAGGCCTTCCAAATATAAAGGGAGGACTCAAATTTAGTCAAAACACATTCCACACGTACAAATGGAGATCAATTAGCCCTCACCTCCAGAGACAAGGACATCAATAATGGCTCTTTCCCAAAGATGGCACCACCTAAGTCCTGTTGTAACTGAATAATGGGAGAAGTTTTAGGTTTTTCATCTCTTCACTGCCATTTACAATTAGAGATGCTGATGGGATATAACTTCCAATTCCCTGACTAACAGCATTATTATTCTAAATTGATGAACTATAAACAGCAGGCCACTTTCTGTCTCATATCAGAGCCACAGAGTACAAAATAATAAATTTGCTTTGGGCTCCTTAGCAAGAGGAGATAGATATAAAGGTAGATATAGATAGATATGTGTGTGTGTAAAATAATAGATAATATACTAAATAAATAAAAAATAATATGTAATAAAATTTTGTCCTTCCTGGCCCGATATCCTTCATTTATCAAAAATAGTGACAAAAAGAGCTCTAATTAGATCATTCTAATCACCAAGAACTGGGTGTGATGGAAGACTTCACAATAACTATCTGTTAGCAGCGAAACAAAACTGATAGTTTCTTCTCCTTGCAGGAGCAGGAGATTTATCAATAGACAAAAGGATGCAAAAAGCCAATAGATAAGGTGTAATTAAAGATCAGACCTATAAATTTTACAATGACATAAATTTAACAAGATTTGCAGGTGGAAATTCAGGACTATGAAAAGGACATTTCCCAGCTCTATAATCAACAACATTGCATAATACATAGATTTATTATGAAGAGTAATTCTCTATGCCTCCAAGCTCTTTCATACAAGAAATGTGAATTATTCAGTGCCAAAGAAATTTCCAAGGTGGTCTATCTTCCTGTTTAAGTATTCCTCCTTAATTAGCAATAATCCTTTTTCCATATATTTCTGAGCTTCAAAATCTTGTTGCTCATTGTGAGAAACATAATCCAGAATCTAGACAGGTCTCTAAATACAAGAGAATTATTTCCAGGGTAATATTCATTACAATGCTTTCTCATTTCACTCTCTCAAAAGTGGAGACTAAAAATAAACATGAAAAAAGCTGCAGTCAATGGTAAAGAACTACAATACATTCAACCAACAGGACCTAAAATAAAGGTTGTACTTCATAGAAGATGAGACTCCCTTCTGCAGCTGATACATATGTAATATTTAGCTGACATTGAAGCAATTTAAGATGACCATTGTTATCTTCCACATCCTGAAATCACAACCATTAAAAGGTAGGCCGTGCCTTTCAGAAAGTTACAAGTTTGGTATAATAACGCATTAATAAGGGAAGTTCGGGAATAAATGCTGGGGGTGGGAGGAAAGGTTGAGAAAACAGGTGGAAGGATGAATTAAGAGTGCTTAACACCTGAGGAAACGCAGGCTTGGCTATTTCAAACTTCAATTGAATGAAAGACTGCAGAGACAGAGTTCAGGTGAGAACATGGGGAAACCTGGGCTTGCCAGTAAAGCACAATGGCATAGTTCATCAGGACAGTTCAACTCACCGGAGTAGGCCCAGTATGGATCACCTGACGCCTTGCGCCTTCGGATCTGCACTGTGCTGCCGTGTCTGTCCTCCTGCAGGGCCCCGACATAGCCTTCAGTCAATGCTGGAAGAGAGAGCGACCACAGTTAGACAAACTCATCATCCCATCCAACATAGGGTGACAGATGTATATACTAGGTGACAGACTTGGGAGACCTTGTGGATGAATAAATAGAACCTCCTTCTCTTAGAAGGCAGATCTAACTACAGAAAACTCCAGAGAGATTATAATATTCACTAGAGTCCACAATGATCCCTGGGCCAAGAAACACAACACATGAAATACTTGACATATGTTTTTACTTAATCTGCCAAATACCACCAGGCAATAGATATACTCATCTCAACAATAAGCAAATTGAACTCAAGAAGTGCAGACATTTTCATGTGCCCAAGGTGAAACTCTTGGAAGAATTGGAACATGTGGTATTGGTTCCAACTATGCAAAGAGTTGGTATATGTCCTAGGAATAAGCCTAGAATAGTCTGATTTGATCTTCCCAGAGCTACAGGACATTGTACTCATTTTGCAAGGTTAAAGAATTCAGGCCCTGAGATGCTAACTGGTCCGCAAACACACAGGTAAGCAGGTAGCCAACCTGGGGATAAACATAAATATCCCTACATCAAAGCCAGTTTCTCTGCCAGCCAACCACAGCACTGTGTAAGGCCTCACTCATCTCCCACACCTTGATCCACAAGCCACAAATCACCTGTGGTACTGAGGATCCGAAGTAAGAAACCCTTCCAGGCAGATGATGCCAGAAAAATAACACTACTAAATAACATGTTTCTGAAGGGGGGGAAAAAAAGAATCCCACCGATGCAGCTAAAACAAAAAAATTCTACACCATTATGAAGAATTTCCATCTGCCTGCAATCTCCATCAAAGCCCTTCCCCTCCCATCTCCTTCAGGGATGCAAATCTCTCTTGTAGTGAGCCCACACCTGAATGCAAGGATGTGTACAAAGACAAATATCACAGGTGCCCAGAATCAAAATGAAATGGAATTATCTTCAAACAAAACACTCCACCTGACTATGTTCATATTTAAATGCACCCAAACAAAATCAAGGGTGCTTTTTAAAAGCAAAGAAAATGGTTAGAGGAACTGTATCTTCTTCAATTTAAGATAAGGATGGGAGGAAACACAATAGTGAATAGTATCATCCTGAGAGCTTTGGTAAGAGAGGGACCAGCAGAAAGAAAATGAAGAAACATATAATGCACTTTGTGCAGACACCTCAATTGCAAACACCAATAAGTAATGCTTGAACCAAGACCTTCCAGGAGATGAGAAACTGGGACTCTAATGAACTCCAAACACACACCTACACAACACTTATTCTTTCTTTATTGGTCTAGAATAACAAAGTCAGAATTTCAGTCAATGTTCTGTTTTGTTTTGTTTTTTTTAACTACAATGAAGGTTTTATGCTCTTATCTTCCAATCCAACCTATTATTTTACAGATGAGCCATTCAGAGCACTAGAAGTTGACCCTGTAACCTTCCAGAGATCAAAACTAAATTTTCTCATCTCCTACCTTGCCAATCAATTCTTCCCACTAACACATACTAAATAACTGTTAGACTTACTTATTTGTTAGACTACTTATATGTGCATAAGCTTTATAATGTACACTGTGCTTCAAACTAATTAGTCCCAAATTGTTGTTGTTGTTGTTGTTATTAAGATGCTGAGTAAAACAGGGTCCTGTCCATTTTCTTCTTTGTAAAATAAAGAAAAAACAAAGCCAGCTTCAGAGGAGCTGCTAGGAAGACGACGGAACTTACCAAACAAAAAATACCTCTGCAGAGGTGGGGCAGACTTGAGCTTAGTTGCAGTAACTAACCTTGGCTGGGTGCAGCAAGCTCTGTAGCCAATTAACTGATTAAGTTGTAAACAATTACTGGGCTAAGATGTAAGTAAATGGAGTGGTGGATAGACTAAACTGGAGCCCATTAAATTGTTTTTTTTGTGTCTCCTCTTCATTTCTCTCTATAAACATCTACTGATCAAATATGTTTGTTGGATTTGCAGAACCTGCTCTGTTTGTGGGTGACTGCTTGATTCACAAATAACCAGGCCCTATCCTAACCTTTTCAGGTAGTAAGACTATAATCCAAATACCTCTTAACATTTTTCCTGTTCTCCATATTACACAAAAGATCCCGCAGTGAAACTGATCGTGTCCTTAACACCGTCATTTCAACTTCTGACCATCAATTTCTCCTTTCATAAAAAGGCTACTGTTAGAACTGAGGTCTGTGAAACCAGAACAGATAGGAACACAAAATAAACGTATGCCTTTAAGCTTACTTGGGATGGGACCCAGAAATAAATAAGAAAGGGGATAGATAAGGAGTTTTACAAGTAAACTGTTTGGTTGGTCAACTGGTTGGTTGGTTTGGTTAAGACTATCATTTGCCCAAGCTAGCCCCAGAGCCCTGCCTCAGCCTTCCAGCAAGCTGGGATTACAGGAACACATGAGACTCTTTCTGGGTCCAGATAACTGTATTTTGAAGAATGAGAAAAGGGCCAACTAACTTCCCTACTGAGATGTATCTAAGATTCCCTTCACTTCTGCCATCCCCAACTCATGCCCTCAAGATCTAACCCACACAAGTAAAGGACTGTCTAAGCAGAAAGGTGCAGCCTGCTGCAGAATGGATAAGAATGTGGTTCAAATTCATATAAACAAATCTGAACTGAAACAGACTTCTAAATCCAGAAAGCTCATGAGCCAAGCATACAGAAAATGAGAGAAGGTGCGTATTCTTTAAGCATATTGACTCCTATGTTCTATATAACAGGCAGAATATAAAATCATAATCCCAATTACCCATTCCCACTTTTATTCATAAGGAAGTAGTTTTCCTTCCCCAGAATGATGCAGATGATCAGGGTGCTGGAGGGGACATAGGAAACAGGAGGATCACAATTCAAGGCCACCTCACACAAAAAGGAAGTTCTCATTTCAACAAAAGAGCCAAGTGTATTGTTTCCAGTTCTGCAGGAGACACAGGTAGGTAATAAATACAAACAAAAACAAAAAGAGACCCTATCCCAATATATAAAGCAAAAAATAAAAAATAAAGAATAGAGATACGTATCAAATGGTAGCAGATAAGCACGAGGCCCTGAGTTCAAACTCCAGTACTAACAAACAGAAAAAAAGTCAATCCATACCAACATCTAATTCAAAAAAAAAAATTCAAAAGACTGTACTCTGACATTTAAGCATAATATAGATACCCCAGAAAAGCAGATGATGCCAGAGCCACACAACTACATGGCTCTGTGGGACTAGGGATTGGAAACCCAGAAGTGCCTGTCAAAAAAGTAGATCTCGTAGGACAAAAAGGAAATGTGATAGTGTTAACTACACACCAGTAAAGGGAAATTCACGTTGTGTTCCCTGGCTTACAGATGAGGTTACTGTATGGGACTTACAAGTTCAGGCTGTGCAAGAAAATCCACTTCCAAAGGCACACAGCGTGTATGAGGGGCGCTGGGTCCCCAGGAAATAGGAGTGCATATATTCCGGGACCACTGTCAGTCCACTCCCAACAGGGGAACACCACATAACCCCCTGCACCTAAAAAGGGAGGGAATGAATGAAGGAATGTGTGCACATGCTACGGGAAGGCCATGCTCGGCCAGGTTAGGGAGCATCTACAAGAGAGCATCTACCTACTACTTCTGTGCAGGCATCAGTGTGTACTCACGTAAACCACCACAAAAACACTACCTTCTCCCCCTCCTAGCCAATGCCCACCTATCAGAAACAGCAAACATTTAATACCCAAAGTAAGAAGGGGAAATTCCCAACGCTCCCATTAAGCAATTCTTCAGGGAAATAACTCAGAAATAAACATGGCAGCAAAGGACTTTATCACTTGGCACCAGATTTTCTGTTTGACAGATAAACTATTCATTAAAGGTGGCTATATTTAGCTTCCTTTTTTTCTTTGTATCTGGAAGCAATGAGTGATTTATTGCCCCGCCCCCTAATAACAACATAATCATGCATTACTGGCAGTGCGTACATCAAAGGAAAACAAAAGTTGAAGTCCTCAAATGTATTGCAATCAATGATGAGGTGAGTTTTCTAAAACAATTCTTAAAGACCATTATTTGAATAACAGTCCAAGACATATAAGAGAGTATATTAAACGACTTAATATTTTATTGGCAGTCTGTGTGGTTCCCAAATAAAGCTCCAGAGTCAGCAAACCAAATTCAATCAATTTTAATACCCAGTACTCTCCTAAGCCCCCACAGCCAACCAACAGTGGCATGGCACTGATATGGTAGGGCTATGAATCATGCTATTGATTTTCAATATCTTCTATGCAGAAAATTAAATTATGCAAATGCATGCCTTTACGGATCCTTACCTTAATGTGAAATTGCATACTTGCTTATGTCAGCAACTTAATTACCCAATTAAAAATGGAGTATGCTTATGAAAACAGTCAGTTTCACTCTTCCAAACAGACAATAAGTGTAAATCTGCGTATGGTTACCATGTGACAAGAATAGGAAGGAAATGGTGTTCTGCAAACAGATTTTCTAGCAAGTTCTACAGCACCAAGCCCACTATAGTTTATGGAGCTGAAGTCATTTGTTATCTAAAAGCTTAAGAGGGTTTTTAATCATGATGCAATATTGAAAGCAATTGCAATGGCTGTTATATAAGACAAAAAGAAACCCAGTAGTACATAGCTCTATTTCCCTTGCCTAAGAAATCAACTCTAATGTCATTTTTAACCAAGAAACACACATATTCCCAACTCACTGGTAAACCTGGGCATGAGGAATTTGAATTTTAAGTAGTCGTCAAGGGTCTGGATTGTATAATTATGAAACGGGATTGCAAAGAACAAATCTAACCACTCCCATCCTACAGGACAGTTTGAGTTTCTTAGTTCTTACTAGATGAAAGTAGAGATTTCAAAACCAATAGTATTAACTAGCCAATGATTCTTACATCTCACTCAGCAGGAGGAATCTTAAGTCAACTTGGTTGCTAGGCAGACAGCTAAATGAGTGACAGGTATTTTCATCAGGGAGTTTTCATAAACTCTCTCTCCTCTCAGAACTTCTACCTAGTCTTCCTCATTTCCAGCCTGAAGCAAAAAAGATAAAAGTGTTTCCAGACCCAAAGGCCCAATTCTTTCCTATAAAAATATCCTATGATATAAAAATATCCTATAAAAATATACCTACTACTGACGATATCTACAAAACTGTTTCCTATGTACATGATTTAATTTCCCAGAGCTACTGGACATGGTTTATGAGAATATATGTTTTTATTCTGGGAATCTAAAAGCAGATGTATAACCTGAAAGCTTTCAGGAGGATTCTGCGTGATCAGTTGTATCAGCGTTGCACAGAGATTCTGACTTGAGGGGAAATAACTTGAAGTTGTGTTTAAGTCTTCTATGTTAATTTGCAGGCAAAGTTTTCCATCAATAAGCCCAGCTCCTCTGAACACCACATTAAATAGCATGCTTGACTTGGATAGATTTTTCTAGACTTTACTGTGAGATGGAGGGAAGGTTCATTTGAGCTTGGGAGATAAGAATTGGTAGTTACAAGGATTGGGAATGTGTCTCATGGGGCAGAGCAACTGCCTGGCAAATACAAGGCCCCGAGTTCAAACCCTAGTACTGCCACACAAAATAAAAACAAAGACCAAAGTTGTCTTATATGGATACAAAATGTTTCTCAGCCAAATCTGCAGATAAATAAACTAAAATCAAAGTAAAAGGATGGTTTCTTTCTTTCTTTTTTTTGTAAACTGATTGATACAAGGGTTTGAACTTAGGGCCTGGTACTAGCTCAGCTTGCTTGCTCATGACTTGAGCCACCACCTGAGCCATGCCTTCAGGAAGGAGTTTTGCTGGGCTTTAAAGTCTGGACTGGCTTTTAATATTGATCCTGCAGGTCCCAGCCTCCTGAGTAGCTAGAAATGTCTTCTTTTTCTTGAAAAAAATGGACTTTTTACGTATGTGCTCATCTATGGAAGTGTCATATACCTAGCAAGAAGGGAAGACAGGTAGTCATCAGGGATTTCCGAACACTGCATTTCTCCACAATACAATCTCAACTCTCACCCAAGCCAGTGATGTCCACTAGACATCTTCTGTGTTGTCATTTCCTACAAGACAAAGCAGCTCTAAGACAAAGGCTAAATAGTAGTAAGGTCATAGTAAATATTTAACACCCACAATTCCTTGTACAATACAGTTGTGTTGACTGTGCCCAAAGCAAAATGGTTTGATCGTGTGTAAGAGTATTTCCACTTAACTACTGATCTGATTCTAGGTCATTCCAAAGAGTATGGAGCCTGGGAGAATGGGAAAAACATCCATACAAAATTGAAAACAGCAAAACAAAGATATTCTGGCTCATGAATGCTAAAATAAATATTGCAGAGGATGGATGGATGGATGGATGTATGGATGGATGTATGGATGGATGGATGGATGGATGGAGAAATTTCCACTACGGTCCTAGGTCATCTGTCAATCACTGCCAAAAATGAGCCACCTAAAAAGAAGCAACAGGCACTCTTATTTTCTTGTGCAGAATACAGATTTTTTTCAGAATGGCAAACAAGCAGTTAGGCAGGCTGTTTATATTGATTATAACTACTCATACAACAAACAAATTAAAGATCCCTCAACGATGGTGAAATCAAGCACAATTTTCTCTAAATTTTAAAGAGGATTCAAGAACATTAAATCTTACACAATGGTTTGAAATGAATATATCTTTATCTTTCTTGTGTCCAAATTGGGCAAAAGTATCAAATGATAGTTAAACGTAATTAAACATTCTGATCAGCCTCTCATCTCTTTTGTGCCTAGATTGCAATTAATTGTACTAAAATGTACCTGGTGAGTGTCCCAAAAAAGTACAATCAAAAAGTATGTTTTATTTTATTTATTTATTTTTATTTTTTTGCAACTAAGGAAGAATTCCAGATGGGTTCTCTAGTTGTGTGGGATTCTGAGCTAACCTCAAATACAATAGATTTCATTACAGTAGATTGCCCATTTTATCATATTCAAATGTACCTATTGTCCTACCAGGAAATATTTTTCATGATCTAATGGTGTTAAAGAGACAATATAGAACCATGATTTTTTTTCATACAATAAGTTACTAAAGCTCAGAGGCAAATGAAGGGAAAAGGAGATCACAAAGCAGTGGTTTTTTTCCCCTCAGTGACAAAAGAGATGTAAGAGACAAAAGAGACACTACCTCATTCAAACATGTTAAATCAGGTAGAAATGCAAAATCCTAAACTTTTTTTCATTATTTTATAGTAATTCCAACCCTGGAATTATTGAAAAGAAAAAAATATTAGAGCTACTGCTCTCATTCTAATTGTTACAGTTTGAATAGCCAAGAATGAAAAATACACATAGAAAATGTGTGTGTATGTGTGTGTATGTATTCTAGTACTAGGGTTGAACTCAGGACCTCATGCTTTCATTTGGCTTTTTCCACTAAAGGCTGAGGCTCTACCACTTGTGTCACAGTTCTACTTTCAGCTTGTACTAGTTAATTGGAGATAAGAGTCTCATGGACTTTTCTGCTCTGGCTGGCATCCTCAGATCACAGCCTCTTAAATAGGTAGCCATCAGAGTCCAGCAGAAAACTGATCTATAATAAACTTCATGGTACCTTTGTAAAGAAAAACTGAGAAATACTGCGGTTCATTTTTTCTTACAACACCCTCTTAAAAAGGGTGGGGTTCTGGAACTCAAAAAATTAAACCCCCCAACAACAAATCCTCAAAGAAACAACTGCCCAATAAATAAGTGGGCGAAAGACTTAAAGAGAAACTTCTCTGAAGAAGAAAGAAGGATGGCCAATAGACACATGAAGAAATGTTCAACATCCCTAGCCATAAAAGAAATGCAAATCAAAACAACATTGAGATATCACCTCACCCCAGAAAGAACGGCAAAAATCAAAACTCTAATAACAACAGATGCTGGAGGGGATGTGGACAGAAAGGAACCTTACTTCATTGTTGGTGGGAATGTAAACTTGTCCAACCACTTTGGAAAGCAGTATGGAGGTTCCTCAAAAGACTTCACATAGAACTCCCCTATGACCCAGCAATCCCACTTTTGGGCATTTACCCAAATGCTTACAAACAAGACCACAATTGCAGCATTATTTACCATAGCTAAGATATGGAACCAACCCAGATGCCCCTCAGTAGATGAATGGATCAAGAAAATGTGGTATATATACACAATGGAATTCTATGCCTCCATCAGAAAGAATGACATTGCCCCATTTGTTAGGAAATGGAAAAACTTGGAAAAAATTATATTAAGTGAAGTAAGCCAGGCCCAAAGAAACATAGGTCCCATGGTTTCCCTTATTTGCAATATCTAGTATATCTATGAGTCAAGCGGAAAAGGTCAGATAATGTGATGTCAGGAAAATGAACCCTTAGATATGTATTTTATTGTTTTTTCTTTCATGCATGTGTTTCTAACGCATTTATAAGATTATCTCTTTGTTGCTTTGTATGTCCCTCCCCCACAGTATAACCCCTGCTTTCACTATATTTGATGTCAGTATAACTTGTGGAGGAGATGGGGAAAAACCAGTTGTTTAAGATACGGGTGGATCTGATGCAACAACGAGAAGTACAAGTTGTCATGTCCAAAACGAGCTTTACAACGTCGGTGGGGGGGGGTGGGGGGGGAAGGATTGGGATGGGGGGAGGGGGGAGGCTGGGAAGGGATGTGAAGGGTAAACAAAGGAGGAGGCTGCAATGCTTGGTAAGAAATGTACGCATTATCCTGCCCATGCAATTGTAACCCCTCTGTACAGTATGTTCACAAATAAAATAAAATTAAATTAAAATAAATAAATAAATAAATAAAAGAAAAAAAAAGGGTGGGGTTCAACTTCAAATCCATTATAACATCAGAGAGAAGTAAGACAATTATTTTGGTTTGCTTTAATAGTATTTGGTTTGCAAAGAATCCTTGTATATTTCCAGGAATATAAAGCTTATTCACGGGTAGCATTGTGGTGATGTTCAATGCCACAAATGCATTCTCCAATTTTATGGTTGTGCCATTTCCTATAATACTTAATGAGATACAAATATGACAAACACAGTCAAGAGGCTGCATGTGCACTGGTGGCCACCATACTGAAAGCACCATACACACAGATGGTTTATTTCACACACACACACACACACAAAGGTGTGTGTGTGTGTGTGTGTGTGTGTGTGTGTGTGTGTGTCTGTGAATAGTTGCCAACACAGATAAAGGCAAAAAAAAAGAGCTCCAGTATCTGTATTTCCCTAGATTTTATATAGCAACCAGCTTTTCAGAGAACGGTCACAAATATCCAGAAATATAAATATCATTTATATTTCTTAATATGTCATCTGAGTTTACGCTGGTTCAATTAAAAGTTATTTACTAAGTCAATCACTACGTATGAGGCAGGCACTATTGTAATTGGAATCAATATACCGGCTTGTATAATTCTTCCAATGATACTAGAGTCGGGTATAATTATTCAGAAAATGTATGTTACTTGTTCAAGGATGCATAGCCCTGAGTCAGGTATTACTCTCAAGCCTGCACAGCTGATACTGTATTTCATCTGTTCTCTAGTCTCCTTTTACCTAGTGCTGGGGATCAAACCCAGAACCTCATGCCTGTGAGGTAAGCACTCTTCCATTGAACTATAACCCTAGCCCCTTACAAATATTCTTCACAGAACTAAGTATTGACAACATAAATCATTTCTAAGTTAACAGCTAGCTACTCCACTTACTCAAAAGAAAATCAACATCACAAGTGAAAACTTTGTAGAGGAACCTCAAGGAAACTAAAGACAGAACCGTTTCAAAAGAAGGAAGCTGTCTAGGCTACTTTCCTACCACTGTTGGAAACTTAAGATAAAAACGTGCTCCTCTGCTGAGCACAATAATATGTATAATCCCAGCTGCAAAAGGGAGACAGTAGGAAGATCAAGGTAGGGCAGAATTAGCACAACACTATCAGAAAAACAACAACAACAAAATAAAAGCAAAAGGATTAACATCATGCCCTGGGTTCAATCCCTTAAAAAAAAAAAAAAAAAAAGCATTTTTCACAACAATACTACCAGAAAAAAATACAGTTTCTCTACCACGTTGAGAAGATCCAAGTACAACTACATAAATAAAAAGTATTGTCTACATACATCATGGGTTTTTTTTGTTTTGTTTTTATTGGTTTGTCAGTCATGGGCTTGAACTCAGGCCCTGAATGCTGTCCCTGAGCTTTTTTCACTGAAGGATATAGCACTCTACCACTCTGAGCCACAGAGTCATTTCCAGTTTTCTAGTGGTTAATTGGAGACCAGAGTCTCATGGCCTTTCCTGCCTATACTGACTTCAAGCCAGGATCCTCAGATCTCAGCCTCATGTATAGCTAGGATTACTGGTATGAGTCACTAGTGCCCAGCTTACATATATTATTATAACTTAAGGTAAAGAAACAAATGAGGAAGTAATGAATTCTCTCCACTCATATTCTTTTGTTTAAAATGTTAAATTGTGACTAATACAATTTCATTCATGAGAAATAAGCTTCATAACATGGCTCAAGTGCTATATAACAGACATACTGCATGTGGAATATTGAAATATGTATATTTTAACAAGACAAAAAATAGGCAAACAGCAACAACAACATTGCTCAAGTATGGCTTGGGCGGCCCTTTAAAAAATCTCAATATATCCACCAACTCTAGTAACATGCCAACAGCCCACCCACAAAGGACGATTCCCCAATTCAGGAATAAGTCAATGGGATGGACAGGATGTATATCCCAAATTTCCTCTGTTGGAAACTAAATGCCCAAATTCAAATGTGAATGGTATTGGTGAATGACTGACTCCTGAGAGCACAGCTCCTATGAACAGATTGATCCAGTCATGAAATGAAAGAACTGTGGGCTGTCTAGGGCGTTGGCATGCTTGTTCCATCTTGCCGTGTGGTCCTTAGCCCAGAAGGTCCTGGGCAGATAACAAGCTCTTACACTTCTCAGCCTCCAAAATAGGAAGCTAGATAATACCTTAGTTATGTAACCAGACTGGCCTTGTTCCACTGGCTCTGTAGCCTAAGGCTAGACTTGAACCCATGATTTTCCTGTCTCCTCTCATGTGTTGGTGGTATTCAAGTATGTGTCACCACGGCGAGCTTCAAATTTCTATTCTTTATAAATTATTCATTTTATGATAATGGCTACTAACAGAAAACAGACTAAAGACAATTATATTTCCACAATAACCAAAAGCCACATAGATATTTTCTAAAATGGCAAGTACAAACTTTAGGCCCCACCATCGGAGGATCAAATATAGAGTACACACCAAACATGACACCCTTCAGATGAAGACCCAATTCTTACACATCCATTCTGGTAAATCAAACCCCAGTCACCCCAGAACCAGGCTGGAGATTCCCCCTTCAATGCAGACCTATCATGCACTCTATGGCCTGTGGCTTTATAGTCCCTCACAATTCATTCCTCTGGTCAGCCAAATCGCTTTCTCCCTCCACACTTAGCATCTGTGTAAGTAGTTCCTAAATGATTGTGGCCAAATAGAATTTCTAAGGAGTATCCTAAGACAAAGGCAAATATCACTCAAGAATGTGTCATTGAACAATGTCATTGGAAAAATGAATGGGTACTTCATATTCTTTTGCCCTCTTGGAGCTTAGCTTGTATACATGGGAGAACAAACTTCAAAAATGAAGTGAAATAAATGATAAAGCCACAGAAAATGCAAGGAGGGAAGACAGACTTGAGGAAAAACGGCCGCCTGGCTGAAGCTTGGTGAGGTGCAAAGGGTAAGACCTTAAAAGAAACTGAGCAGGCACAGGAAGAGCTCTCAAGTAGAAACCAGGAGTCTGACATATGATATCCTTTAAAAGTTTTATTGCAAGCCAGACACTGGTGGCTCACGCCTGTAATCCTAGCTTCTCAGGAGGCTGGAGATCTGAGGATCGAGATTCAAACCCAGCCCAGGCAGGAAAGTCAGTAAGACTCTTATCTCCAATTAACCATCAGAAATCTGGAAGGGGTACTGTGGCTCAAGTGGTAGAGTGCTTGCCTTGATCTGAAGAGCTCAGGGACAGCACCCAAGTCCAGAGTTCAAGCCCCACAACTGACCAAAAAAAGTGTTATTGCAATAAAATGATTTTTAATATTATCATACAGTTGTAAAACCACTTGCCTAATCTAATTATAGAGAGCATCTTTACCAAGGTATGAGATTAAATGATTTCTCTGTGGGGAACAGGGGAGGAAAGTTGGCAAGGACTGAAGCAGAGGCTCCTCAAAGTGGCCCCCAGGGTTCAAGACACTAGGCCTGTACTTACACCCCTGTGCAGGGGAATTGAGGCCTTTGACACAAGCCAAATTGTAGAACAGAAACAAATTCTGGTCTAATATATATACCTTAGCTGGACAAATGCCTGGACAACAGCTTCTTAGTTTTTCTTTGCTATGGTTTTTCTCTGATTCACCTCTGCTCTTTTTCATCTTGAATAAAATTGCTCAAGAAATGAATTGACTTACACAACTCAAAAGAAAAGAACAAAAAGCAGGCAACTATTTACGAAGATAATGAAGACAGGATAAAAAAGCAAAAATAACCATCATCACTATATTTTCCCTAAGGGAAAAGAAAAGCAACCATACTTTCCTACAGATTGTTACAAGACAGAGATTGGAAATGTGTGATGTATTTGGACGGCCACAGAGAACTCTTGTGGGTTTCAAAGGAGCTTTAAGGGAAGATTTTTCTTTAAAATAATCTTTTATCATCATCTACACATGCACATACTAAAACATGCCTTACCGAGTCTGCCAAGAAGAGGCCCTGAAAAATAACTTCCATAAGAGGTGAGCAACAGGAATGGAAAGTAACTTAGATAAGGGCTAATTAATAAATTAAATTGAAGGTCATTCATCTTTGTGTAATGATATAGATTTTGTCTTTAGCAACTGCTGAAGACTGTCTATATAATCATGCAAATATATCCAGGGACAGAGTTAGAGGGAGATAAATGACTGAATGCACTGCTCTCCCTCAGAGCAAATCCACAGAATCATCTCTTAGGTCTGATAAGCAAGCACCTTCATTGTGCTGCTTTCATTTAATCAATGCAAACCCAACTCTGACATTTAAAGGGGGAGGAAATAATCCCATAAATTCAGTTAGTATTGACCAGGCAACAACTTGCATATTATGTCAGAATGTCCCAAAGCTTTAGGTTTGTTTCTTTATCTTTTCTTTTCTTTAATTTGGTGCCATACTGGGGCTTGAAGTCAAAGCCTGGTCACTATCTCTTAGCTCTATTTTGTTCAAGACTGGTGCTGTACCATTTGAGCCATGCATCTACCTTCTAGCTTTTTGGTGGTTAATCTGAGGGTGATGCTCCTGCTCTGAAGCACAATCCTTAGATCTCAGCCTTGTGAGCATCTAGGATTAAACAGGTGCAAGCCACCAGCATTGCAGCTTTGCAAGTTCATATCTGTTATCTCCATTTCCATTTGGTGTTGTTTGCTTTCTTTTCAGGATGGGAGGCTCACTCGTCCTCTCTTTCATGTGCAGCAAGAAACATTCAGAAGCATTTTGCTTTGCTTCAAGAGGAGTTATTAACTTCAAATAACACAATGCAAGTCTCAAAGAAAATAATTTAAAAGGGCTATTACAATCTTAAATAAAATGATTTCATTTAAAAACTCTAACCACATAAAAATTTTCACCAGATCTTATTGAGATGGCTTAGGCAGTTATCTCTAAGTCTCTTTAAATAGCTTTAAAAGCAATTTCTTTAATAATTATTAGAGGAAAAAATGTCCTCTTATGTTGGGGGGAAGAAAATAAAAAGGTATTGAACCCTAAGTCCTTTCCAAATGAACAAAGTACTGTGATTAAAAAAGCAAGCTTTATTTCTTTCTTCCTTCTGAATTTGTTAAAACCTTCTCCGGCTCTAACCAATTGCTTGCAAGACCCACACCAAGAGTTGAAATGGAAAAGCAGTTGCATAACACTAGAAAGCTCAAATCCCAAATTGAAAGTTTCGGTTCAATATTTCCCTTTTTTTCCTCTCACAATACCTATTTGTATACAAGAAATGGACTGCAATCAATTTCAAGGAGATGCTTCTACCCTGAATTTAAATCATTTTATAACTCTGCAATCCAGTCAATCAAACTTGGTATGGGAGGGGGAATAAAGAGGCATTTTCTTTTATTTAAAAAGAAAAAAAATTGTTGATGGTACACACTCACTCTCTCTCTCTCTCTCTCTCTCTCTCTCTGTCTCTCTCTCTCTCTCGAGACTTCAATATCAGGCCTAAATGAATGAATCAAATTGTCCCTTTGAGTTTGCAGAGCAGATAGAACAATATAAAATAAACCATGCAATACTCCAGTACACGAGCCAAACTATAGCATCGTGGACCACAGAGCTCTTGAAACAATCGTGGAAAATAAACACCACTTTAAATATTACTTACAAAGCTCTGCTGAACAGATTGATTCTTAAATATCACTTCTACATAAACAATAAGAAGGTACTAAATAAAATGCTGAGAACAATTCGAAGCCTCTGATTTTTCTTTCATTCATGCTGGTCTATCCATTTTCTGATTAATACATTCTCTGATATGCAACACAATGAACCAAAAATTGGATAAAGGGAAGTCTGTGGGTGTTGTCAACTGTGAATGACATCTAAGGTTTCTTCAGGAACTGTGTTACAGCATAGACAAGAAGACAGTACGATACTTTGTGAAATTACATTTGAGGCTTCATCTTCAAAGGTGATACTCTTAACGAGAAAGTTCTTATTAAAAAAAAAAAATTACCAGTCAGGCATCATGACCCCAAGCCCTGTAATCCCACCACTGGGAGGCAGAGGAAGAAAGACTGTGAGTTTCGGGCCAGCTTGTGCTACATATCAAGACCCCAAATCAAAATCAAAAATAGAGAAAATAAAATAATTACCCAGCAAAGAGATACGAGAATCTAGGATAAAATGTCAGAGGGAGAAAAGAGTCTAAAGATAATGTGGCAGGAAGAGAGATGTTTAAATATATGTTAGGATACAGAACGAAGCTTTTTTTGTAAAGTTCTGTCTCTGTAAAAAAGAAATAAATGCATTCCCAGAAGTCCTCCCCATGCTGCTTTAGTTTTTAATGTTAGCAAAAACGATCACAGAAGAAACTGTGTTAAGAGCTAAATTCCCTTTGTTTTCAGGGACGGGGGTGCATTGGGAGGGGGTATTTAGTAAGGAGCTTGAACTCGGGGCCTTGCACTCTTACTTGGTTTGCTTTTTCACACAAAGCTAATGTTCTATCACTTAAGCCACACCTCCACACTAGCTTTTTGCTGGTTAATATACGAGTGTCACGGACTTTCCTGCCCAGGCAGGCTTTGAACTGTGATCCTAAGATCTCAGCCTTCTGAGAAGCTACGATCACAGGTGTGAGCCCCTGGCACCCAGGGAGAGATGCATTCTTTGGCAGGCACTGAGCCCTATGTTAGAAGTCCTGCATGCAGCCAGAATAACTCAAGGAAACCCCACTAGAACTTTCAGAGCAAATTCTCTCATCCTTCCCAGGTGACAAGCCAGGCAACTGAGCCACAACATGGTGAAACCGTCTGCCAAAGCCACCTTGAGTGTGACAAAGAAAGGAACTGAAATGCAGACAGTCCACACAGACTGAGAAAACAACCTAGAGCTCCACAGAGATTCCCTAGGAGGGATTTATATCTTTTAAAACAAATAGATACAAAGAACTGAACACAAAATGCCAAAGCAATAGATTCAAACGGAAACCCTTGAACCAAGAATTTCCAGAACAATTCGGTTTTACCAAGCTACCCATCCCTCTTGTCTCAGAAGAAACACAATGTGCACAATGTGTTTTCGTTTGCCCTTTTAAGAGATCTCACACAGTGAACGCTCTCCACTTGTATCTCTCTACTTGCACCAAATGGACTGTAATAAAAATGGTAATTCCTGAAAATTATTACAAGGCTTGCAAAGAGAATTCTAGCACTACAGCCTACACAGGAAGGCATTATGCTAACACCAACGAACTGCTGAGAAAACAACTCACTTTCTGTAAAACAGCAGAAGAGAACATTCCACGCAGGCATATGTTCACATTTCAACTGAGAAGCGGGGAGGAGATGGCGCTTGGTAGGGCCACAGTATCCCAGTCACAGCAGACCCCAGCCGCTTGGATTTCCCATGTGGCCTTTACACAGGACTTTGGTGACCCATGCAGAAGGTACAATATCTCTACAATCTCTTGTTTCATTACATTACAAGGGTATTTTATGTATATCCCTAGATTACATCAAATAAGTTGCTACAGTTATATCACATGTTTCTTCTCCTGTGATGGCTGGTACTAGAAGTTAAAAGCATCTATATGGCATACCAATGAGGGAGGGAGGGAGGGAGGGAGGGAGGGAAGTATGTAGGGAAGGTTGTCTGTCTGTCTGTCTGGTTGGTTGGTTGGCTGGTTGGTTTGTACTGGTACTACTTAGGGCCTTGTGTTCTTACTTACCTTGTTCAATCAAAGCAGGGGCTCTACCACCTGAGCCTTGTTTCTACTTCAGGCTTTTTGATAAGACTCTCATGGACTTTTCTGCCCAGACTGGCTTTGAACTGTGATCCTCAGATATCCTAGGTAGCTAAGGTTATAAGCATGAGCCACCACTGCTGGCTATTGTTGGATTTTGCATTGCGGGAGACAGACAGAATCCAGGCCCTCAGGCTCATACTCTATCACCCAGAAACATCCCAGACTTTATATTCTTTCTATTGAGCAGTGGCACACAAGAAAATGGAGAGGAAAGGAAAGTGTTATTCAAACCCTCATCAGCTCCAACACTGCTTTCCTGCCATGTTCTCTTGTTCTCTACCTAGCCCATTCTCAAACTGAAGGGAACTCAACTTCTGTCTTCCTTGTTTTTACTGTTCAAGGGACAATAAATTCAATAGAGGAAAGGGCTTTTGTTGTGGTGGTTGTAGTTGTTGGTCATGGGGATTGAACTCTGGGCCTGGGCGCTGCTCTTCAGCTCATGACAAGCATTCTATCATTTGATTCACAGTGCCACTTCCAGTTTTCTGAGTGGTTTATTGGAGATAAGAGTTTCATGGACTTTCCTGTCCAGGATGGCTTTGAACTTTGATCCTCAGATCTCAGCCTCCTGAGTAGCTAGGATTACAGGTATAAGCCACCAGTGCCTGGTAAAAGGGCATATTTTTAGGAAGCCCAGTGGTTCTCTGTTCTTTAGCATCAGGAAGGGAGGTCTCAGAAATCCATGAGCACACTGGATGCCTTGGTTTAGTGTTGAAAGAGAGCACATACAGTGAGGTGCTCATGTTCATTTTCAATAGGACAATTTTTTTGACTATTCCCACAGCCAAATGAATCAGGATGTGCAGTCTTGGAAACAAGTTCTTCCTGCAAAGCAATGGTCATTTCTAGGTCACATAACCTTAGGATCTTTCCCTACATTCTACATTCATTTTTCCTTACTATGTGATAACTGAACAAAAGCCAACTTTCTAACAAGTCTAAGTATTCCTAGGTTGATTGACCATGACCTCTCATGTCAGTCTCAGATTTCTAATGTCATGCCAATTATTTAAAAGAGGTTGGCCTTGTGGACACACAGTCCCAATGCCCCTATCACGAGGGGTAAATATGCTAGTGCATACCTGAATCACAGCACCTGGGGGTAAAGGCAGGAGGATGGTGAGCTCCAGCCCAGCCTGGGTTCACACATGAGTTCAAGACAAGCTTGATGTACATAGGGAGACTACCTAAAAAATAACACAATTAAATGATGCAATTTGTGAATGCACCCTTAACATCATAATCCCTTTGTGGGGCTATAGAATATCTACATTTTGAACAAACTTCTGATGGGATGCAAGTCCTATAACAAACCACATTCTGAGCAAGTCATCAGCAATGTAAATCCAGTGCTAATATAAGGAAAATAAAAACCTTTTACACAAGAAGCTTAGGAAACTATTTCTCAATAGGTCCTCTAAAATGATGTGTATGCAGAAAGCCTAGAGATTTAGCCCCCCCACCTAAAAAAAATACAAAGTCGTATGTTTTGCATTTCCTTCTGGTCTGGTTTTTAAAGGTCACAGGATTCACAACAGATGTGCCCTAGCTTGAACCTTAAACATCTACATGGCCACTAACAGGGCAAAAGCACCACACAACAGCTGAGAAGCCATAGCTGCAACAGTTGGTAGGCTCTGGCCCAGTAAGACCAGCCCTTACCTCTGCCAACACAGACTGGATTCCCCATAGGCAGTTGCCCAGGGATAGACAGGCAACTTCCAGGTCACAAACCACTCAGTCTAAGAATTCACCACAGGCGAATAGCCTAAGTGCAGTAGCAAAATCAGTTGCACTGTCATTGTCCTGGAGGAGGCGAAATAATGAACTTCACTTTGCTGCCAGCAATCTTTGAGGCTATGGAGCTGATCAATAATCATATTATCACACATCTAGGCATTTCTATGATAAATTCCTATTTTAATAGCATTTATTGCTTTTTCTGATTATAAGAGCCATAAATATTCATGACAGAAGCACATTAGGCAAAGTACATTAATAAGCCAAGTACATTAAATAGACACAGAGTACATAAAAATCATAAACAAGAAAATAAAATAGCCATAACCACTGCTCAAATATGGGTGTATTTCCTTCCTATGTTCCAATAATCAATGGACTCATAGGTTTTGGTTGTTGTTGTTAATGCATGGAGAAATTTTCCAATAAGAGTCTGTGCTAAACTGGGTATCGTGGTACATGCCTATAACCCCAACCCTCAGGAAGTAGAGGCAAAGGATCAAAAATTCCAGTCCAGTCTAGGCTACATGGCAAGAAAGAATCTCAAAAACAACGATTACAAAAGTAGATACTATAGATGGATGGATAGACAGACAGACAGACAGCTAGATTCAGAGATATCTATATATCTCCCAAGTGGAATAGTGTATAAAATAAAGCTCATTTCCATCAAGAAATTGAAAGTATCACCAACAGATCATGTGACTTAGCCCAAACCCAACTGCCCTATCTGTGAAGCAACAGATTGGGTATTCCATGGTCTAAGTTAACAATATGCTTTTCTTCATCAGTCAACCCAGGAGTCCTGGGTCAAACAAAGGATCAAAAACATGGAACTCACAAATGCAGAATAATTGTTTTACATCAGTCAGTTGCCAACATTTACAAAGGAGAAGAAAAAACAAAAACCTGTCAATCCAGACTTGAGCCTCTTCTTTTAAAAACATTAGTATCAAGTGACTTGCACCACATGCACAGATAAAGGCCTCCGTTCACCTTACTACTGCTCCAAAACCCAGGTCTTTCCCCAGCTGGGCTGCCAGGGAGCTGCCTTTTCTGCACTTAGGTTTCTGCAAGTCTTCTCAGCTAGTCGCCAGGATGTGCCACCCTGGTCCTTCTTAAAGATATAGGTGTGCAAATCTTTCAAGACGATTAGGGTATAAAACAGGAAATTAGAAAAGATAATAAAGCTTTTAGAGATTACCAGGCAAACTTACCAAGTGTGTATCACTTAAATTTTTCATTCTAATCTTTTGCTCTCACTGCACCAGTCATGTAGCAGTAAGCGTCGGGAATGCGGCCTATTTTAGGTCACCAAAACAGAGGTTTGGAGAGGCCAAGTCACTCAAGTGCTCTGTGGCAGAGGCAAATTCATAAAACCCCATGGCCAAGACTGCAGAGAAAATAAAAAAGGGGTTCACAACCGATCCACAACTGGTTCTTCTTGGCCAGTGTGCTACTCAACTTTAGAAGCAGAAATGGAGTCTAGCAGAGTAATGGAAGTGAAGGTGAGGAACTGCACATGCTCAATGTCCACAAAGGAAAACAATGGACCAAGTGCAGCTGGTAAAGTGCTTTACCTTCAGCATCAGCAATGTATAATCTATAGGTATAATCCAGCATCATCAGCTTCACGAAGCTTCACAGGCAGAAGATGAGCAATACCTGAATGGACCATAGCAAACTAGTGTCATTGTACTACAGAATTTAACAAGTTTACTCCAAATTATTTCATGATCCAGGAGAAATCCTATATGGTAGGATTAAAGGCCAGACTTGGATTGGGTATAGTTGTGTATATATGTCACCCCAGATACTAAAGAGGCAGAGAACTTGAGAATAGAGGCTAGAGTAGTTGGGTGTGTTGGCATGCCCCTGTCATTCTATAACACAGGTAGAAGGATCACAGTCTGAGCTTGGCTTGGGCAATAAAAAAACACTAAAGAAAAGAAAGGCAGACCTTCCATTAAAAAATTAAAGAAGAGCAAGTTAGGTACCAGAGCCTTGTGCCTGAAATCCTAGCTGGCCTGGGCAGAAAAGTCTGTAAGATTCTTATCTCTAATTGACCACCAAAAAGCAAGAAGTAGAGCTGGGTTAAAAAAAAAAAGTTAATGTACAGTACCCAGGCCCTGTTAATAAAAGCATAAAAGGACTGGGGGTATAGCTGCCTGGCAAGTACAAGGCCCTAAGTTCAAACCCCAATGTTTAAAAATTAAAAAAAAGTAAAGGCAAGACTTGAAGTTACACATTAACTTATAGATCTCTGTCCAGTGTGAAGAAAAACAGGACAGTTTTACAGTAATAACTGGAGTTTCAATTTTATTATCTGATTGGACATTAACCAATATGGGATATAATCCAGCTATCATGCATGGCCTGTGAGTTCTCAGTTCCTCAAAATGTGCCTTGGGCCAGCTTTCCATATTGTTTATCTTATTAAGGATCAGATTCTGCCATAGGTTTCTTTTGTTTGGATAAGAGCAGGTTTTTAACATCTTGAAGCTTATGATTTAAAGCTGCAATGACTTCTACCATTCTTCCTTCCAAATTTATGTTCTAGGTGTGCCTCTCTTTCTCCACTCCATTTCCAATGTTGTATAGCACTCAGGAAAATGACCCCAAACATCCACATGAAATCCTATAGTTCAATCTCCATTAGCAAGAGCAGCTTAACACATCAGCAGCTCAGGGGAATTGCTGAACTAGCTTTGAGGATTTCTAGGGGTTCAAAAATATCATAATAATGATCCTTAATGGCCAAACTTCAGGCATCAAAACAAGCACTGAAGGGGATATAATTCCACCAGCAGTGCTTAATGAATTATAAAATAGCCTTGAAGGCATCTTACATGCCTGAAGTAGGGAAGTTACCACTTAAAATTATATGTGATCCATTGAAGAGCAATATATTTCTATTATGCAAATTCTCAATATAAGAACTGATGGTATATTTCCCCCTAAAAATGATTCTCTCTATTGTCCTAAGGTAGGCTCTGCACAACAAAGCATGACTATTTTCAACTCTTAACTCATACACTTCCTTCTCCATGAAAAGAAAGATCCACTGAGTTTAAACATCAGGATGCCTGCAAGGAGCCAGTAGCTCACACCTGGAATCCTAGCTACTTAGAAGGCTGAGATCTGAGGATCATGAGATCTGAGGATCATGGTTCAAGGCCAGCTGGGGCAAGAAAGTCCATGAAACTATTATCTCCAATTAAGCACTAGAAATAAAGCACCTGGAGTTGTGGCTCAAGTGGAAGAGTAGTAGCCTTGGGCAAAAAGATAGCACCCAGACCCTGAATTCAAGTTCTAGAACTAGAAATAATTAAACAAACAAATGAAAATCAAGAGGCCTTTGCTTTAAACTGATGGTAAATAGAAAGATAGGTCCCATGGTTTCCCTTATTTGCAATAACTAGTATATATCTGAGTCAAGCAGAAAAGGTCAGATAAATTGATGTTAGGGAAATGAACCCTAAGATATGTATTCAAATTTTTTTTCTTTCATGAGATTGTTTCTAACACATTTATAAGATTATTTCTTTGTTGCTTTGTATGTCCCTCTCCCATGGTATAACCCCTGCTCTCACTGTATTTCATGTTGGTATAATTTGTGGAGGGGAAGGGCAAAAACAAATCGTTTAAATAGGGATACAGATGGACCCATTGCAACAATGAGATGTACAAGTCGTTACGTTGAAAACGAACTTTACAACTTTGTGGGAGGGGGGGGGAGAGGAGGATTGTGTGTGGGGAAGGGAGAATGGGAAGGGATGGGAAGGGGAAACAAAGGAGGAGGCAACAATGCTTGATAAGAAATGTACTCGTTATCTTGCCCATGTAATTGTAACCCCTCTGTACAGTATTTTCACACAAAAAAAAAATTAAAAAATAAAGTCTGACTAAGAAAAAAAATAAAATAAAATGATGGTAAATGAAGCAGTAAGAGGAAGCTCCTAAGAAAAAGGCACTGAACACAAACCAAGGCAATGAAGTATGACTGAAATCCGAAGGTAAAGTCTGCAGATACACAAAGACCCACGTGAAAAGTGGACAAAACATGATGATGATTCATGTGGAAACAGTTAAACCAGAAAAGTTAGATTCAAAATGTGATGAAGGCCCGTCCTCCACCACTCACCCTAGGCACTAACAAACATGGAGCTCCAACACTCCCTGGTCTCCCATAGAGAGAAGGGGAAGAGGGGGCGTGCAGCACGAAGTATCTCCAAGACAGCTCTGTGGTCACAGGGGGAAACAGTCAAACTTCTACTGCAATATAGCCAAGCTAGGATGTCCCAAAGGCTACATTTATGAAGCAAGTTCTCCACTTAGGGTATTATTAACTAAGGATGAATTTCTCAGAACGTAACTCTTCACAAATTGAGGAACATCTGTGTGTACATATATATGTATACATATATCTCTCTCTATATATATATCTGTATAGACATTGTGTGTATATATGTATTCTATATATATACGTATATATGTATATGTGTATATAGTTATATATATATATAATATCTACTGTGTGTATACATACACAATAAAGCAGGAAATCATGCTACAAAACGCACATACTTGAAGACAATGAAATCACAGTTTCCCTTTTCTTGTTCTGCTAAAACACTGACCACTGCCCACATACCCTATTGCCAACAGAAAGACAAAAGGGGATAGATAGTGTGAGGAAGATGGAAGAGAACAGGAGCCTGTGAAACATATGGCTTCTTAGCAAGGTATCAGCACAGATAATCAGATCCCGCGATCAATGGCATGTGAAGGAAGAAAGAGGACAGCCAGCTTACTCTAGGTATGTAATTTCCTGTTGATCATCTGATAAAACACTGGGAAATAAAACACAAGTGTGTTACCACACATTATCTGGCCTTTGAACAATGAACCAATTAAGGGATTATATAATATCTACAACAAAGGCATTTCCTGGAAAAATAAAGGGTTTTTTTTTGGGGGGGAGAGAGGAAAAACTAAGCCAAGCTCTAAATATATGACCTGGGTTCAGTATTGAAAGTTTTAACTCAGGGACAGGCTACAAAACCAATGCCTCTATATTAGTCATGCAAGTCTACCCACCCCTCAAACAATCCACTAAGCTTCAGCTTGATCTTTGAACCTATTCAAATAGAAACATTCCTTTCATTACTCCAAAAGCTGACACTGTCACTTTGTTCTTTTTTTTTTTTTTTTGGGGGGGGGTCGGCCATGGGGCCTGAACTCTGGGCCTTGGGCGCTGTCCCTCAGCTCTTTAGCTCAAGGCTAGTGCCCTACCATTTGAGCCACAGTGTCACTTCTGGCTTTTATCTGCTTATGTGGTTCTGAGGAATCGAACCCAGAGCCTCATGCATGCGAGGCAAGCACTCTACCACTAAGCCAACTTCCCAGCCCTGTCACACAACTCTTAAGAACACAAAATACATTTCCATGATTTAAAGATCTACATAGCAGACACTTACAGGCTAAAATATACTAGGTCAGAAAGAAAATGGACATAAGTCTGCTTGAAATTTTCACCAAAATAAATAAACCTAACAAAAAAAAATCACTGTTAATAATGACCTAACCAAGGTAATAATTTCACTTAGTTCAAGTACAAAATTAAAGGAAAACAGAAATAGTGACTTTATGTAGTGGCTTAGAATAGAAGCCTGGCAGGAAAATCTTGTACACAGGCTAAGCGCTAAAACCCAGCCCTAATTATAGGAAGCACACAGAGTACCCGTCAAGGTTCAGTGCCCATACCACTGGGTAGCTGTAAGCCCACCTGCTTCCCCTTCCAGGTCAGAATCTACTCCATCCCTGCCATCACTCAGCTGTGTGCCTTGCTATGCTGAGTGAGTCCCCCAAAAGGGAATGTGTGAGAATGGGAGATGAAGACAAATGGGAGAGGGGATCAGGGGCACACCTTTCTCCTTAATGCTACTATCTTGGGAATAAATGTTACTGCTAGAGTAATCGTGTAAGTGTGAGGTGTGTATGTGTGTGTCTGTCAGACTTGTTTTCTCTCTTTTCTTCCCTCTTTGCTCTCAGATATGACAGCAAGAAGATCCTCACTAAATGCTAGTAGTGCTTCAGTCTAGGACTATCTGACCTCCAACGAACCAATAAACTTCTGTGCATTATACATTACTCTGTCTCTAGTCATCTGTTACAGCAATAGGAAGGAAGCAGACTGCCAGGAGCCTCAAGGATGCTGCCTAAGTTCCCAGCAGCAAGTAGAAGACTGGATCAAGACAAATCAAATACACAGAGAACAGTGTCAACAGGACAGGACAAACCCCAAATCCCACCAATTCCCTACAAATACACTACATGTCTGGATCTGCAATACCCTATGCTAGCTTCCTGATTTTCTCATTGCTGCGATTTGGGTCTTTCATACATACCACTTGGTTTTTCCTAAGTAATGCACGGGCTTTCATTATATGCCACACACACACACACACACACACACACACACACGCGCGCACGCGTACAAACGCACAAAAGCAGTATTGATGCGTTTTAAAAGAAACCAATTTATCCTGACAAAGGGAAATATACAAGGTGTGTTGTCAAATATAAAAACAGGACACAAAACTCCTCCTGAAATACCACTCCTCTTGATTTTTAATGATTATATAGTACTCCATTGGTCAAACCTCACAGACAGATGACTTTGCATAAGTTCAAATAGAAGTTCTCCTGACTCTGGCCACTTTGTCATCCTCAGGATAAAAGCCCAATAACCTGATTCATCAATTACTAAGTGGCTCTGGTAGAGAGTGTCACATCCTTGAATTTGTAGACATCTTTACAGCCAGAGAAGCCACTGCATCCTTGAACTCATCATCAAATCTCAAATGGTTAGCAATATAATCAGATTTGATGACACTCTATTACTTAAAGCACTAAAACAATACAGGTGGCAATTCAAATGCAGGCAGCCAAGTGGAACAGTAACCAACTCTCAAATCACCACAGAGACCAGCCGGAGACCAGGAACAAAGATGCACTATAGTTCCTGCTATGGAAGGATCAGGACTGCAGGGTAAAATTTGGTGCACATTAATTATGCTTGGTTAAATTTACAATGTAGTTGAAAGGCAAGAAGAAGTTAAATAATCCTGTAAGATGGTCACCCAAGAGATGGCTGATTAAGTGTCTAGCAAACAGAATAGACAATAAATTAGAATTACGAGCAAGAAGAGTTCGCCTAAAGAGATCACAGGTAAAAACTTAAATAATCAAGGCCAACACAGCGGAAACAAGTGACAAATCTAATTGGCTAAGTTATAATGGCTGGTTTTTGCAACTGGATAATATTTCCAAAGTCTCTAAATGCATTTTCCAAACACTGAGGCTAACCCTGTAAAGATGAACCTACCTGATTGAGAAATCCAGCTAGCTCAGGGATAAAAGATTCTCATTCAATGCGTCCTGGGTTTCTCCTTTCCACCCACATAAAGGCAATAAAAGCAAGTGACGGAAGTCCCTCTCAACTGACCACAGTGGCTCACACCTTTAACCATAGCTATTCAGGAGGTAGCCACCTGGGAAATCAAGATTCAGGACAACACTGGATAAAAAGTTATTGAGATCCACTCTCAGTAAGTCAGTATGGTGTTACAAAGCTGTGGTCCCAGCTATACAGCAAACACTGGTAGGAGAACTGCAGTTCCTACCTATTTTATCACCATCAGGACTTTTCCAAGAAGCATCTTCCACTTCAAAGAGAGGGTGAGACGTAGAAAATGAGGAAAAGGAATGGACAGGGGAAAATATACTTTTTTTTTTGCCTTCTTCCTGTTCTCTGTTTATAACCACCCTTGCTGCACAAGACTCACCACAGCTGTACCAAGCAGAGCAGGAGGTGAGCACACCACCTAAAAACTGCTAAGTCCCAAGAAGAGAGAAGAATTCTGGTAAGAAAGGCTTTCATCCTACAGATCTCCCTCTACCTCAAGGCTAGGGCTGCAATTGCTTAATGAATAGGTGTAGTGCTTTGTTCTCATTATAGAAATTAACCCAGGTCCTTTCTTCAATCACATCATCACATGGGACACAATTCAACAAGCAAGTATTTCCCCCACAAATTTCATATTCCATTGCTCATTTTTCTCTCCGTGATAGTGATGGTTGGGTGACAGGCTAAGCAATACATTATATCTATGTTTTAATGTGTGGAACTATGTAGTCTCTGAAAGGTTTTGAAGCAAGAAGAGTGTAAACCCTGAATTGAGGTTTGGGGATTGAGAATGATTTTTGTAAGCGGGGGAATGACTGGAACCTACCATTTGTGATGGATCACAGGGGACAATTTATGTAGCCACAGAGCTCTGACAGGTAACAACAATTCAATGTTGATTGTTGATTCCCTTTCAACTTAAGAACCAAACTCCAAATTCACTGGAGCTTCACAAGTCAATGACTGCTCCTCATCAATAACATTGAATTACAGGGTTTTGTTACAATGGGAACTGGATAGAGACCTGCAGGAAAGCAGGCCAAAACAAATGAAAACGTGTGCACAGCCCAGTCCCACTCAGCCGGCAGGAGCTAAGCCTCTGCCACACCCTCAGCTTTTTCAAGCTGTGGATTCTGGTCCCTAAGCAAAGCTACATCTAAAAACATAGAAGCTAAATTCCACTGCTCTTGGCCACACACTGAATTCATGCCAAGAGGAAAACAATGAACTTGGAAATTTCTCTGAGTCAAAACAGAATTTGGTCTATTTCTAATACTGGTCAGAGTCTATCAAAAATGTTAGGGTTAAGAAGTGTTTCAGATTTCAGAGTCTTTGGGAGGTATGTAAAATATTTACATACACTTCATACACCAAAAGTCTGAAATCCAAAATGCTCCGTCTAGTTCAGCTAAAGTTCATAAAATTCCACTTCAACAAAAAAGGCTGGCTACCTGTCAGCCCAACTAACAGGAGGTATAAATGGGAGGATCATGGACCAAGCCAGCTTGAACAAAAAAGGGAATCCATGCTCCAAATATAAGAAAAGAAAACAGGGCTGAGGTGTGGCTCATGTGACAGAGTACCTACCAAGGAGAACAAGGCCGTGAATTCAAAAATCCTCAGTATCACTAAGAATGAAAAAGGAAAAAAAATGGATATAGATTATCAATGTGGCTTTTCAGCAAGGGTTTTGCCGGCCATGGGGACTGAACTCTGGGCCTGGAGGCTGTTCCTGAGCTCTTCAGCTCAAGGCTAGGGCTCTACCACTTGAGCCGTAGTGCCACTTCCAGCTTTTACTGCTTATGTGGTACTAAGAAATCAACCCAGGGCCTCATGAGTGCAAGGCAAGCACTCTATCACGGAGCCACCTTCCCAGGCCCTCGGCAAGGGTTTTGAAAAGCTGTGACACAGCCTGTGATGGAACCTACAATAAGGATATAATTGCATGTAAGAGGAGTAAGTCCTCCATTGTCTTTTTTTTTTTTAATGCCCTTCCTAGGGCTTGAACTCAAGATCCTGGGCACTGTCCCTGAGATTTTCTGCTTTTTTGCTGAAGGATATTGCTCTATTACTTAAGCCACGCTCCACCTTCCAGCTTTTTTTGGTAGTTATTGACATGTAAGAGCCTCATGGACTTTCTTGCCTGGCTACCCTCGAACAAAGATCCTTTGCCAGGGGCTGGTGACTCATACCTGTAATCCTAACTACTCTGGAGGCTGAGATCTGAGGATACGGTTCAAAGCCAGCTCAGGCAATAAAGTCATTGTGAGACTCTTATCTCTAATTAATTACAAGAAAACTGAAGTATGGCTCAAGTGGTAGATCACTAGCCTTGAGCACAAAAGAGGCTCAGGAACAGGGCCCAAGCCCTGAGTTCAAGCCCCACAACTGACCAAAAAAAAAAAAAAAAAAAAGGCCCTCTGATCTCAGCCTCCTGGGTAGCTAGGATTATAGGCATGAGCCACTGTTGCCCAGCACCCCACTGTGTTTATGAGAAGGGAACATAATTTGTTTATATAAACCTACCCTCATGACCTAAACAATAATTCAAATGCCTACAGAAGAGACACTTTTCCCATATGGTACACAATACTTTGTGTTTGTTTTGCTTCATAATAAGAAATTTCTCTCTTCCAAATGAGATGCATCCTTGATAAACAACAAAATTTGTTTTCAACATTGTGTCTTGTACATCTCATTGTTACAATGGGTCAGCCTGTATCCTTATTTAAGCATTTTGATTTTTCCCTTCCCCTCTCCAAATTAGAGAAGTTTATATACAAGATGCAGGGCACCAACATCAAATACATTGAAAATAGGGGTTATACCATGGGGGAGGAACATACAAAGCAACAAAAAAAAAAATCACATGGTACATTATAAATACATTAGAAACAATAGCAAGAAAGAAAAGGGATATTTGTGTCCCTAACTTGGAAGGTGGGAGGGAAGGGATGGTAGCAGGAAAACAAAGGAGGAGGCAACAATGCTCAACAGGAAATGTACTCATTACCTTCCTCATGAAATTGTAACCCCTCTGCACAGCATTTTTACAATAAAAACATACTCCCCCCCAAAAAAAAAAAAACTACCAAAATTCACCATCAGATGACACCAGGACTCCATAGGTAAATTCTTCATAAAGAAAAACCATGAAACCACCACAAAACAGTACTTCAGATGCAGACAGTTTCTGAGGCGTTCAGGGTACACGAGCCTCTCACAGCTAAGACCTCATCTCCCACCTCTGGGGTAGAAAGTGAGTAACCTCTTCCCACGGGGATAGTAGAGGGAAGGGCTGGAGCAGATGGCCAGCCAGCTAAGCCCCCAGCCCCTTTCTGCAGGGTGTGCATGGCTGTGCGGGCTAGCAAGCATCGGGCTGTATGCAGCCCCCAGGGGGCCTCCATCCATTATGTCATTATGTCCTGCTCACATCCCACCATGGTCCCTGCACAAAGCAGGACGAGTCGATAAGGATCTGCTGATCGATCTGTGGACTAATAAATACAGAGTTAGCGCTCTCTTCTTGATAGGAGAGAATTAAGTGGCAAACAGGAGAGGAAGCAAAAAGGCCTGTTGGAAAAATAAAACAAAAACACTAATATGTGCTCCAATCCACTGATGACTTGGAGAACATGCAGGCCTGTGTATAAGTTCATGTCAACATGAATGTATTCTCTCCTATATTTTCTCTCTTTTCCAGTTATGTGGTAGGCTTTCCCCCAATCCCGTACCTGGTCTCTAAATACCTAAGCTGCAACTTCATTTCTGTCCTCTCAGCCAAGAGATGTGAAGCAGAACAGGAGGCCAAGGACCAGGCCTTCCCCACCCAGACCAGGAGTCAGAGACAACCTTTCTCCAGGTACAAGTTGGGAAGCAGGACTTGGGGAGAATCTCAACCTGTCACTTAACCCCATAGTCAGAGATTTTTTTTTTTTTTTTCTGTGAGAAAGTCTCTGGAAAGAAAGGGTAACAAAGGATCATGTCACTTTCCCTTTAAGGAAACTTTCTGCAATGGCAAGCCATTTAAACATGCATCCCACTAGCTAGTACATCAATCACAGCTAACTGCAGGAAAAGCTAAAGGCTGGTCTTTATTCCATGTAGTTCTGCCTAAGAAAACCAGGATTACCATTACATAAAGACAATGAGCAGTCTATAGTTCATTATCAAAAACCAGGTTAACACAGAGGTTTATAATGAAAGGTGGGATGGCTTTTCTCCTTGAGATGTTCAGAGTAGAATCATTTGACATTTCACAAAACGTATTAATAGCTGTAGATCTCATACTTCAGAGAAGCAGAAAGTACTTACTCGAAAGGATTTTAGAAGATCAATCAGTTCAGACCTCTCATTTGGATATTAATGTTTCATAACTGGACCACTTTACATAGATGTGTAACGCTGTATTTTAAAAATACAGCATAATCATTCATTCGTAACTCGCCGATTTCCTTTGTTAATTATTACAACAAATGCTTTACTGCCTTTGTAACATTGAAATCACCCGTGCAATTAGCACAATGTCTAATAACGAACGGAAACGAGCACATAACTTTTGCAGCCCATTTAATAGGAGCTAAGATGCCTCATTGCCAACTAATAGATAAGGTGACCACCTTCGATGAGCCAAAAAATGGGATATACTGCCTGCTACATGAGGGTGACAGGAACTAACACAGACACCAGCATATAACACCTGAAGCTCCACTGATCTATATGCACAACCTTTACCTAAAGATTTCACAACTGTACCAAACTTGGGGTAGGGGGTAGAAACTAGAACTACTTGAGTCCACACTTCATGAAAACCTAATCTACATACATCTTATCTGGTAGTGTAGCCCCAAACCCAACAAAAGGCCTAGGGCATCGAAGGTCTTAACAGTAGTTGTTGCCTCTAAGAATCTGTCAAAAGGCTAATAAAAACTGAAAGCATGAGACACAACACACACATTCTAGGACTCTGAGAGAGGCAGTGGTAAATCAAAATAAAACAAACAACATAAAACCTCACTGATGAGCCAGGGAGGGCTGGCATGCCAGGTAAGATAGAGCCAGGAGTGGAGGGGCACCACAGTAAACCCAGCAAGGGCAAGTCTGAGGGCAGAGGCTTGGGAGTGCAAGACCAGTCTGGTCTATACCTCATAGTGAGATGCTGTCTCCATATAAAACAGAAGAATACCAGTTGTTCCAATAATGTTAGTAGAGAACTTACTTGGGAATCTCATTTCATTTCCATAAATGTTATTTTATATGATCAGAGGCACAGAGGCATTGCGCACCCTGAACTTAGTAGAATTTGAACATAAAATTGACATTGTTGAAAATTACATGTGATTTTTCTGTGCGTGATTTTATGATTTTAATACAAAGATCTGACTTTTGCTACGAAGGAAAGAGCCATAGATGTTTAGAAACTTAGTTATTTCCTAGTGTTTTCTCTTTAAAACAAACAAACAAAAAAACAAAACAATCCCTTGCCAGGCACCAGCCACTCATGCCTATAATCCTAGATACTCAGGAGGCTGAGATTTGAAGCTAACCCAGCAGGAAAGTCCATGAGACTCGTGTCCAATGAGCCACAAAAAAAGGGGGGTGCTGAATGTGGAGCTGTGGCTCAAATGGTACAGCACTGGCCATGAACTAAAAGACTAAGGACAGCAACCATGTCCTGAATTTAATCCCCAGGTCTAACAGAAACTTTCTCTCTCTCTCCCTCTCTTTCTCTCTCTCTCTCTCTCAAAATAACTAGGATGAAATTGCATGTGTTAATGTCTGGTGTTTCTTCTTGATGTAAAAAATTAACTCAAACTTTAACAAAAAGAATGAACTGATGACAGTGAAACTAAAAGATACTTTTTTCTGAGGAAAGCAACAGTAATATTGACGCCCTTTTTTCCAAAACTAAAACATTTGTAAGTTTATACAGACAGACAAGGTTTGTGTAAAATAACCTCCATGGGGTAGTTATGGGAAAACATGGGAGTGGGGTTAAGAGTTAAGGGAAAATTCAATTATGAACAAGACCAAAATTCTAAATGATACAATATATTAATGAAGTGACTTTGAGTGGAATTCCTTCCCATGTAATCTATTTTGGGGGGAAAGGGGATGGTGAGTACTGGGGATTAAACTCAGAAAGGTTGCTTGCTCAACCATGCCTCTTTTTACTATGAGTTATTCTCAAGGTAGGGCCTAGCGTTATGGCCAGGCTGACTTGGGCTGCAATCTATTTATGTCACTGGTGTCACCTGTGTAACTGGTGACACAGGCACCAAGCCATTGGTGAAGAGCTGAGTTATACAGATAAGAATAATTCTGTATTCTTGAACATGGCTGCAATGCACCTGTGCATGGACCAGGTTTTAGTTTTCAATATAATCTCACAATTAGACACAGGTACTACACAATGGGCAACAATAATAAGAATGCTATCTAGGAAATAACCTGGTTTCCAAGAAATTCCCAAGAAATACCAAGAAAGAAAAGTTTAACAACAATATGAATATAGCATTATATAAACTGAAAATTAGTTGTTTCCCTATAGGTAAATAAATGGAAAATGCACAAAACTCACAGAAGTTACTTCTAAGAGGTCTAGAAATACATGTTAATACATTTTTAGAGGGTCATTTTCTTAGGGGAGGGGGTTGGTCGTGACTGGGCATTGTCCCTCAGCTCTTCAGCTCAGGCTAGCATGCTACCACTTGAGCCACAGTGCTACTTCCAGTTTTCGAGTGGTTTATTGGAGATAAGAGTCTCACAGACTTTCCTGCCTTGGCTGGCTTTGAACTGAGTGATCCTCAGATCTCAGCCTTCTGAGTAGTAGGATTACAGGCGTGAGCCACTGGCACCCAGCTGAGGATCATACTTTTGAGGGTGGCATTTAAGCCCTCCTTGGACTCAGTGCCTGGGCACTGTCTCTTAGCATTTTCTTTCAAAGTTAGCACTCTATTCTTGAGTCACAGCTCTACTTCCTATTTTTAGAATTGTTTAAACAGTGATGGATTCATTTTTTTTAAATCAACAAGAAGCAATATATAATACAGTGAGATTTTGTTTAAAAATCAAAGAAAATAACTGAGTTAATACAGCTTTAACATTCATTCTCAAAAGCAAAAAGGGGGGGAGCTTCTCCTTGTCGGATAGCTTTACTGAAAATTTATATGACTATGCTTTTTCAATTATTAGTAGGAAAAAAAGGCCACAACTTAAAAACTTACCCACCAGGATAACTCAAAGTTACATCCAGCACCCTCTCTGGGTGTCTTTTACGAGACTTTTAAATAACAGGTTGCCTCTGTATTCGTAAAAGCTCTCTTCACTGTAAGCATTTGGAGTATCAATAGAGTACAAGCATTTAAGGCAGATTCAAATTCCGTTGTGTTCATTTAGCCTTCTCTTGTGTGGACATGGGGTACAGAAGACGGGGACTGCATTCTGGTGACCTAGCTGTACCTTAGGGCACAGAGGCAGAGTGAGAGCTTTGGGAATGGGAATGCACCTTGTAGTACTACACTCTTGCCAGCTATTTAGGGAAAAACCAAATGCAAAGGATAGAATGAGGAGTGAAGAGAACGTCAGGGATAGATGCATGCATGAAGTCACTTCTGATGGAAAGGCAGTCATGATATGCTCTATGATCTAGCCCTAACCAAGGCAGATGGGCATCGGACATGGTCATGCATTAATTCATCACTATTTAACACTATGCATGAGTCCCATATCACCAAATGGATGGGCTAGAAAGGGAAGGCTCCCTCCTGCTCTAGTCTGCTCCTCCCACATTTTCTTTTGCGCAATGATAGCGAGAATAACATAGCATTCTTTCCCTGTAAAATATCTTTAATTGTAGGGGCTGGGAAGGTGGCTCAGTGGTAGAGCGCTTGCCTTGCATGCCTGAGGCCCTGGGTTCGATTCCTCAGCACCACATAAGCAAAAAGAAAAAAGCCAGAAGTGGTGCTGTGGCTCAAGTGGTAGAGCGCTAGCCTTGAGCTGAAGAGCTGAGGGACAGCGCCCAGGCCCAGAGTTCAGGCCCCACGCTGGACCAAATATATATATATATCTTTAATTGTAAAAGTAATCCTAACTAGACAATACTGAGATGTGAGAATTGTGATTCAGAGGCAGGCTAGGGCAGTAGAGTCTATGAGAATCTCCAATTAATTAGCTAAGGAGCCAGAAGTGGAGATGTGGCTCGAGGGGTTAAACATTAGCCTTGAGGGGAAAAAGCTAAGGGAGATCATGATGCCTTAAATTTAAGCTCAGTACCAACAATACACACAGACACACACACACGCACACACACACACACACACACGCACGCACACACACACACACACACGGTTGTCCACATCACAGCAGGCTTCCAGTTTCACTTGAAACTTAGCCAGAGAACCCAAAACCTGAAAGGACTAACAAACACAATGCAACTGAACAAAGGAAAAATAAAGGAAGACTTGGAACTTCTCCCCTTGCTTCCTCCAGCTTGGGGGCCCAACAATCAGACCCTATCAGGTAGTACAATATCACTCCCTGCTTCATAGGTGTTAGGCCCACCATCTTCAGGCTCACTCCAGCCGTCTTTACTAACTTAACTGGCACTTCAGGTACTCCAACACCATTTTTTAGCTGATAGCTCTACTGTTATGGGGGTATTATTTGCTGCTAAGCCACTATCTAGCACTCATCACCGACTACCTTTTAATGAAATATATTTCTCTGATCCCACCAACTAAGCTCACACAGTGCCTGGCCCCCATCCCACACCTCCAGCAGGCTGGCATCCTCTACGCAGAGCTGATCAGCTTTAACATGATTTCACAAGTCTGTTCTGAGTAAAGACCAGAGCCAGGTCTGTTTGCAGGAAGCCTGGGAAGGTAAACTGCAGATGAGCAGGTAGCAGAACTGTCACCTGACAGTGACCACAGGCAGGGGCCAAGAAGAAGTCACCAGTTTTTCTGCTACCTGATACCCACAATGCCACTTGATGCCACTGTGCATGGTAGAAAGCACATCCCTAACTCAGCAAGCCAGGCAGGGACAGGAAGACATTGCCTACTGGCCTTTGTTACCTTTGAGGTTGTTCCCACAACCAGACAGGAAATTAGGGCTTATTCTGAGGAGCTGTGGGAAGAGAAGGCCAGGGTTGTTTCAGTAAGACTTTTTACCACTGCATATAGCAGACAATGTCACATAAGTCCAGTGATTCTCAAAGTGGGGTGAAGGGCTGGAGTTGTTTTTACCCTCCAGGGGATACTGGGCAATACCAGGAGACAGTTTTCATCACCACACTAATGGATGCTATTGAATAGAAGCCAAAAAGTTGGATAAATACCCTGCAATGCACAGAATTGTCATAACTGTGACAAGTATCTGGCCTAGTAACCAGCAGTGGCAAAGCCCTGAAATACTTCCTTGATAATCAATCCTAAATGGCAGATGGCATTAATACACACTTTCAACAGATAAGACACATGGAGGTAAAAGTTTTAAAAGACTGACCCATGCAGATCGCAGATTTGATATAACATATGTGCAACAAAGACCTGCACTTTCCCCATTATACTATCAGGCCTCCCAGATTAGCGGCCTCTCCATAGCTGGTCACCAAACCAAACCCAGCCCCCTCCTCTCCACCCCAACAGTACTGCTAGTTAGGAGGGTAAAGAGTTCATGCCTTGTCCCCTTCCCCACGTCCCAGACAAAGACCACCCTACAGCAGCAGTTCTCAAAGACAAGTGACTTAAAGTGGGACCTATGGTGTACCCAGCTCCCCCTGTAATAGGCAAACCATGGTTTCATTTTTATTTTAGCTATGACATCCTGGAATTTAGAACAATAAACCTGATGCAATAAAAGACTCCCTCAAACCACTGAGAAATGAGTTTTCATTTAATAGCAGAATTGGAAATACCCTTTTCAACTGAGGAATCCTGAGCTAATAGAAATGAACAAACCCATAGAATATTGGATGCAAATATGTTATGCAAATATTTTTCAAAGGAGAGTTACTCCACAGCTTACCAAGAAAAGGGAAGAAAGCTCAGAACACACACACACACACACACACACACACACACACACACACACACACACCTTACCAACGAGAAAACCAGGAAGAAAAGCTAAGTGGCATCTTCAAGACCACAAAACTGCTTAGCAAAAGGGAAGCATGGGAAAAGATGGTGCCCATTCTCCCCAACCTGTAAACATCTTAGAAATACTATTTGGGGTTTCTGAATGGTGATCATCTGAATAGAATCAAGACTGTTAAACAATTTTCAAACTACATTTCAAATCAGGAAAAACATCAGCCAAGTTAAACATTACTTACTCTCAGAAGGCTACTCTTGTAGAACTTGACATTAACTCCTGATACTACTTTAACCTCAAGCAATGGTAAGAGTTATTCTTCAACTATCCTTTATCTGTTTTACCAAAAGCATCAGTAGGCAAATGATGGGCAGTTTAGTCACATGAGAGGGAGACAAATACAACTTGTTAAGAAATATCTCAAAGGGCCAGTCCACGTAACTCTCAGAGAGCAAATCTACAACTTCATGATATGAGGAGCAATTCAAGTTTTGAAGTTAGTTATAGGCTGCAGGAGAAGCAGGTAGCAGCAAAGGAAAAGGTCTAGGGATAGAAAACCCAGGTTCAAAGGCAAGTTGTGCACCCATCTTGCAATTCCCTATGTGCACCCAAGAGAACTCATTCAATTGTATGCCAACAGACATTACAGAATGCTCTTTACAGCTGTGTCTTCAGAACCCTAAAACCAGAAACAGTTGAAAGCAATCATAACAGGAAAATAGGCAAACTGCTATATGTTGATATAATTGACATAAACTAACAAAAAGTACCATATACTCTAACAAGAAGGAATTCTAAAAAGAGGCTACACATTACAGAAAAACTACTTTGTGGTTTCACATGCTTGAGGTTCTATGAGTAAACCCTGGGACAAATGACCCAGGTGACTAGGATGCTGGGAATGTGCCATATCTTTATTTTAGGGATAGTTCTGAAGTAAAGCAGCCACAAACTTCAAATATATGTATGCACTACATTACAAATAGATAACTGCATATGCTTTAAATCAATTACTCAAAATGCCAAATTGTTTAAAGAAAAGTACCAAAAAAATGCAACTCTGCAATTTCTCAGTTGAGACTCGAGGCTAGATATTTTACTTCCTAGGCTTCAAAATGTCTTTTCTGTAAAATGAACATAACTATAGTTCCAACCTACCCTCACCATGCTGTGGTAAAAAGTAAACACCATTTAACAATGGATAAAATCGTATCCCATTGCCTCAAAGCAATATTAAATAAAAATTATTTATGCCACTGTTTGGGACTGAGACCCTACCACATATATGTATACACCAGATCAAGTCAAAATGGAGTCATTCATGCTAAACAGAACAGAATCAAAGTAAACCATTATAGAAACTTGGGATCTGGGACTGATCTGTTCTTCTATAGGAGAATTCAGTCTAACTGACTCAAAGGGATAAGAAAACCCTTCTTCCTAGCCCCTTACAAAAATGTAACTTTTGTTAACCTGATTAAACAATCATGTTTTTATTTCAGATTATTATTCTGCTTTCTTATTCGTTCCTATTAAAGCCCACTGTTAAGCCACTGCTCAGTGGGAACTTCCATTCTGCTTGGTAAAATGGAGAGCTCCTGATTCACGAATCTTAAATAAAATTCCATTATATCTGCAGCTAAATTTGTTGTAATTTTGTCTGTTGATGGCACATAAGCTGCTATTATCTCTACCCTCATCACTACAATGATAATCATTTTTAGAGATATTTGTCTACTTCTTTTCATTAATATATTGTAGAGGTAAAGAATTGGCCATTGGATGTGAGCTTGGCTTACATCTGCCTCTTGTGGTTGAATAAAACAGGGCAACAAATACGATTGTTAAAACACAAAATCAGTTAAGTTAGTGATGCAGGACAACTCAGAGAATGTAACCTGGACCTCCTCAAACTTGAACCTTCCAGGGATCTGCAAACGGAACAGCACTTGCCCAAAAGCTTCCTGGAGTCCTGTGTCCAACATGGTATTCAGGAGTTGTCAGATACCTTGTTAGCAGCAAGAGCAAATGTGAGAAGTATCACACTGCTATTCTGCATGTTCTGACAAGACCATGAGGAAACACAGTCCCCAATGAATCAGAGAGCCCAGCGTGTAGCCTGATTAATCACCAGAGGAAAAAGCCCATATGGTGTGATGGTGCAGAGCTCAGAGAACACACAGGAAGAAATATGTAGTTAGTGATAAACAGAACAAAGGAGTTAGGAAAGGAGGGTGGGAGAGATCACTACTGAATGTGGCAATGCACAAGATTCCAGAAAAAGGGCAGTTTTCACTTCTTGCTAATCACCTGGGTTCCTCATGGCAGGGCCCTTTGACTTTGTTATGGAAGGGAAGCTTACAAGCTGAAGCTTTAATGCTGGGGATGCACATTTGTTTCTGATGAGGGTGATTAAGGCATCTTATTTTCTGTGGAGTACAGAAGTAACAGATATCATGAATGGGGAAGGGGCATAAACACAGAATAGAAACGACACAGCTGAACCTGTGGATGAGAAAATTAAAGTATTTAATTCAGGAATTCATATAGAAGCCGTAATTCCAATAGCCACATTCTGAACAACACTGTTTTGTGGTTGTTTTTTTTTGTTTTTTTTTTGTTGTTGTTGTTTCTTAAGAAGTCCTAGAGTTCAGCCTCCAAAGACACTCAAGTTCATGTCACCATGTTCCACGAACATTCCTCTCCTTGCTGAAGGATCACAGAGGTAAATTAAACAGAAATATATCATAATGGGTAATAAAAGTAGGCAACCTGGGAATTCATTGAGCCCAATTTAGTTATAATTTTTTAAGTTAAGCTAAATAGAAAGAAAAGGCAGATACGGGCTTCATAGCACTGTGCTGAATTATCTCAATATCTTATCTCAATATCTATTTCATCAGGGCTATAATAAATCTCTCCATCAAATCCTCTCAGTTTATTTTCCACTTTGCCACCCTATCTATTTGGGTATTTAAGAAGATAGATCTGGCTAAAATAACTGCCTTTCTTTGGGAGAAAAATATCTCACCTACATAGGTTTATATTGGGACTCTCGTAGCATGGGTCCATATACACAACTTATTGCTTGGCTGAAAAGTTACAAGACAGTTACAACTCCCAAATGGAATGGGATGGGGGGGGAGGGAGAGATGCATATGGAGAAATGCAGTAAGAAAATTTTGAGGGTTTTCAGACCCATTTAGCTATTCACTAAATGAGAATGGATTCCCAAAGAACCACAGAGACACACAACTCCCCCACCCCCAAGAATCCAGGCTAGAAGACATCTTTGCTTTATAGAGTTCAAGGGCCCTTAAAACGACAGTATAAATCATTTGTTCTTGGAAAATCCTGAAAAAAAATTTTTTTAAGTTATTTCAAAAGCAACCACTCTCTGGGTGAGTCTCCTTTTATACTTAATCTTATTCCCCACCCCCACCCCCCTCAGCTTTTCAAGTGCTTCAGTTTTATGCAAATTGTTCTCTTAGGTTCCTTTGTCCTCACAGGCACTTTCCTGTTCTAAAGCTAAGTCTTTTGTTCTCTTTACTCCAATGAATTCATACTATCTCTGGCCTTTTGTTTCTTGGCTGTAGTAAAACTCTATGGTGATGCAGTGGCAGACAATTTAAGCTAAGATGACAATCACTGCAGAAAATAAAACAAATCCGTTTGCCTCTGCTCCTACCACCTGATTGTAGTGTGTGTGGGGGGCGGGGCAGGGCGGGACACTGCACAGTTCGCTTCAGCTCAGAAAAGGGTGACGAAGACACTGGCAAGTGCAGGTAGGAGCAGCTGGCATTTTCCAGGGAATGTTTCACTTAACATCCCTTTGTGATTTCGGTCAAACAGAGATGTACCAAGGGTGGCATGAATGTCCCTAGGGCCCCCAAGTTACTTTCAGGTGATACAAGGGAGTTTTCTAGAACCTCACAATGAATGACCCATAACATCCCAACAGAGGGCACACAAAAGCTGTTCTGAAAAATCCAGCTGTCTTCTGCTGAGGCAAAGGTGAAAAAGGGATTTCGTACTCTTCTGACTAAAATTTATTCTAGAAAATAGCTTCCTTTTCAGAGAAATGTGTCACCTAGTTGAACATACTAAGATTTTAAGTGGTGTTTGAGAAGAATAGTTTTATAACTTCCCGTTTCAAACTTTAAAATGGTATCTCTCAGTAGATAGAGCCCCTGTAAACAAAACTGAGGGAAAGGTTTTGCCTTAATAATTATTAAGGAGAGCTGAGATGGAAAGGTTTGAGAGCCACTACTGTGCCAAATCTGAACTTCTTGGTAAGTCGGGTTGTACAAGAAACATTTGTTTATCTCTATGGGCCAAATTCAGTGTGTATGTTCATGTAAATAAAGTGTTATTGGAAGACAGCCACACCCATTCATCTACTTGTAGCCTAGATCAGCTTCTTTTTTTTTTTTTTGCTACCAGGCAGAGCCTCAAGCTCTTGCTTGTGCCTAAAGACTGGCACTCTATTAATGGAGCCACACCTCCACTTGCAGGTAGGAAAAGCTTTTTGGTGGTTTATTGTAAATCAAGAGTCTCCTGGACTTTTCTGCTGGGTCTGGCTGTGTTGAATGGAGATGGTCAGATCTCAGTCTCCTGACTGCCACCTTTGTATGTCTCTGAAGGATTCACAAGGCTCTCCATGAATTGGCCTCTTGCCTACATTACTCAACTTTTAGCTAAGCCTCTACTCTGGCTACTCCCTAAAGAGTTAACTTAGCATTTTGTACCTACTAGTCTTATTTAGCAAATGTTCTTCCTTAATTACTGTCTCGGAAAGGATATGACAGACCCTTAAGCTGGGTTCCCCTTGAAAAGTCACTTTTCCTGCTTACCTCTCTAAACTCCTCACCACACACAAACCTGAGTCAGAACTCATCATGGCTATCTTCTTCCCCAACAAAGGACACACATATCTTTTAGCTCCCCTTTTTTATTACTGTAGCAGATTATACCTTTGTCTCTCTTCCTGGCATATTTCATTGTTGTTCACTTGCTTCTCATGCTGTCAACTGAACCCAGAACCTCCACCAGCATTCCAGGTAGTGCTCTGCCACTAAGCCATACTCCCAACCATTCCAGGTACAGGGCCCAGCCTCATTACTGCTAAGCCCCTCCTAATGGACAGAAAAGGCTAGCTGACTCTACTAGGTACCAGCTAACAGGCACTATTGATGTGAACATATATTCAATTACAACACATTACCTAGGCAGTTAACCGTAAGAGTTCAGAATACATTAGGAAAGAGGAAGGCAGTGCCAAGTTTACAGACACCTCCTGGCTAAGAAGTGAAAGCACTTGAATTTTCTCTAACATAAAATGTATTATTTCCCATCACAAAATCTAATGGAAACATAAAAATCATTTATTCTAACAAGTTTTAGACGGGTATTAAATTCACAATTTCTCATATATTAATCATTTATACATCCTGCTAAATAGTTGGACTTTAATATGATGCCTACCTCTCCATAAAACTCAAACAGCTCATGTAATGAATGAGCCAATTGCACTTTTAATATCCTTCCATTGTTAATCTTTTTTTCATTTTTATTCCAAAGAATAGCAACCAATTAATAAAATTCGTAGCCTCACATGTCCAATTGCTGTAAGAACAACTGTTACTAATAGGACTGGAAAGATATTAAAGAAGAAACTGTACAACATACCAAAAAATTGTAATACAACAGACAGGTGCTGGTAGCTCAGCCTGTAATCCTCATAACTCAGGAGGCTGAGATCTGAAGATTAAGGTTCAAAACCAGCCTGGGAAGAAAATTCCATGAGGCTGGGAAGTGAAGGTGTGGCTCAAGTGGTAGGATAGTAGCTTTGAGCAAAAAGCCAAGAACAATTCCTTAAATTCAAGCCCTAGCATCACCACACCAAACAAACAAACAAACAAAAAACCTGTAATATATACTTGCACAAGAGCAGCCACCTTTGACATGAAAATTTGATTTTTACTCATTTCCAGCTATCGTAACTGTTCGGAAAATGGAGGAGAAAGGAAAAGGAATAGACCTGACTCAATTGTCAACAGGCTAGGACTGTTTATTACCAGTGAGGGGCACAGACCTTCCTGCAGGTTTGGAGGTTGTACAAGAGACTGGGTTTGGGGTCCCACTTATATGGGTCTTAATGCAGAAATAAAGGAGTAAAAATCAGGCTGTAATTACTCGGGGGCTAGGGCTGGGTACTTTCAGTTAGGCCCAGGTAAAATGTCCAGCCTGAGGTGATAGGGACTTTTGGCCAGGCCTACATTGGAATAACCTGCCTGAGGACGGATTGACATCCTTCATCTTCCATCTTTAGATAAATAAAATATTGGGCCAAGAGAGGACAGGCAAGTCCTTTGGTAACAGCAGCTAATAGCTACTCAATAATATATGCCACCAAATATACTTGTTTGTTTTGGTGCAAATAGATCAATCCTATGAGCTAGGTTTGATTTTTTTATTCACATTTATAGCCCCAAAACCCCAGCTGAAAGCTGGGTGTATTCCTACTATCTTGTGCAGATGCAGACTTGACTACTGATTTGGTCAATCCTGTGGGATATACAAATAAAAGAATTTATTTGCAGAAGTATGTACCATCAAACCAATCACCATGCTGTACATTAACTGGCATCACATCTAAAAAAAAGGGTATTTCTTCGATTCCATTTTTTTAGCTCCCTTAGCAAAGATTAAATGGCTATAGGTCTGTGGGTTCATTTCTGGGTTTTCAATTCTATTCCATTGGTCCTGAGGCCTCTCCTTGTGCTAGTACCAAGCTACTTTGATTACTATAGCTTTGTAGTAGAGTTTGAAATTTGGTGTTGGTATTCCTCCAGCACTGTTCTTTCTGTTAAGGATCGTTTTTGCTATCCTGGGTCTTTTATTGTTCCATATGAATTTTTGAATTGCCTCTTCTATTTCCTTGAAGAATGAGGTTGAAATATTGATAGGTATCACATTGAATCTATAGACAGCCTTGGGAAGTACTGCCATTTTTTCACGATGTTTATCTTTGCAATCCAGGAGCATGGGAGTTTTTGCCACTTTCTAAGTTCTGTTTTGATTTCCTTTTTCAGGTAGTTCTGTTTTGATTTCCTTTTTCAGGTTTTTAAAGTTTTTATCATAGAGGTCCTTCACTTCTTTGGTTAATTCCTAGGTATTTTATTTTTTATGGGGCTATTACAAATGGAGTTGCTTTCCTGATTTCAGTCACACTTTTCTCATTGTTGGCATACAGAAAAGCCATTGGTTTTTAAGGGTTAATTTTATACCCTGCTCTTCAGTAAATGGTGCTGGCAAAATTGGTTAATCTCTTGTAGAAAACTAAAGCTAGAGCCTCATATATCACCCTGCACCAGAATCAACTCCAAATGGATCAAAGACCGCGGAGTCAAAGCAGACACCCTGAAAACATTACAGGACGAAATAGGAGAAACCCTAGGCCTCCTTGGCACAGGCCAAAATTTTCTTAATAGAGACCCAGAAACACAACAAATCAAAGAAAGGTTGAACAAATGGGATTGCATGAAATTGCAGGCCTTCTGCATGGCAAAGGACATAGTAAGATCAACAGAAAGCCCACCGACTGGGAGAAGATCTTCACTAGCCATACAATGGACAAGGGTCTTATATCTAAAATATACCTGGAACTCAAAAAATTAAATCCCCCAACAACAAAGCCTCAAAGAAACAACTGCCCAATAAATAAGTGGGCTAAAGACTTAAAGGGAAACTTCTCTGAAGAGGAAAGAAGGATGGCCAATAGACACATGAAGAAATACTAAGCCTCCCTAGCCATAAAAGAAATGCAAATCAAAACAACACTGAGATACCACCTCACCCTAGTTAGAATGGCTATAATCAAGAACTCTAATACCAACAGGTGATGGAGGGGATGTGGACAGAAGGGAACCCTACTGCATTGCTGGTGGGAGTGTAAACTTGTTCAACCACTTTGGAAAGTAGTATAGAGGTTCCTCAAAAGACTCCACATAGAGCTCCCCTATGACCCAGCAATCCCACTTTTGGGCATTTACCCAAATGATCACAAACAAGACCATACTAAAGCTACCAGCACAACTATGTTCACTGCAGCATTATCTACCATGGGTGAGATATGGAACCAACCCAGATGCCTCTCAGTAGATGAATGGATCAAGAAAATTTGGTATATATACACAACGGAATTCTATGCCTCTATCAGAAAGGATGACATTGCACAATTTGTTAGGAAATGGAAAGATTTGGAAAAAATTATATTAAGTGAAGTAAGCCAGGCCCAAAGAAACATAGGTCCCATGGTTTCCTTTATTTGAAATAACTAGTATATGTCTGAGACAAGCAGAAACAGTCAGATAAGTTGATGCTAGGTGAAACAAACCCCAAGATAACGACTCAAATGTTTTTTCTTTCATGCAATAGTTTCTAACATATTTATAAGATGATTTCTTTGCTGCTTTTTATGTCCCTCCCCCACGGTATAACCCCTGCTTTCACTGTATTTGATGTTGGTATACTTTGTGGAGGGGAAGAGAAAAACAAATGGTTTAAATAGGGATACAGGTGGACCCGCTGGGACAATGAGATGTACAAGTCGTTATGTCGAAAAATGAACTTTACAACTTTGGCAGGGGGCGGGGAGGGGGAATGAGAGGGCAGGAATGGTAAGGGGAAACAAAGGAGGAGGCAACAATGCTTGATAAGAAACATACTCATTACCTTGCTCATGTAATTGTAACCCCTCTATACGGTATTTTCACAATAAAAAAATTAAATTAAATTTAAAAAGCGTTGCTGAACCCATAAGGAAACACCACAAAGTAGCAGAAGAAACTTCATAGCTGGTTGTATATTATTTGAAGGATTGAGTCCTGCCTTATTCCCCAGGGTCAAGCAAAGCACCAGGTGTGTGCTCACATGCTTGTCCACAGTCAAGTCATTCCAACCTTGGCCCCCAGGAGACAATAGCCCCCATACCCAGCATTCCACTGTGGGCCTGGCCAAGGACATCACCCTGGAGCTCAAGAAGATGACAGCCCATTTTTTTTTTATTCTCTGCCTTCTTGTTAAGCCTATATAAGCCCACCCCAAAATCCAGTCCCTTGCACAACCTCCAACATTATTCACTATTTCTCATTGGCATATACTACAGAGAGAACATGGAATACTCATTCTTCATTGTACTTAAGTACTTTCCACAACTCAAAATATGTCTGCCTCTCATCTATCTGTGTATGGTACAGTAACATCCATTTCTTCCTTCCCATCACTAAGTTCATTATGAATCAAAATACAGTCCTCTTGACTTACTGTGACTTGATTATACCTTCCATATGCTATCCAAACTAGTAACATTAGGGTTGGAGGTATGGTTCAGTTGGGAGAGCACTAGCCAATAAACAAAAGTGTCAGATACTAGTTTTGAGTCCTGGTCTCAGACAACAACAACAAAAGAACCAAACTAGTAACATTATACTGAAATACTTGATGCTAGCCATCTGTTCTGAAGAAGAACATAAAAGAGCCTTCAGGTAAAGTTCTTTCTGCATTAAAGTACTAACCTTACTGGGAGAGTTTCGAGAATTTATTTATCAAGATTATATAAATGTTTTCATTAATGTGATGAAACAACACATCAGTTGAAACAAAGCTAAGTGAGAACAAGAGGTTCTGAGTTAAAAACCCAGTATCAGACACACAGTACACACACAGAGCACAGACAGTGCACATATGTGTGCACACGTGTGCACACACACACATTTCCATACAAACTTCATGCCTACAAAATTCCAACTTAGAGGATATCTAATATTCCACACTTCTGGTGTGTTCTTTTAGATTTATCATTCCTCCATTGACATATCATATAGTCTTATTTTGTCTATATAAAACCATAGCAGAGCCAGGTGCCTGTGGCTCACACCTATAATCCTAGCTACTCCGGAGGATCATGGTTCAAAGTCAGCCCAGGCAGGAAAGGCCGTGAGACTCTTATCTACAATAAACCACTGGAAAACCGGAAGTGGCATTGTGGCTCAAGCCATAGAACACTAGCCTTGAGCTGAAGAGCACAGGGACAGCGCCCAAGCCCACAGTTCAAGCCCCGCAACCAACCAAAAAAAAATATATATATATATATAAATATATATATATATTTATTTATGTATGTATGTATATAGCAGTTCCTTCCTTCCTCTCCCTCTCCCCCCCAAAAAAAATAAAATCATTTTTGGGCAGTTCCATTGCAGAAATGTAAAGAAATAGTAACATGTTTTGAGGAATCTCTTTCTCTGATATCTAAAACTCTGGCACTGAGTATATCATCTATTAATTTCCTTTAAAAAAAAAAAAAACTAGGGCTGGGAAGGTGGGTCAGTGGTAGAGCACTTGCCTTGCATGCATGAGGCCCTGGATTCGATTCCTCAGCACCACATAAGCAAAAAAGAAAAAAGCTGGAAGTGGCGCTGTGGCTCAAGTGGTAGAGCGCTAGCCTTGAGCTGAAGAGCTGAGGGACAGCATGCAGGCCCAGAGTTCAGGTCCCGAGACCAGACCAAAAAAACAAAAACAAAAACTTACTCTCTAGCAAAAGCTCAACCCAAACTCAAAAGCCAACAGACATTTACTGCTATCCAAAGTTTTGTTTCTGGCCTGCTATTCAGAAGTACATTTGAAAGAGAACAGGCGTCAACTACCAGAAACTCTAAGTGACTGGTTTTCTCTCAGTATGGGGAATCTATCAATGGTACAATGTTGGCCTTGTATATGATGATCATGAATTTATCCCTTCCTGAATGTTCAGTCCAAGAACACAATGCACAATGCACATCTTAAGGACCTGGCCTTTACCTTATGTTGTGCTTACTTATTCAACCTACCTTCCAGTCATTTCTACATTTCCTTCTCTTTGTATGTATCAGATGTCCAGGGATGGAAAACAAGGCAGCCAGGTCCTGAAACACCTATTATATATAACATATGTCCTCACAGAGCACAGGGACTTCAAAATAAGCCCTGTCCTTTTGTTCTGGAGAGCAAAAGCAACAAACTCAGAAAGGCTTCTGGCATGGGCCCTTTCAGAGTCTCTGCCATCTTTAAGTCTCTCCCTGTTTAGGTCCAGTAAATGTGAAGAAAAGGAAGCCCCAAACCCTCTAAGGAGTGATAAAAGCTGCATGAATCATTGTGTTATATGCTGCAAGCTATGAGACCTGGTGAAATTGTCCCAACTAAACACTACTGGCCAGTTGGGGTTCATGCCAGAAAGGAATCTGGCAAAGTTCTCCGTGACCATCTAACCTAGAGAGGACAGTGCCCAGTCTGTCCTGTCTAATGAAATGCTTTCACGGCAAAGTACATGAAAAAAAAAACTTAATTTTAAATGCTACTAAAACATCCTAGCTAGAAACGTTTCAAAATACAAACACTTCACAAATGTTTCCTGGATAAAATAATAAAAGCAGACTAAGAACTCAAAGTCTGCTCAACTCATTTGATATGAGGATAAGCATGGTCTAAGAGACTATCATACCTGAATTGTCCACAAAGAGACAAGAATTTCTAAGGGGACTTCACCACCTGGGAGGCTCAGGAATACATCTGAAAGCAGCAGCACCACAAGTCACATTCGCCCTTTCACCAGAGGTAGGTAAGTTTCCAAAGCCTCAATGATCCTCAATAGACGGTAGCAGAGATTAGGTCTTTTCACCTTTCAGCTACAGTGGCCTCCAACTGTGTCTGGCTCAGTGCTCTAGAGGAGAATGGTTGCCTATTTAGTTATTTCTTTGAAGTGCTCTCCCCTTAGGAGATTGAATTTCCTTCCATGGGGAATTTCATACCTGCTACATTTTAAGCCAGACCATCATAAATCCATATCCAATTTCATAAAAAAAAATCCTTCTGAACTTTTTGTAAGGCAGAGTAAACAAATTAGTGTGAGTATAAAAATGTGTGTGAATGCATACATAGCTTCACCTCATCATTGTCCACAATGATAAGGAAACCATTATATGAATCAAATAGGTAATTCCAGTTGCCAAATCACTCATAGATGGTGCTAGGCTTCATTACACCAGCCCTTAATATGAATTGCAAAAATGGTTTCCTTAGGCAAAAAGTAAATATAATTTCCATTCCTAGAACCTAAAGTCCACAGTGATAAATTATTAGGGGAGGGGAAAAACAAAAAGCCCTCAACAGATGTCAAGATGCTTAGGTGACAAGCAAACATGTTGGACTTTTTCCCCCCACAAACCAATAGCCGGGAGCAGTAGCAGGTGTCTGTCATCTAGGCTGCTTGAGAATCTAAGACTGCAGTTCCAGGCCAGCCCATGCAGATCAGTCCAAGAGACAACTCCATCTCAACAGAAAGAATTTTTTGGTGTGAGACCAAGTGCCTTTCATCCCAATTACTACAGGAGCCTAAAATAGGAGGATAAAGGTCCAGGCAAACATGGGATTCCTAGGCAAATCAGGTATGATATATCAACACTGTCCCAAGTACAGGTCCACTGTAAAAAATGCTCACCCTCTGCCCTCTCTGACAGTTTCAAGGTCACAGGAGACATGTCTCCTGATGTTCTGAGCAGAAAGGACAAGTATGACCATGGCAACCGTGGTAAGGTTAAGCCGCCCTACCAAAGTTTCTGCTCTTAATGAGGCACACACACACACACACACACACACACACACACACACACACACACACACACACACACACACACACACACACACACACACACACACACACACACACACACACACACACACACACACACAACCCAGAAGAAGAAAAGCTGGGGGGAGAGTAGGGGGGAGAGATGGCAGTGTTTGCCATTCAAGAAGCAGTGACCCAGAAACACAAAAAGGACACAGAATTTAAAGTAGCAGCTGACAAGGGCACTGACAATTGAATTTTGCAAACAGAAACTTTAAGTCCTTTGGTATGGAAAACACACACAGGGGTGGTGGGATAGTGGCTTTTTTCTTTTACCAACAGTAGCCAGCATCCAGCACAGTGAGGAGCCAGATTAGAAAGCTGCAAATCCCCCTCCCCACAGCCCCCGCCCCTCAAGAGCCCCAGCACAGAGGAAAAGGCGAAGAGCCTTCCCCACCGTGCAGCTAATCACCGACAAAGCTGAGACCCGCTGCCGCAGCTGGTAACCTCTGAGTCTCAGGAAGATGGAGATGGAGGAGAAAAGAGGGCCTTGATGAGCTCTGGCTTCATGGAGCTCAGACTCTACAAAGATCCCCAGCAGGGATGACAAATGCCAGGACACAGTCTAGGCTGCCACGCGGGGACATACTTCCTGCTCAGTGAGCACAAAGGCCTTTGTGGCTTGAAGTCCAAAAACAATTTTTGAACACCTAAGCCTGGATCCTGGTCCTTGACTAGCCTCTGTAAACAATATAAATGTGACAGAAAACAAAGCTTACCCAAGGGAGGTAATTTCATAAATTCATTCACCAGCCATTTATTCATATTCTTTCTCCCTCCCTGATCCATCTCCCCAAAAGTATCTTCTCTTTACCCTCTCAAGTATCACCTACCTAGCAAGCCATCTCCCCTGACAATCACTTTCCTGGACCTTTTCCTGGACCTTTTGGTAGACCAAGTGATGTCAGCCACAACTCAGCCTCTTAAAAGAAGGGGCTGAGTGGGCACACATCCAAACCAGGTAATTATAAGCTTCATGAAGAAGCAGGGTGCAAGAAGCCCACTTCCTCTTCTAGAACAATATCTGAGCTTCCCATACTCCTATCAACATAACGTCATGTGATTAAACTGTCTTATTCTGTTAGCCCTTTAATCAGACGTGGAAAAAAAAAAAGAAGAAGTCATAATCTACCCTAAAGCTGTCATAGGCTGAGGGCTATTGAACAATTGATTTCCCAAAAAGGAGCAGGTATGGCTGCACATTTATATGCCACTCCCACAAATGTTTCTCTAAGTGAATGCAAATTGGTCTCTAAAGAATGTATCTAATGTGTTCATAAGGCTATGGCCAGCAAAGCTACACAGTCCTACTTAAAAGATAATTCCAAACTCCATATTATTTTCCATACTTTTGGATAAATGCAAATGTTCATGGTGTTGTTATCTTCTCATTGCTATCACATTGAAAAGAGAGAGTGAAAACAATATTAGGTGCTAATATCCATAAAGATTCCAAAGCCACTTTGAGTCAGGTCAGGCCAAGTACCCTGGGTGTCAGGATCCAGAGTCCTTTGAACACTTTGATAAATTCCTCCAGGAGGTGAGCACCCTAGCAGCACTGCCCTAAAGTGGTGATCAATCAGCAATCACTGTTACATGAAGAAATTGCTGTTACTCTGAAGAGTGCTGCACCTGTTACCCTGAAGAGGGCAGAAGCCAGGCAACCACCTGCCACTCCAAATGCAAAGGTGAGTCTATGGATATGGCTAAACACTATGTGTAGGGCTGCTGAAGCCCTAAGCAAATGCCAGGTAAGACAGCTAAGTCAAACTATTCTTATCATCAACTTCAAATGTGGTGGAAATTCCCTGGGTGTTCTCCTCTCAGTGGGAAACAAACAAGATACTGTGCATTATGTCTGGGTACGCTATGGCCAACTGGTAAACTTACTTGTGAGCTTCCCTCACCAGTCTCATGGCCAATACCTAATTCATTTTTGATTGGTGGGTTGGTTCGAAGGAGTTTTACGGTGACTCTATTATTTTTTAATTAATAAAGCATGAAAATATTATAAAAATTAAATTCAGGACTGAGGTATGCGGTTCAGGTGGTGGAGTACTTGCTTAGCACGCAGAAGACCTACCATTCAATCTCTAGTACCACAAAAGAAAAGTCAGAGGTAGAAAAGAAAGGACAGTGAAAAACTCCATCTTCTTCCTTCATCTCTCCTCAAACATCTGAATCATTCCCTTGTGTGTACCCCACAAAAGTAGCCTCATCTAGAGTCTGTTGCACACCTTGGCCCCATCCAATTAATAAAGTACCTAGGGAAATATAGATACAGATATATAGGTAAACATATGTATCTGTTCGCAGGGAGATGCTTCGCTAATTATAACAGCTGCACATATGCCATAATTTAGCAGACTATAATTTATTAAAGCTGCCCCAATTAATGGGCTGTCAGGTGACTTCCATTTTTTTTTCTCTAAATTTAAATGCTATACCAATGAATAACCTTGACATCTGTCACTTTGCATTCGTGGACAAGCACATCCACAGGGTTGGTGCCTTGGGAGAAGAGGTGCCAGATTAAAGGACATGTACGTGCAATCCCAGCACTCAGGAGGCTCAGACAGAGGATTGTGAGTTCCAGGCCAACCTGTCCACAGAGCAAGATCTTGTCTCAAGAAACACACACACACACACACACACACACACACACACACACGCACATGCACATATGCATGTATATATAAATGTGAGGTGATGGGCAAGGCCTAGTTTCTTTACAGAAACTGCATCAATATGAAGTCCTCACTAGCATGAGGGCTATGATTCAAGACCCACAGCTGTACGAACTATTCATGGCATAGGCTGGTTCTGAAAGACCAATTACTTCTGGCACAGAGGATAATGAGAAGTGTCAAGGGGCAGTGAGGGTCAAATCCTCCACCCCTTCATTCCCTGATGCCCAATTCTATCTGCTGTCAATAGCAGCACAATTAGAACACAGGCTTAGAGAACACAAAAGGCCTCTGCCATTCCTGAAGACAGTGAGCCTGAGAACCTTAATGTGTATGTCCTCTAATGCTCACCCTTCTCCCTTACCAGTAGATATATGCCTGCGTGCAGACTTCTCCTAAACAAATAAATCTAGTCCTCCCCATGCCAGACCACACCCAAGTGCTCACTGCACTTCCTTCCTTCCTTCCTTCCTTCCTTCCTTCCTTCCTTCCTTCCTTCCTTCCTTCCTTCCTTCCCTCTCTCCCTCCTTACCTCCCTTTTACTTTACTCCTCCCTCCCCTTTGGTTCTGGGTTTGAACTTAGGAACTTGCTCTATTGCTAGGCAAGCTCTGTACCACCAGAATCAAGTCTCAGTCCTGTTTAGCTAGGGACAGGTAAGTTCCTCTACCCCATCCCTTGCCAGGTGGCCTCAGACTGTGAGCCTCTTACAGGTATGAACCCCTAAATTCCCATATTGGGTTTGTTCTTTTAGATAGGGTCTTGCTACTTTTTTTCCCCCTTCCTCTTTTCCCCAGGTTGGTCTGCAGCAAAGTTTCTCTTCCCAAATAGCTGAGATTACACAGACTACTATGTATACTGTGTATACACTAATATAAGTAGTGTGTCTTCCTAGGGCTGTTCTACTCTTTTAGCTTGGGTTGCTAGCCTATCTTAGTTCTGTCATGTTATTCTGTTTATTTCCTTCACAGCATTTGATCATCAATTGTAACAACAAATTTGTATAGTTAATCTCTGTCCCTAGGGTGCAGTCTCTGTCGGTCTCATCGACGGCTGATTCCCTGAGGCACACTGATGGAGTCCAGAGGTGGCCATTTCTTGGAGAGCCTGGCATGTAACAGTGTCAGACCTCTGAATGTCTTCAGTCTCTCATTGGGTCTTGGAGAGATGGGTTACCATGTGCTGGGCTGTGAGTAGGAGTTGAGTTGTTTGCAAGGCTCTCACCAGGTAGTTCACTGCAGTGAGCACTTCAGGAACCATCATGGGTACTCTTACTTTTTATCAAACCTTCCCCCCAACCCCCACCCACATCCTCCTGCACAACCTTGTGTGTGTGTGTGCTGGGAATGAAATCCAAGGCCTGCATAAAGAACACCTGTTCTACCACTGACATACAGCCCCAGCCCTAACCCTTCCTTCCTAGCCAAGATAACCTGCTGTGCACAAGTCAGAACTAGCCTGTTTGCATATGCCAGGATCTCTTTCTCCTCCACTAGTAATTCCAAATTCTCGGTTTAGTGAGGTATCTTGCATGTGCCTAGGACACATGTAATAGTTACCTTTATTTTTTTTAAAGGGGGGAGGGTGAACAAAAGAAAAGGGTATGTGGGGACATGAACTCAGCTCCAGAGGACCAGGCTGCAGTAAATAATTTGTCCCAAGGTCACTCAGTGGCAGGGATGAGAATCACACTCAGCAGCCTCTGGGGACAAAGATCACAGTCACCTTTGATCACCCTCTGCTGGTACTTTTAAAACTTGGTTCCCAGCCAGGTGATCACAGCTGTAATGCTAGCAACTCAGAAGACCGAGATCAGAGGATCCCAATTTGAAGCCAGCCCTGGCACAAAAGTCCTTGAGACGCTTACTTTCAATTAACCACCAAAAAGGCAGAAGTGGAGGTGTGGCTCAAGCAGTAGAGTGCTAGCCTTGAGAGAGGGGGAAAAAAAAAAAAGCTAAGGGGCAACACCTGGGCCCTGAGTTCAAACAAACAAAAAACCCACAACATATTTCCCAACCAATCCTAGGCAATCTTCCCCACTAAACTGTAACTCCCTTCTCTCTACGTCCCTCCACATCTAACATGCAAGTATAAGCCTATATCACGCCATACTGGCAGATTTTTGCTTTTGTAATTATTTAAAGCTGTTTCATATCATTTAGACTCCCAAATGAAGCCATAAATACCCCAGGATCAGAAGCTGCTGCTTGTGTTTATTTGTTTCCCCATTTTGCAGAGCAATGGACTTCCCACAATAACCACCACACTGGAAACAGGAGCTCTGGTCACACACACTGAGACAGAGCCCCCTGGGCTTGGACAGCTGCCTTTTGTTTCTCCCAGTGTCACTGGAGTGTAACAAATACTGGATGAGAGAAAAATCACACGTAAATGATGGCATTTATTTTTTTAAAGGGCTGTGCCTGCTCCAGGCAAAAACACCCAGAGTAAAAAATAAAACTAAATGTCCATTCACCTCCAAAGAGGTGCACACAGGTACAAAGATACATAGATAAAACATCCTGGAGAAAAGCAGATACCAAGCTGGACAGTGAACAACACACACACACACACACACACACACACACACACACACACACACAAAATGGCCAGCTGTGACTGCATAGCTCAGAACTCCAAACTTCAGTCTGAGCTCTTCCAAACAACATAGGAAACATTCCTTTCATTGACAGCTTTTTCCAGTGGAAATGGTACCCAAGACACTTAGCTTTCTCCTGGCTGTGCTGTCTGGAGAGACCATCAACCTAGTGAGCAACTGCATCACTGAGTTCATGCCCTACTAGCTGGCACCACAAATGCTTCATTTGAGCCAAGGATGGTTCTAAATGCAACCAATATAGCAACACTTCCTAATCACAGCCTCAAGATAATAATCACGTAATTTCTACCTTGCACATAAAGGCTATTATTAAGTGCCTAGACTCAAATGGGAAGTCTGCTTTTTATAACTAAATTTACCATGTTTTAAAAAACATGGGTTTGGTTGTTCTGCTAATACCAAACTGTAGCTCCAACTCTCTAACAGATGTTTTTCAAGAAGGCTTCCCACATTGAAGTGATGGGCAAAGTCCAGACTTAAGAAGAACTAAATATAAAATGGATGGAGAAAGAGAACACAATGTCCTAGGAAGAAGAGGACAATTCAAAGGGATTTCCGGTTTCCTTTGGCTACGTTGGTTTTTGAATAGGCCACAAATTCAAGAGCACTCTTGAGACAGCCAAAGAACTCCTGAGGCTAAAAGAGCAGTTAAGTGTCACTTGGATGCTTGGTTAACCAGAGAGTATATGGGAGCCACATATTTCCAAAAAGGAGGGGAAAAAAATACATCCTTCACTTGGAATTGAAAATTACAGTTCCACAGAGAATTGACTACTAATTCTAGGCCAACCCGGAGCAGCAGCTGTTACCACGGCTTCATTTCCATGTAAGCCGTTCAACAAACTGTCCTGAGTGAACCATGCCTTTCCGGCTAGCTCTGCCCAACAGGCACAGCATTTCCAGGTTGCGACTGCTGTCAATTATCAACCCAGCTGTCTCCAGCCATAACACTGATCTTTATAGCCTGACTTTTGCAATGTTGGCTGCAAAGACAACTCAATATTATGGAAAATAAAAATACCTTGATGGCCCCATAATGACTCACTTTTCAGCCCAGGCATGACATTCCTGTAATTAGTTAGCAAGACACCTTGAGCCTTTGTTAGACCTAAAAATACATCCATTTATCTACCATAGAGGAGCTATTCATGCCACATAGAAATTAAGTGGGGCTGGCGGGGGGGGGGGGGGAATTGGGGGGGGGGGGGGGGGGGGGAGATGACTTTCCACTTAAAGAAATTTTAGCTAATAGATCACATATGTTCAGCTTTGTCTTCCTCTTGCCTTTTACTGTTTTAAATTTTATTACCCTAGGGCATTGGAACCAAACAGAATCTTCTCTGTTGCTTAGGAATTAATCCACTCCTGCTGTTTATTCCTCATTTGAGTCATAATCCTCCATTTGTGACATCACAATTAGCCACTTGTGGTGATGATTATAATGTCATGAACAAAGGATTATGGCTGGGAGTTGGAAACAACACGGCAGGGCCACTGGCATCTGGGTGAGGAATATCTTCTGCCCAAATAATCTGCCCAGGGATGGAGAATTGCAGGACAGTAAAGAACCTCGGACAGAGAGAATCACTGGAAGGAATCCAGCTCCTGACGGAAACTTCCAGCAGAACTGAACCAATCCTTTTACACCACACTTACAAGCAGCATTTTCCTTCTCCAGCCCACTCGACTAAAAGCTTTCCACTGTTGGCTATTACAACAAACTCCAAACTAAACCCACATTCATTATTATATAGTTATATACAATGATAATTTCTTCAATCTTTTTTTTCCTCAACCATTGAGAGAATATCCCTTAAGCCCCCCAAAAAACTTATGTGTACTTCTTATGACAAGGACATTCTCATATGTAGTGATTTGATTTACAGTCCAGTTTTGTGTTTCATTCATTTTCAAAAAAGAAAATACTAATGCTTATTTGTTTCCACAGGTAACTTATTTTTAAACAATCAAGAAAAAAAAGGCAATCCATTTTTTTACAACTGTCCTCCGTAGTCAACACTAATCTAAAATTCAGGATCTTAAAAAATTGAAATCTGGAGCAAGAGGTATCTTAAATGGCTATCTTCTTCATTGGAGCTTATACATGAAGCACTAAGTCTACAGGCATCATGGTCAATCTAACCCCAAGAAGATTCCGAAGCATCTGTTCCTACAATCTATAGCTTACAGACGACAAGTGCAGAATAGTCCCCAGGGAAAGAGAAACATTACAAGATGAAAGTTTGTGTTTTTTCCGTATGACAACCCCTCCTCTGAAACGCTGAATTCAAGCCTGTCTGGCATGGCAAATGAGTACATCTTTCATGCAGTCTAGTTTGCACACACTACTGACTTCCCATCAACCTTTAGGATCAATTAAAAGCGGGTCCTACACCATTGTAAATGAAGAACACAGATTGTGTTAGCTCTAATGGCTCATGCCTATAATCCTAGCTTCTTGGGAGGCTGAGATGGTTTGGGATCATTCTTCAAGGCAGGAAAAAAAATAGTCTGAGAGACACCCCCCCCCTCACCCAGCTCACCAAAGAGCTGGACACAGTAGCAGACATCTGTTCTCTCTAGCCTCTGGACACCCAGGTGGACTGTGTCCCAGGGATGAGCCAAGATAGGAACCACACTGGATCTTAAAAACAGCCAACCAGAAAAACAGGGCTGGTGGTATAGTTTAGTGCTAATAGTGCCTAACTAGCGAGTACAGAACCCAGAGAAAGGAAGAAAGGCAGGCAGACAGGCAGATTGCAGGATCCCACTCATTTGAACACTTGAGCTTCTGATATCTGCAGAACATTCCAGTGCATGTGCTGCCCTCTGAGCAGGTTTTATAGCTGGGTATGCAGTGGGCAGCTTGTATGGCATTATTAACTGCCTGCTTAACAGATCCAGGAACTGCCATTTATTCTAAATACAGAGTGAAGGTTTTAAAAGCAGAAAAAGCAGCTTTTCAGAAGCTAAAAGCTTTTAGGACAGGATGGACCTTAAATTGCCTATTTCACAGAGACAGAAATGACTTCAGGGAAGTGAAGACATTATTACATTTTTTTTTTTTAGAAAAACATAAAGATGTAAGATTAACTCAACTTGACTCAAAACCAAAGCTGTACATCTAAACTGATTGTGGAATGGAATGAAAATTCACAACCTAAAAGCCATGGCTATGTTTGAAAATGATAGCTTCCACATTGATTCTTTCCTATATGTCATGTGTCCTATGACATTCCTGACCTGCACCACATTGAGTCCTGCTGTCCATTGGGGACACTTGTAGCCAAACACTGACCCAGTGCTAACAATTATTCTATCAGCCTACAGAATTACAGAGTAATTACTCTGTACTGCACAGCCAGAAATACCTATAGGATGTGTGTGTGTGTGTGTGTGTGTGTGTGTGTGTGTGTGTGTGTGTGGCCAATTATATAATCTCATAACCCATCCCCAGGGCTACAATAGCCATGCTCTCTATTTTCCCAGTTTACCTTTTGTTGCTACCCGGATTTAAGTTACAAGGTAGAAGGAATGAAGTTTTTTTTTTTTTTTTAAATCAAAAGCAGCCTACAGATCACAAGCATATTTTGTCAGTGTTTCTATAAAGTTGGATCATTGCCAATATTTTTGAAATCAGAACATTCACCCAAAAACCAAGTTTCTGGCTTCCCTTGAGCTCCATTTGGGGCCTAGTAGGTACCTGTGAAGCCCCCACCCGTGCTGATGAGGAAGAGTACTGGCTGCTCCATGAGACCAAGGCCTCTCCTCTCTCCCACCCTGCTTCATTCAGCACCACTAGTTCGGACAGTGGTCTCACAGCACATGGTCTAGACCAGTAAGCTTGAGAGTGAAAGGAGACCCAGTTCATAATTACACTGGGGCAAGCTGGCAAGGTGACCCAGGTTTGGGCACCTGTTTTGGCTCTTGCTGGGATTGTCTGCATCAGGTATGTCATTGTTCTTCTCTAGCCCAATCACTTTGCTTTGCAAGGTTCATTGGTTTTGCATTGGGATTGAGACGATCCAAGTTTTAATGTCTAATTAGTAAACTGCTTAAGGGGACAGTCAAAATGGAGAAAGAGAAACTGTTCTAGTCATGGGCCACTTCATGAGAAAGTAGGACACAGTGAAGCAGGCAGGGTGTTACACAGGGTGGCCTTCTCCTGGGAACCACCCTTTGCTTTCTAGCGAATTTTCATTAAACCCCAGGAACCTCTGATCTGTTACGGTTTTATTAGCTAGAATGTAATGAGGAGACTTTGAGCCCATGTTGTTCAGGTTCTGCATGTACAATATTGTGATGACTGGGTGGTTTAAAGGCTGGTTGATGATGGGGGTGCTAAAGATCGAAGACCTTTTAAGCAGAAACAATGCAAAGTCCTCTGCAACTGAGCAATGATTCCAAAACCTTGCATGCATCCCATCCTCTTGATGTGCTGTCAAGATCTCCTTTGATAATGAGCCCAGTGCACAGTTGGGCTCCCTGCCAAATGTGGCGGCCATCGGTTTGAAAACAGTTTGATATGCTCCAGCTTTGGAGTCATATAATCAAAATCAATTAATGTACCGTTAGGGAGTTTGTATGTACATCTGTCCCCAAGGCAGAAAACTTTCCAAATCGCACTGTGGCACAGTCTCACGCTATTCATCACGCGCTGCCACCCCATCAGACAGTGAAGCCTTCTCTCCCTCCCCTAGTTAGATAAATAACTCAAGGAGGACTATCTTCACCAAGGGGGAAAAAAGCTTTCAAGAAACCAAAAGGAAAGGGCTTAGGGGAGGGGGCGGTTATCTAGTTCTGAGGTCCTTAATAAGGGGCATTCAGAGACAACAAAAACATAAGAGTGGGGGATACAGATACACTGGCTTTTATAATGAGCCTCTACCTTTAAAAAAATAAAAATCAACTTTCAACAGCCAGTCGTGGTGATACACACCTGTAAGGCCAAGACAAAGGAGTACAAGTTCCAGACCACCCTGTGCTACATTGTGAAAACAATAACCAAACAACAACAATCAAATGGAATTAGGTAAAATGAAGAGATGGATGGATTTTGGGAGATGGGGAGAAAAATGAAAGAGGTGAAACCAATTAAGATATATTATACTCAGACACTGACTCATTGAGTTAAAGCCTCTTTTTTCAGCTACTTAAGGATAATAAAAAGTTTTTTTTAAGAGAGAAAGATACACAGAGGTGAAAAAAAGAAAAACAGCAAACAAAGGAGTTTTTAGTTCTTAAGACTTACCAAAATGGAATAAGGTTATGAGAGGACCAGCCCTTGTCCTGTGAACACAAGATAGAAAGATAAGAAGCCTGGAAGGCAGGATGGTAAACTTACTTAGAGTTTTCAGGCACAGACCATTTTATCAGTAAGGTACATCTGTGGAGATATTCCAGATCTGGAGAACTCAGCACAAAGAAGAGAAAGCTTCCATGGACAGCCTCACCCTTCTTTCTGAATAAAATAGAGTTGAGGAGAAATACCAGGATGTGTGTGCCAATTTCAGTCACATGACTCCTTCCTCCCATTTCTTCATTGTGCATCTAGACAACACAAGTATAAAGACTAATACGCAAACATCAGTAAACAAACTGACAATTCTTCCCTGAAACAAATCTATCTAACTCCGTCCTTTTCGTTGTTGTTGCTTAGGGTGGTAGTGGGGCTTGAACTCAGGACCTAGGTGCTGTCCTTGAGCTTTTTATTGCTCAAGCACTCTACCACTTTGAGCCACAGCTCAACTTCTGGTTTTCTGGTGGTGGTTAATTGGAGTTCAGAATCTCATGGACTTTCCCCGCCCTAACTGGCTTCAGTCCATGATCCTCAGATCTCAGCCCCCTAAGCAGAGAGTATTACAGGTGTGAGCTACCCAGAGCCCCACTGACTGTCTATTTTTTTATTAAGAAGCCATAAGAACTACAATTCATGTAGCTATTCTAAATAGTTTCCACACGGCTAATTTTCAAGTGTCTCTGAAAACGTTTTCTCTTCCTTATCATTTTCTCTACCTTACGGCTGGGCAGACCCACACAAGCTTGTGAGTTGAGCCTGGGCATCCAGGCCTATCCCCTGACCCACGCTGTGGGCTGGCCCCTGCTGCTAGTCTAAAGATGATAAAACACTCTAATCTACTCAACATCCAAACTCTGCTCTGCTCTGCTCTGCGCACAGCATGCTATGCTTCCCAGTACAGAGTCTGCTCTTCTGGGTTTCAAGTTTCCCAAACAGCTTTTCATCAATTTTTAATTCATGAGAACCACTGTACCCAAGCTACTTTTGGAAGAGAGTCTGCCAGTCTTTTCCCTGCCTCACCCCCACTTAGCCCACGGCTCAGTACTCCTAAGGACTCTATAATTGACTTATAGCCTAGGTGTTCTACATCAAAGGGGGCTGCCAATTTTCAGGAATTTCTAACAAGAAATATGCCAAATAAGCACATCGTTCTACTACTCTGGGACCCTCGGCACTCGAAATTTAAGTTGTTCCAAATCAATTTAGAGGTAGAAAATGGGAAGTCAGCACTATCTAGTCTACTGACATATAAATGGAAAGAAACTTCAGGAAACAACCAACAGGTAGATTCTAATCACAAGACTAGTACTACCATTGGTATATATGGTAATTAGTAAAAAGCTATATGCCTACCAAAACTTGACACTGATAGTTTTTTGGTTATTATTGTTGTTGTTGTACTGAAGTTTAAACAAAAGTCCTGTACACCTGGGGCAAACTTTTTGCTTTTATTACTTTTCAAGCAGGATCTCACGAATGGACCTTTATATTTCTACTTTCACTTCCCATACTGCTGGAGGACATGTACAAAACACCATGCCCAGCTTTTACTCGTTGATAAGGGGCTTCAAAAAATTTCCCCCTCATTGGCCTCCAACTGTAATTCTCCCAATCTCAGCTTTCCCAGGAGTTGGAATTACAGATGTGAACCACCTCACCTGGTCAACACTGATACATCATGATCAAAGCTGCATTTAACTGTGTAACCTTAACTGAACAAATTACCTCATGTCTCTAGGCCTCCATCCCTTGATGATAAAGTGGGGGTAATAGAGACTGCCTGTGAAGGCTGCTAAAAGATTCAGGCGGACAAGATGGATGTTAGGTGTGACAAAGCACCTGTCTGATACTACAAAGACATGGAAAGCGACCATTCATGTATTAGTCTTATGTAAACTCTCTGGAGGCTCAAAACACATAGTTATCTCTGCATCCTCACTTAGACAACATAGAAGCAGAAAAGAAAGGAATTATTGATTCACACTGGATGTTACCCAATCTCTATCCTGTCTGGTTCTACTGACCCTTGACCAGGGGAAAGCCCAGGATAGCTCTCAGGTGAAAAGTGGACATTAGTTGGTGGAGGTGAATAAACAGTACAACAAAAACAGACCTGTCTCCATTGCCCAACAGACAGCTCCTGAAGAATCACACAAATTGTATCTCCATCTTAAGATGTATTTGGATAAAGGACATCTGCCCATAAAAACTAGCAATGAGTTAAACTATGTGTATGGGGAGATAGGGTGTGTGTGTGTGTGTGTGTGTCTGTCTGTCTGTCTGTCTACAAGATTCATTTGAATGACAACACAGAATGTGAAAAATGTACTGACTTCACTTTACTAAAAACCTTGTAAGTTTCGGAAATTTCTGGTTATAGTGTTTAGTAGGCAACGTATCAATCAATCTCTAATCAAACTTCCAGATTCCTTGCTGATAATGAAAAAGATAAAACCACTTTACTATAAGAGGTAGTTTATGCTGACAAAATCCTGTAATCCTAGCTACTTAGGAGGCTGAGATCTGAGGACTGCAGATAAAAGCCAGACATGGCAGAATAGTCCATAAGACTCATATCCAATTGACTACCAAACATTCAGAAGTGGAGCTATGGTTCAAATGGTTACAGTGCTAGTCTTGAGCAGAAAAGCTCAGGGGCACTTAAGCTCAGGGACAGTGCCCAGGCCTTGAGTTCAAAAGAACCAGCATGAAAGAAGTAAGTCATCTCACAACAACACAGCCATACCCACTCCTGGGCATCCAGCATATCACAAGCCAGGACGCCATAAAGATATTTGCACATCCATGTTCATTGCTGCACTATTCACAATAACCAAGTTGTGGAAACGGCCAGATGACTTACAGTAGATGAGTGCATCCAAAAAATGTGTTACCTGTACACAACAGAATTTTACATAGCCATTAGAAAGAATAATATTATGTCATTTGCAGAGAAATGGATGGACCTAGGACAAGTAATGTTAAGTGAGCTAAGCCAAACTCAGACAAACAGCGTATGTTTTCTCTCATGCAATTTTCTCTCATGTGCAGAAGCTAAATCTAAAATAAATTATACAGGTCTCTAGGTATTCACACACAATGAGACCACAGGAGGATACTTTTAGGAGAGGAATAGAACGGCATAATGCCTGTGTGCATCTGATCATACAAAATAATATTTATAGAAATGAACTCCAGGAAATGAAAACAAAAGATTTCTTCTTTTCTGCTGCTTTTGTTTCCTTTCCTTTTTGTTCTGTTTGTTTACTTATATGTCTTTGGGAATGTAATAGGAGGAACAGAAATGAAGGGACAAAGAGTGAACAAATGAAGCAATGGTGCACGTTTGCCACTATGTTGAAAATGAACTACTCAACCTATAGATGGGGATGGGAAGGAAAAAGCAGGAGAGAGCGAGGGAAGGGGTGACATTGTCCAAAAAGAAATGTATTCTTTACCTGACTCCTCTGAACAGCACCGTTTTAATAACAATAAAATTAAGATTAAAAAGAAATCCATCTCAACCAACAGCTGGGAGTAGTGAGATACACCTGTCGTCCTACCCGCAGGGGAAGCCAAATGACTGGGGTAGGAAAATAAGCACAAATGGAAAAAAACTGGCCAAAAAAGGAGACCCTACCTCAAAAATACCAATGTAACATGAGCTGGAAGAGTGGCTCAAGTGGTAGAATGTCAGCAGACCAAGTAAAAGGTCCAGAGCACAATCCCCAGTACCACTGAAACTACCTACATACATACTCACACATGCATGCATAACACACGCATACATATACACAAGCATACATCTATATATAAAAAAGGAAAAAAATTAACCCACAAGTTCTTAAGGAAAGTATCAGGCTTGTATTCATTGCCAACAAGAGTCTAAAGCTGAACAACTGAGATGTTAATGATAGGGAATTAGGTAATTTATGGTCTAGGCTACAGGGCAACAATACATGGCTTCTCAAAGAAACAACATAGATGTGAATGTATAGACCTGAGAAAACCTTTAGAACTGATGAATATATGAAACAGTTTTAATAAGAGAAATTAAACAGGGAAGCAAAAGTTAACACAGAGAAGTACCTATTACCTAGCCACGGGATTTATACCAAGCGTAAACCTAACTTTGTTTGGGTGAAAACAGGAGCCAAACACTCAGCTTTCATGCTGGTTATTTGAAAGTTAATACTAAATACAATTTAATTTAATAATGCTAAATACAATTTAGTATTGATGGGGAAAATTAGTATTAATGGGGAGAGGGGGGTAACCGTCTAAAAAGCATAATCCTGTTTTGTTTTTTTAAAAAAAAAAGGAAAACACATTCCCACACAAATGCTAACGATGGGTTGGGTGATGGCAGCTCAGGGCTGGGTTCCTGAATGATGTGTCTTTACTTGGCTTTTTTCTCCAACAAATCACGCATGACATGCGTTGCAAGGATAAATGAAGCTCAATCTCATTCCATCCTTAAGAATATTTTAGTATGAGAAATGAAACAACTTCAACATTCACATCCATGAATAATACCTAAATGGATTAGTAAATCTTACTTTTCTGTATTTTTTTTATAAATGTAATCATTTTAGTCTAGCCCTTCCCCCATCCTCCAAAGAATATGTATACAAGTGTAAGAAGGGAGCATCTTTCTCTCTCTCTCTCCTCTCCTTCCCCCCTCTCTTACACACACACATACACACACACACACACACACACACACACACACACGTATGGTTTTTGTAAAGAACAGCACTTACTATACATCATGTGCCAGTTTTACTAGAAAATAAATCGTTATTCAAGAAAAATGTGAAGAGTTAATGCAAATTTCTGGGGCACCAGCAGTGAGTGACAGACATCTGTGGTAGGGTAATGCTAGGCTGTTTCTTGCTTTGTTGATTCAACAATCAGCACTGAATGTCTTCTGTTCTAATTTATTTTAACTTCTGCTTAATTAAATGCATAAAAGAACTAATGTGTTGGATTTGGGGATTTAAAATGACTTTCACCCAGCTGTTTTTAAATGCACTAAGAAATTTCTTGAATATAATTGTTCTTTTAGAGGGGGAAAAAAAAAAAACGACTGTAACCATGACATTCACCAAGGGGAATTATCACCTACTGACAAGGGCTGACAACTTCTAAACAGTAATTCCCCCACCTAGAGTTTGAAAGGCATCCCAGGACTTTTCTTGCTACCTCATGAGGTAATATAAATGTTGCTCAAGGAAAAGGTCAAGATGAAATTATTTTATATTCCTTTTCTACTGATTCTACTAATAAGTGCTTAAGAAAGAAAGAAGGAAAGAGAAAAGAGAAAAAGAGGAAGGAAGGAAGGAAGGAAGGAAGGAAGGAAGGAAGGAAGGAAGG